>NC_142053.1:29601346-29907953 GCF_982192425.1 Myodes glareolus | reverse complement strand
TTTCCTAGATGAACCCAAGGTTCAGTGGTGTAGGAGGGTTTTCTTTCTATGTGTTGTTTTTATTGGTTGAATAAAGAAGACTGCCTTGACCTTTTGATAGGGCAGCCCTTACATGGGCGGAGTAAATAGAACTAAATGCTGGAAAGAAGGAAAGTGTGGCAGATGGCATGAATCTCCGACCCGAGATGGACGTAGGTTAGGATCCTTGCTGGTAAGCCACAATCTTGGTGATACACAGATTTAATAGAAATGGGTTAATTAAGATGTGAGAGCCAAGAAGAGGCTAGAGATAATGGGGCAGGCAGTGTTTTAAATAAATAGAGTTTCTGTGTAATTATTTCAGGTATAAGCTAGCCGGGCAGCAGGTGTCCCGCGGCTCCACATTACAACAGTTCAGAATCTAAAAGACTGCCACTACTCCCTAGGTGCCCACACAGCCTATCCTCAATTGCCTCTCCTTCCCTTGTTACCATATCTGGGCCCACAACTCTGGTGGAAGGTTCGTAAGCCACCAGAGGCAGTTCTGGTTGGTTGCCCAGGTAGCCTGGTTGCCCGTGGACCACCCCTACTTTCTCAGTACTTTCTAGGCCCACCCCAACTAGATCTCCCCTCTTCATCATCATATCTGGCCCCCAGCTCCAGAGGACATGTGAGCCATCAGAACTTCAGGTAGCCCCCATGGCCCAGCACTCTCTTGTGCCACCCAGCCTATCCCCAGATACCTCACCCCCCTTCATCACCATGTCCCAACACTAACTTCTGCAGAAGGACCCCTGGCTGGACCAGAGGTCATGGCAGCTGCCAGAACTCCATCCTCCAACACAGATAGAGACACTACTTAACCACAGGCCACTCTGGTCTGAAGATCAGAGAAGAATCAAAAACCAAGAGAAATGATGCCCATCTAACAAAGACAAACTCAGAAATTGGCACCTGGACCCCAAACTTGGATGCCTAGACACCAATGTAAGAACAAAATCAACAACAGCCAGGGCAATATGTCACCACCAGAGCCCAGCTATCATACTACAGCAATCCCTAAATACTCCAACACAGCTGGAACACAAGAAAATGACCTTAAAACCAAGTTTATGAAGATGATAGAGGTCCTTAAAGAGGAAATAAATAAATCCCTCAAAGAAATTCAAATACAAATGATTGGAGGAAATTAATAAATTCCTTAAAATCAAGAAAAAAACAATTGAAGGAAATGAATAAAACTATTCAAGATGTGAAAATGAAAATAAAAGGAATAAAGGAAATACAAACTGAGGGAATCCTGGAAATGGAAAATCTAGGTAAGCAAACAGGAACTACAGATGCAAGCATCACCAACAGAATACAAGAGATGAAAGAGAGTATTGTTCTTTTTAAAAGAATATGATGATGGGATGTCCCGGGCAGCTCTCAGAGCAGCTGCAAGTGGCAGCACCATGTGGCCGGGGAGTCAGGGTCCCCGGACGAGTGGCAGAGTCAGGCGGTGGACGGCAGAGTAAATGGACATAAGGCTATACATAAAGCAAGACATTTATTACTTAAAGGAAGGAAAGCATAGACAAACATAGAGAGAACAAAGACACACACACACACACACACACACACACACACACACACATGCACGTACCCACACACACCAGAGAGAGAGAGAGAGGATGGCTGCGGGGGAGGTCCAAAAGTGGCTGGTGTGGGTGTGGTTAGTTCTTAAAGTGGCAGCAGAAGACTAACAGAGAGAATATCTGGGATTGAAGATATTATAGAAACAGTTACAACAGATAAAAAAAATGTTAATTTAAAAACTTCCTGACACAAAACATCCAGGAAATCTGGGACACCATGAAAAGACCAAACATAAGAATAATAGGGGTAGAAGAGGGAGAAGAACTCCAGCTCAAAGGCACAGAAAATATATTCAACAAAGTCATAGAAGAAATGGACCTAAGAAACAAGCTGATGTAGTCATTCTAATATCTAACAAAATAGACTTCAAAATTAATCAAAATCCAGATTTTCAAAGAAGAGCAAGTGCCAATGCTCCTCAAATTATTCCACAAACTAGAATGGACATTACCAAATTTATTTTATGAAGCCACAGTCACCTTGATACCCAAACCACATAAACACTCAACAAAAAAAGAGAATTACAGACCAATTTCCCTCATGAACATAGACACAAAAATATTTAATAAAACACTGGCAGACTAAATCCAAGAACACTTCAAAAAAATCATCCACTATGATCAAGTAGGTTTTATCCCAGAGATGCAAGGATGTTTTAACATATGAAAATCTATCAATGTAATCACCATATAAACAAACTGAAAGAAAAAAAATGATCATCTCAAATGTTGAAAAAGGCTTTGACAAAATACAACACTCCATGATAAAAAGTCTTGGAGAGATCAGGGATACATGAGACATACCTAAACATAAAAAGGATATTTACAGCGAGCCTATAGCCAACATCAAATTAAATGGAGAGAAACTCAAAGCAATTCTACTAGAATCAGGAGCAAGGCAAGACCGTCCACTCTATCTCTTCAATATAGTAATTGGCATTCTAGATGGAGCAATAAGATAACTAAAGGAGATCAAGGGGATACAAACTGAGAAAGGAGAAGTCAAAGTATTGTTATTTGTAGATGATAGAATAGTATATATAAGAGATCCCCCAAAATTCTACCAGGGAAGTCCTACAGCTGATAAATACCTTTATTGAAGTGATTGGATACAAGATTAACTCAAAAAAGCAGTAGGACACCTATATAATTACAAATGACAAATGGGCTGAGAAAGAAATCAGAGAAACAACCCCAGTAACTCCAGAATCACAGTAACCACAAATAATATAAAATACCTTGGGGTTACTTTACTCCAGCAAGTGAAAGACTTGTAAGACAAAAATTTGTCTTTGAAGAAATTAATTCAACAAGTGGTGCTGGTGTAACTCCATGTCAACATATAAAAGACTGCAAATAGATATATCTATCACCATGTACAAAATTCAAGTCCAAGTGGATCAAAAGGCCTCAATATAAAATCAAATAGAACTTGATAGAAGAGAAAGTAGGAAATAGCTTTGAAGACATTGGCATAGGAGACAACTTCCTGAACAGAACACTAATACCACAGGCACTAAGATCAGCAATTAATAAACAGGACCTCATGAAACTAAAAAGCTCCTGCACAGCAAAGGACACTGTTGAAAGGACAAAACAACAGCCTACAAAATGGGAAAATATTCTCACTAGCTCCACATCAGACAGAGGGCTAATATTCAATATATATAGAACTCAAGAAACTAGACGTCAACTAACCAAATAACCTAATTAAAAAGTGGGATATAGATCTAAACAGAATTCTTGACAGAAGAATCTCAAATGGCTGGGTAATAGTTAAAAAAATGTTCAACATCCTTAGCCATCAGGAAAATGCAAATCAAAACTACTCTGATTCCATCTTACAATTGTCAGAATGGCTAAGATCAACAGTAAAAGTGACGGCTTATGCTGGAGAGGATGTGGAGTAAGGGGAACACTCTTCCATTGCTGGTGGGAATGCATATGGTGTTTTCTTCAGAAAATTGGGAATTGATGTACCTCATAGACCTAGCTATACCACTCTTGGGCATATACCCAAAGGGTGCTCCATCTTACCATAAGGACACTTGCTCAACTATGTTCATAGCAGCATTATTTGTCATAGCCAGAAACTGGAAACAACCTAGATGTCCCTCAACCAAATAATGGATAATGGTACATTTACACAATGGAGTATTACTCAGTTTTTAAGAACAATGACATCATGAAATTTGCAGCCAAATGGATAGAACCAGAAAAGATCATCCTGAGTGAGGTAACCCAGATTTAGAATGACAGACATGGTGTGTGGTGGATATTAGCTGTTAAGTAAAGATAACCCACCGACCCAGAGGGGCTAAGTAACGAGGAGGGCTCAAGGGAGAATGCGTGGATCTCCCTGGGAAGGGGAAATAGAATAGATTTTGCTGGTAGACTGGGGGTGGGTGGGGGTGGGAAAAGAAGGGATCAGCTGGTGTGGGAGGAATGGAGGGAGAGATGATTGGAATGGGGGGGACATTTGGGAGCAATGTAGAAACCTAGTTCAATGTAAACTCCCTGGAATCTACAAGTGACCCCAGCAAACTCTCCTAGTAATGGAAGATACAGAGTCCAAATTGGTCATCTTCTTACCCTTTTTTTTTAAAAAAATTATTTTTCATTCCAAACACAGCTCTCCCTTCTTCCTTAACCCCTTGCCTCCTTCTTCACTCCTTGCCTCCCACCCAGCCTATCCCCATCCACTCCTCTCAAAGGGTAAGGGCTCCGATGCGGAGTCAACAAAGCCTGATCCATTAAATTGAGGCAGGACCAAGCCCCTCTCCCTTGCATTAAGACTGACATGGCATCTCACCATAGGGAATGAGCTCTAATAAGCTAGCTCATGCACCAGAGATAGACCCTGGTCCTACTGCCAGGGGCTCCTCAGGTATTCCAAGCTTCATCACTGTCTCCCACATATGGAGGGCCTAGTTAGGTCCCATGGAGGCTCCATAGCTGCCAGTCTAGAGTTCATGAGTTCCCACAGGCTTGGTTCAGCTGTCTCTGTAGATTTCCCCATTATGATCTTGGTCTCTCTTGCTCATACATTCCCTCGTCCCTCTCTTTGACTGGTTTCCCAGAGCTTGACTTGGTGCTTGGTTGTGGATCTCTGCTTCTGGTTCCATCAATTACTGGATGAAGGTTCTATGCTGGTTGTCTTCTATAACAAGGCGATACTCCTAGCAGTGGAACTGGGACATCAACTCAGCTACAAAACCTTCAACCTACGATTTGTCCTGCCTGCAAGATATGCTGAGATAGTGGTGGCACAGAACTTCTGGGACTGATCAACCAATGACTTGAGGCCTAGCAAAGAAGAGGGAGCCCACATCTAACACTGCCTAGATAAGCAAGAACTAGATGCAGGCCAGCCCAGAAACCCAGGATAGAATCAAACACTACTGGCAAAAAAAGGAAAGAAAAAAATTAATGAAATGTTTCCTAATGATATTCGCTTATACTCATAAATTGGTGCGTTGCCCAATTGTCATCAGAGGGCATCTTTCAGCCACTGATGGGAGCAGATGCAGAGACCTACAGCTAAACTCTAGGCAGAGCCAGGGAAACACAACAGAAGAGGAGGAGGAAGAAGCATTGTAGGAGCCAGAGGGGTTGAGGACACCGTGAAAACACAGCCCACAGAATCAACTAACCAGGGCTCATAGGGGCTCACAGACTGAACCAACAACTAGGGACCCTGTATATGTATGTATGTGTGTGTGTGTGTGTGTGTGTGTGTGTGTGTGTATGTATGTATGTATGTATCTCAGCTAGGTCCTCTGAGTATACATTATGGTTGTGCAGCTTGGTGTTCTTCTGGGACTCCCAACATTGAGGGGAGAGAGAGAAAAAATAATAAAAAAGAATTAGATTTGGAGTGGGGATGGAGAGAGGGCTCAGCAGTTAACAGAATGTTTTGCTCTTGAAGAGGACCTGGATTTGTTTCCTAGCACCCACATAGTGGTTCACAACATCTGTAATTCCTGTTCCAGGGGATCCAATGGTCTCTTCTGACTTCTGTGGGCATCAAGCACATTTGTGATGCACATACATGCATGCAGGCAAAACACATAAAATAAAATGAATAAATCTAATTTCAAAGTTGAAAAAAATTATATCCAACAAACCCAACAACACCTAAATAAACAAAACAAACCTAAAGAAAATACAGGAAGTGTTCTTTCTGGCTAAAGAGCCAGAAATGAGCAGAGCAGAAAGACTGTGTAAAGAAATTTGAATCCATAGTTATTAAAACACAAGCTACAACTGAGAACGCAGTACCAAAAACCAACAATGGAATGAACATAATTGGCACATACATTTCAATAATGACTCTATTTGTTTTTTGTTTTGTTTTTTGAGACAGGGTTTCTCTGTAGCTTTGGAGCCTGTCCTGGAACTCGCTCTGCAGATCAGGCTGTCCTCGAACTCACAGAGATCCGCCTGCCTCTGCCTCTCAAATGCTGGGATTAAAGGTGTGCGCCACCACCTGCCTGGCTCAATAATAACTTTAAATATCAATGACCTTAATCGATCAAAAGACACAGGCTGATTGAATGGATCAACAAAATCCACTTGTCTGTTCTCTATAAGATACAGCTTTGCTGGGTGATGGTGGCATACGCCTTTAATCCCAGCACTCAGGAAGCAGAGGCAGGTGGATCTCTGAGTTTGAGGCCAGCCTGGTCTACAAGGGCTAGTTCCAGGACAGCCAGAACTGTTGTTACACGGAGAAACCCTGTCTCAAAATGTCCCCCTCCCCGCAGAGAAACACTGTTTTAAAGATAGATACTGCTCTAGAGTAAAAGGATGGACAGAAGTACTCCTACCAAATGGGTCCAAGAAGCAAGCAGGCAGTACTATCCTACTACAAAATAGACATCAAACTAAAAGTAATCTGAAGATATAAAGAAGGATACTTTACTTTAATCAAATGAGTAAGTTAACCAAGAAGACACTGCTATCCTAAACATGTATTCACCAATCTCTGGGGTATTCAGTTTCATAAATACGCATTACTCAATTAATGACAGAGATTAACAAAAATCCATTAATAGTAGGTGATTTCAATACCCGACTTTCTCCAATAGACAGATCATTTGGACAAAAAATAAACTGAGAAACAGTAAAGTTAATTGACAGTATAGATCACTTAACAGATATTCATAGGATATTATACCCAAACACAGATATTAAACAACTCATTACTGTATGATGACTGGGTCAAAGAAGAAATCATGAAAGAAATTTCAAAAATTTTCTGGAACTAAATGAAAATGAAACACAACATAAAAAAGCTCTTGGGACATAATGAAAGATGTCCTATGACAGCCGGGCCTACATACAAAGTGATCAGAAAGAGCACAGATGACTTAATGATGCAACTGGAAATTTGTGAAAAACAAGAACAAACTAAATCCATACCCAGTTCAAGACAAAAATAATAAATATTAGTGTAGAAATCATGAAATAGAAACAAAACAATACAACCAACAAATTTAAGAGCCAGTTATTTGAGAAGATAAGCAAGCTTGAAAGGCCCAAGTAACCAAAAGGAAGAGAGGACCCACATCAGAATCAGAATTGAACAGGGAAACTTTATAATAGATACTGGAGAAATTTCCAATATTATAAAAGAATATTTTAAAATGTACTACCTGTATGCCACTAAGCTAGTAAACCTAAAACAAATAGATAAATTTCTAGATTCAGCCAAACTACCAATATTAAACCAAGAAGAACTCAACGACCTAAACAGACCCATAACAAATGAGACTGAAATAATAAAAATGCCTTCCAGGTTAAAAAAAAAGTCAGGGTCAAATAAATTCACAGCAGAATCTTACCAGACTTTCAAAGAATATCTATATCCAATTCTTCTTAAAGTATATGAAGGAGGAGGAGAAAGAAGAGGGGGAGAAGATGAAGAGGAAAAGAAGAGAGAGAGAGAGAGAGAGAGAGAGAGAGA
Source organism: Myodes glareolus (assembly GCF_982192425.1). NCBI lineage: Eukaryota > Metazoa > Chordata > Mammalia > Rodentia > Cricetidae > Myodes > Myodes glareolus. Next base: position 29,900,369 of record NC_142053.1, on the reverse strand, counting down.
GAGAGAGAGAGAGAGAGCGCAATCTCACAAACTCCTAAAAAGCCATTATCACTAATACTAAACCAGATAAACACAAAACAACAAAAAAGAAAACTATGGGCCAATATCCCTAATCCCTAATGGACATAAAGTCAAAAAATGCTCAGTGGGATACTTGCAAATAGAATCCAGAATATATCAAAAAGATTGTCTAACATGACCAATTTGGCTTTATCCTTGAAATGCAGGGATGGTTCAACACATGCAAGTCAATAAATTTAATAAACCACATAAATGAACTTAAAAAAATCACAGGATCATTTCAATAGATAGGAAAAAGCCCTTGACAGAATTCAACAAGCTTTCATAATTAAAGTTTGAGAAAATGTAGGACTAGAGGGAACATTACCTCAAGATAATGAAAGCTTTCAACCTAAATGGAGAAAAGCTTGAAGCAATCCCACCAGAGTCAGGATTGAGACAGGATTGTCCACTGTCACCATTCTTTGTCAATATTGTGCTGGAAGTATTAGCTGGAGCAACAAGGCAAGAGAAGGAAATTAAAGGGATACTAATGGGGAAGAAATCAACCTGTATTCACAGATAACATGATTCTATAGAGATCCCAAGAATCCTACTAGAAAACATCTAGAAATACCAAACAAATTCAACAATGTGGCAGGCTCCAGAATGAACATGCACAAATCAAAGCTTCTCTATCCACCACTAACAAATAGATAAGGAGATCATGGACACATCCCTATTCACTAGCAGCCTCAGAGAAAATCAAATATTTTGGCATAAACCTAACCAACAACTTGAAGGACTCAATGGAAAAATGACTATTGTAGCGAAAACAGTTTACAGAATCAATGCAATCTCAAGGGCATCACAGAGTCCTGGGTAGTTGATTCTGTGAGTTTCCTTGTGATGCTCTTGACCCCTCTGACACCTACAATCCTTCCTCCCCCTTTCCAAAGGATTCCCTGAGTTCTATCTAATGTTTTGCTGAGGATCTCTGTATCTTTTTCCATCAGTTGCTGTGTAAAGCCTCTGTGATGGCAACTGGGCTAGGCATCAGTGCTTCAGAGGAGGAGGAAGCATTGTAGGAGTCAGAGAGGTTGAGGACACCATGAGAACAGGGCCCACAGAATCAACTAACCAGGTTCATAGGGGCTCACAGAGACAGAACCGACAACCAGGGACCCTGTACATATCTGAGCTAGGTCCTCTGCATACACCTTATGGTTGTGTAATTTGGTGTTCTTCTGGGACTCCCAATAGTGGGAGAGAGAGAGAGAGAGAGAGAGAGAGAGAGAGACAGAGACAGAGAGAGAGAGAGAGAGAGAGGCTCTTTTGCTTACTTTTGGAACCGTTTTCTACTGGGTTGCTTTATCCAGCCTTAGAAGAAAAGTGCCTAGTTTCACTGCAACTTAATATGTCGTGACTGGCTGATAGCCATGGGAGGTTCCCCTTTTCTGAAGAGAAACAGGAAAGGAGGATTTAAGGCGGGGAGATTTGGAGGATATTGGGCCCCAGTTATCAACGGGGAGTACCCACCTCACTCTCCTAGCTCAGGAACTGCAGATATGCCTGCTTTCAAGGGCCCATGCAGACTCACATAGTGAGGGTAGCTGGGAAAATTACAATGGCTTGAAGGCCCCACAGAGATGCCTCCAATTCTTGGTAATCTTCACAAGAGGAGCGACATTCCAACAGGGAATGAGCGTGAACTTTCTTTACCTCGTGGGGATGGAGAAAAAGTGAACAAATCTCTGAAATAAAAGCTACACAAAACACACCCCAGGCAAGTGCACTCTCCATTACCGATTAATATCAGAAAAACATTGACAATGCACCTCCTGGTTAGCTGGGCAGAATCCTTCAGGGATCTCAGGGACTCTTGTAGCGTCAGACTGAAGGTGGCCCCAACCTAGCAGGCCCAACTCCACCATGGCTCCTCCATGCCTTGCCGCTACTGACCCGGGAGAATAGAAAGCCTGCAAATCCTACACTGACTGGAAGAGGAGTCTGGGAAGGGTGCCTTCCCACACATGAGTTCTATTTAAAACCCAATTAATCCTTCCAAGGAAGCACCCTTCATACGGAGTGCCGTGGTTGCCCAGATATTCTTCATCGAGTCTGACAGGAGAGGGACTTGAGATGCAGGCAGTTCAGGATTGAAGACTGGGGAGCGTAGCCAACACTCCCCTAAATACTTCAAGACAACCTAGTGATCTACCAGGTAGGCTGGCGAGAAGCCAGGAAAACACCTCAAGAGAGGAATTGGCCAGTGGATCAGAAAAGCCCTGCCTGTATTTTCATGAAGCCACCTTCCTGGTCTTCGCTAGTGCTCATTTGTTCATCTTGAGACTAAGAAGAGGAGCAATTTGGTTACTCAAATCCATCCATGAAGATCTCTTTCATGTTATCCCTAAACTGACTGAAAAAAATGGGTCCAGCTATTCTTTCTATTGGTTTTATCCAGGACTACATTATATGGAAGACAGAGAAAAACAATTCTGATCTAATTTGTATCCTAAATTATGCTACTTCTTTGCTATCTTAACCAAGAATAATTATGATGTGTACCAATTAATATACAACATAGTTCCAACTCCTAGAAATCCCCAAGCAATCAATAACTTTGTTTTATGAATTATGCAAATTTTATCAAATTTACTATTAATAATATAGCTTTTAAAATTCTTTCTTAATTATCAAATTAAACCCTTGATATAGGGAGAAACTAAATTTTAACAAGACTATTTTTCTCTTCAGTGTTTCCCAAATGAAAGTCTCTTAATGTTGTCCCCCTCAACTTACAGAAATGGATCTTGATTTTTTTTCAATAGTTTCTCCAAAGGTTCTATTTCATGCAGGATAAAAGGACACCATGACCCACACCATGTCTGAAATTATTTTCTCTACTCTCACCTAACCAACCATACCCAAAGGGATTCTAATGTGCATACTGGGTAATGTAATTGTAGTTTCTACCATATGCCAACTTATCAATAACATTCAATGAACTAGTGAATGAAATTCCACAAACATGTGACATCCTCTAAAAGTTTACTTTGGCCACGAATCCCTTTGAACTCTGCAGTGTCAGTGGGTTAAGTTCTAACAAAACTTGTATGCTTTTTGTTGTTTTAAAACATATACCCAGACATGTTCTTCTCCTCAATTCCTCATGTTCTTTGTAGCAGCAGCTAGCTGAGGTCTTTCTGAGGCGGAGGCTGCTGCTGAAGGACATTTCACGAAGACTCACATACTGGAAGCTGGGAATTCTTCGCCTTCATGCAAAGTTTCTAGAACTTAGAGACACAAAGAATAGCACCCATCAATGTTATAAAACAACAAATGAAAGAAACTGCAGTCGCAGTCTCAGAAAAAGCAATGTATCTGGAGCACACTGCATCTTTTGTTTTACAAACATAGCTGTGCCCTTTAGAAGATCTGGAGTTATGCAGGAAGGGAACTGAGGAGAGCACAGAGAGCGAAAAGAGAATGTTCCAAAGCATCAGCCTCTTCACACTGGTAGCTAAATACAGTCAATTACTGTTCACTTGTAAACATCCCTGCAACTGGAAATGTTTTCCTTTTAAAGATAAATGAACATACTCAGTGGAATTTCATCCTTCAATACAACACAAATTATATATATATATATATATTATATAATTATATATAATTAATATTATAATTATATATAAATATATAATATATTATATTATAATTATATATTATAATATAATTAAATATATTATATTATATATATATATATATACACATGTATGACTGAATCTGGAGAAAGAGATCCACATATGCAATTATATTTACTGTGCTAAAGACGGTAATTGCATACCACTTTTGGACCTAGTAATACCACTTTTGGGTATATATGCAAAGGATGCTCAATCGTGCCACAAGGACATGTGCTCAACTATGCTCATATCAGCATTGTTTGTCGTAGCCAGAACCTGGAAACAACCTAAATGCCCCTTGACCAAAGAATGGATAAGGAAAATGTGCTACATTTACGCAATGGAGTACTACACAGCAGAAGAAAATAATGACATCTTGAAATTTGCAGGCAAATGAATGGTTCTAAAAAACATCATTTTGAGTGAGGTAACCCAGACCCAGAAAGAGAAATATCATATGTTCTCACTCATAAGTGTTTTTTAAACAAAAAGCAAAAAAAAAAAAAATCAGTGTACAAATCACAATCCCAGAGACCCTAGACAACAAAGAGGACCCTAAGAGAGACATACATAGATCTAATCTACATGGGAAGTAGAAAAAGACAAGATCTCCTGAGTAAATTGGGAGCATGGGGACCTTGGGGGAGGGTTGAAGGGGAGGGGAGCAGAGAAAAATATAGGGCTCAATAAAAATCAATCAAAAAAGAAAAAAGAAGGTAATTGCAGATTAAAAGTATAGCTCACTGGTAGAGTACTGTCCTAGCATACAGGAGGCCATGGGTTAGATCTCCTAGCACAGCAAGCAAAGAAGCCCAGAGGTTATTGCTTGGTAGTGGAAGAGTTTAAAGTTTTACTTGATGAGTTTTCAAATAGTATATGAAGTAAATAAAAGTAAAGAATTAACACTTATTAGGAAAGGGCCCCCAGGAGATGATTTCTCTTTGGAATACATCTCCATTCATTTTTTTCCTCCCTGAATTCAGTGAGGGCCTTTATTTTGGGCCAAAGCCTCTCAGATCCCCTGGTTATATGTGGTAATTTCTGTCCATGAGTTTGGCCCCCCAGGCGCTGGCAAAGGGATCCCACTGTGGTCAACTGCAGGGAAGGGAATTAGTGGATGGAGCTCCTTCTTCCCCTTCTGAGAGTACTCTATATGGGGAGGAGATGCCATTGACAATAATGCAGAGAACACTGGTAGATGTGGCTGCGCGGGTCTAGGCTCAAGGACCAGTGGATCTTGGTGTACCTGTTTTGGATGACTTGGATGCCATGTAGTCTTTCTTCGGGGACTCTGCATATTGCCCACTCTGCAAGCCTGTGGCAAGAGCCTTTCTCTGTCTTTTGACCATTAGAGTCCACGGCATGGTACCCGGATAACTAGCATCTTGTGACTCAGCGAGGAGCTGCTGGGACAGCTCGAACTCAATCAGCCTCTTGTGCAACATATCGCGCTCTCGGAGCACTTGCTGCAGGTTGTCTCTCGCATTGCGGAGCTCAGAGACCACTTCATCACGCTCGTCACGCAGCCGTTGCAAGTCTGTGGCCAAGGTCCAGGTGGCTGCCTCATGCTCTTCTACTTGATTGTGCAGTTGCTGCACACGTCGTGACTGCTTTTCTCGTTGCCTCGTCGCCACCCTTACTCCCAGGGCCAGAGCACTCCAGGCGCAGGCCCTCTTGATGGTGCGTGGTACTTGGGTATCGGCCACGACAGACTTCAGGCCCTCTTCTATATCCTTCCAGGGTCGCGAACGGAAGGTTAGGTAGAAGCCAGGGCCACCACCATTCCTCAGCACTTCTTCATTGATGAACAAAACCACTTCGCAGTGGCGGAAACCGCTCTTGGGGTCCCCGATGTCCACAGCCATGGCTGAACCTACTCTAAGGAGTGGAACACAATGGGCTCGCCCTTCACCTTGGTGCCTTGCCCAGTCCTGGCTCCTAGCTCCTACCTACTTGCCTCCCCCTTCTCATCTAGACTAAAGCCCTGAAGCCACTAACACCAACTCCTCCCATGCAAGGGATTAACATGTAAGGGACGTCATAGACATGGGCTGTGAGACCTGCAGCACCTCCTACTGGGACCAAAATGCAGTAGCACAGATAACTCTGGCTCTTATGGTAAGTTGGGTGTTTGTTCGTAAGGTACGTCATGATAGTACAGCTGTCCTGGGAACTGCAGTGAGTCCAGAGTTTCCTCAGAGTTTCTGGAAGGTGGCACCCCACCTGGTATGAATTTTTTTCTCTCTCACTCCCTTTTCCACTCTTTGTCCTCTTCCATCTTCTTCTCCTCCCCCTCTTTCTTTCCCTCTCTTCCATCGTCCCCGTTCTTTTTTTAAGGCCTGATCTCCCTGTAGAGTTCACGTTAGCATTGACCTTTCAACTCACCTGCTTCCATCTCCTTAATGCTGAGATCTAGAGCTGATGCCATACAGATAGGATTTGACAAGAATTTCCAATCTGGAATTGGAGAAAGCAGGTGCTTTGGGGAATTTTTTTTTTATGGCTCAACTCCTTGCCTCATGAATCTGTTACTGTATCCAAATTTCTATATAGTCTCAATTTTCCTAAGTCAAATATATGAGCGACACAAGTCCCTTAGGTTTCCTTTTAAATCTCCAATCTTACTCTAGATACCAGTAATTTCTATTCTAGTTCCTCCGGGCTTTTATGTTTGTTATCTGTCTGTTTATTTGCCAAGACAGGTTCTTGCAATGTAGCTAAGATTGGCCTTGGACTCACTCCTGATCCTCTGCAGTGCCAGGATTTTTGGTCTGTACACCCCTTGGTTTTCTTCAAGGGCTTTAGGATATTGTATTATCCATTTTGTTGGCATATCTCCCATCTCTTGTGCTACTAGATAGCTTCTTCCAATACAGCAAAGCTGTTCAAGTTCCTTCTCCCATGCTTAACCCCATTTCTTCTTTTTGTTCTGCGTCTTGCATCTGTCAACACTACCCTTTCTCTCTTCTCATTAGAGACCTTATTGTTGCTCTCCATTCACTGGTCAATGCTACCCTTTGGCTTCATTCCCAAACCTTTAGTGAGAGTTCTGAAGTCAGGCAGCAGTTTCTCCCTTACCAAGCTGTTGGCTCAGTGCTATTGAATATGCCTTCTTTGAGATTCCGTCATGACTTAGGTTCTTTTCTTTTTGGTCTTCCTAAAAAGGCTTATGTTAAAAATTTTTTTAAAAACATAAAAAGTTTACATTTGTTTTATAATTATGTGTGTGTGGTGGGTCTGGAGAGATGACTCAGAAGACAAGAGTACTGGCTGCTCTTCCAGAGGACCTGGGTTTGATTCCCAGCACCCACACACTAACCCACAGCCATCTATCACTCTAGATGCAGGGGATCCAACATGCTTTATGGCTTCCCTGGACACCAGGCATGCACAGACATGCATGTAGGCAAAACATCTAGCTATGTAAACTTTTTAAAAATAAAAGTTTAAAATAAGAATTACGTGTGTGTGTGTGTGTGTGTGTGTCATGTATGTGTTTGTAAGTGCAGTTGTTCATAGAGTCCAGAAGAGAGCAACAGATCCCTTAGAGCTAGAGTGACTAGAGGTTGCAAAGCTCATGAGTGCTGGAAACTGAACTCACCTCTGCAAGAGCTGTGCAAATGCCTCAGTGTTGAACCATCTGTACAGCCCTGCTTTTGACATGAAAAAAACCATTTAATTCATTTAGTTTGCATGTGTGTTTGTGCACATGTGTGCACTATGTCACACAAGTAGAGGCTAGAGAACAAGTTTCCAAAGTCAGTTCTGTCCTTCTACCCTGGAATTGAACTTAGGCCATTGGACTTGGCAGCAGGTGTCTTTACCTGCTAAACCATCTCACTGGTCTATCATTTGGCATTTTGTTAGCATATATCAATTGTAGAAAATAATGAATTATAGGGCCAGCTGTAGTAGTGCAAATCCTTAAATACAGCATTTGGGAGGCACAGGTAGGCAGATCTTGGTGGGTTCATGGTCAGCTTGGTCTTCACAGTGAGTTTCAGATAAGCTAGGGCTATTTAATAAGACCCTGCCTAAAAAACCAAACAGACAAACAAACAATAAGACAAATTAATAAGTCTCATTGTGACATTTTTATACATGCATATATGCGTTTTGGTTATAATCACTTCTCTTTTTTCCCTTTTTAAAAAAAATTATCTATTTATTAAAAATTTCCACCTCTTCCCCGCCTCCCTTTTCCCTCCCCCTCCCAATCTCCCCCTCCCTCTCTAGTCTTAAGAGTAGTCAGGGTTCCCTGCCCCGTGGGAAGTCCAAGGTCCTCCCCCATCCATACAGGTCTTTAAAGGTGAACATCCAAACAAACCAGGCTCCCACAAAGTTAGTCCATGCAGTAAAATTAAATCCCAATGCCATTGTCCTTGACTTCTCAGTCAGCCTCCATTGCCAGCCACGTTCAGAGTGTCCATTTTGATCACATGCTCCATCACTCCCAGTCCAGCTGGCCTTGGTGAGCTCCCATTAGATCAGTCCCACTGTCTCAGTGAGTGGATGCACCCCTTGTAATCCTGACTTCCTTGCTCACGTTCTCCCTCCTTCTGCTCCTCATTTGGATCTAGGGAGCTAAGTCCAGTGCTCCAATGTGGGACTCTGTCTCTATCTCCATTCATCGCCAGATAAAGCTTCTATGGTGATATGCAAAATATTCATCAATATGATTATGGGACGAGGCCAGTTCAGGCACCCTCTCCTCTGCTGCCCAGGAAGCAATCTGGGGACCTCTCCTTGGACCTGGAACCCCCTCTAGAATCAAGTCTCTTGCAAACCCTAAAATGGCTCCCTTAGTTGAGATATTTACTTCCCTGCTCCCATATCCATCCTTTCTCCATCCCACCCATCCCATTCCCCCATACTATCCTCAATCCTCCCCCTCTCCCTTCTCTCTACCCAACTCCCCCTACATCCACCCCCAACCCCCTACCCCCTACCCCCCTGTGCCCCTAAGTTTGCCTGGCAATCTTGTGTACTTCCAATATCCAGGAGGATAACTATATGATTTTCTTCAGGTTCATTTTCTTATTTAGCTTCTCTAGGATCACGAATTATAGGCTCAAAGACCTTTAACTATGGCTAGAATCCACTTATGAGTGAGTATATACCATATTCCTCTTTTTGTGTCTGGGTTACCTCACTCAGTAAAGCGTTTTCTATTTCCATCCATTTGCATGCAAAATTCAAGATGTCATTGTTTTTTACCGCTGAGTAAAACTCTAATGTATATATGTTCCACACCTTCTTTAACCATTCTTCTATTGAAGGGCACCTAGGTTGTTTCCAGGTTCTGACTATTACAAATAGCGTTGCTATGAACATAGTTGAACAAATGCTTTTGTAGTATGCTAGGGAATCTCTTGGGTATATTCCCAAGAGTGGAATTGCTGGGTCCTGAGGGAGGTTGACTCCCAGTTTCCTGAGAAACCGCCACACTGATTTCCACAGTGGCTGCACAAGTTTGCATTCCCACCGACAATGAATGTGTGTTCCCCTCACTCCACATCCTCTCCAGCATAGGCTATCATTGGTGTTTTTGAGTTTAGCTATTCTGACAGTTGTAAAATGGTATCTCAAAGTTGTTTTGATTTGCATTTCCCTGATCACTAAGGAGATTGAGCAATACCTTAAGTGTCTTTTGGCCGTTCGAAGTTCTGTTGAGAATTCTGTTCGACCTATGAAATCGAATAGAAGACCCGGATATTAACCCACAAACCTATGAACACCTGATTTTTAACAAGGGAGCTAAACATATACAATGGAAGAAGGAAAGCATCTTTAACAAAATGGTGCTGGCATAACTGGATGTCAACCTGTAGAAGAATGAAAGCAGATCCATATCTATCACCATGCACAAAACTCAAGTCCAAATGGATTAAAGACCTCAATATTAATCTGACCACATTGAACCTGATATAAGAGATATTGGGAAGTAGTCTACAAGACATGGGCACAGGAGACCACTTCCTAGGTAGAACCCCAGTAGCACAGACAATAAGAGAAACAATGAATAAATGGGACCTCCTGAAACTGAGAAGCTTCTGTAAAGCAAAGGACGCTGTCACTAAGACAAAAAGGCTACCTTCTGACTGGGAGAAGATCTTCACCAACCCCTCATCAGACAAAGGTCTGATCTCCAAAATATACAAAGAACTCAAGAAACTAGACACTAAAACTCTAATTAACCCAATTAAAAAATGGGGTACTGAACTATAATCACTTCTCTTATACTCAAACACTATCTCCTTATTTCCTTCCTCTTCCCAACTAGTCATTCTGATTTGTTGCGGTGCATTCCCCCTTCCCAACTGCCTTTCCAGGGCTTCCTCCTTCTCTCTGGCTGCTTTTTCTCCTCCTTTCAAATGGTTCACACTTCTGCTTTCATGTCACATGTATTCCATACTCTCTCCCCACATAATATCACCCAGAGTTTATAACACACATGCACACATATATATTACTTTAAATAGAAGTTGTACATATGAGAGGAGACACGTGGCAGTTGTCTTTCTAACTTGTTTGTTTTATTGCAATGCTTTCCAACTCAATTCATTTTCTTATAAAAAAATCACGATTTCATTTTTCTTTCTGGCTAAATAAAATTCCAATGTGTCCATGTGGCATGCTCTATCTATTTACTTATTTTTATTTGTATTTGATTCATCTGTTGATGGAAATGTAGACTAGTTGGATTTCTTAGCTGTTGTGAATAGAAGAGCAAGCATCTTTATGGTATGCTGATTTAGAGTCCTTACGACACATCCCCAAGAGTAGTAGTATAGCTAGGTCATGCGATTTTTCTATTTTCAGTCTTTTGAGGAAACTGCACACTGGTTTCCATGGTAGCCTCCCAAGTTTACATCCCCATCAACAGTGAATAAAGGTCGCTCTTATCCCACATCCCTGACAGCAATTGTCGTCATTAGTTGTCTTGATGAGAGACATTTTACTGGGTGAGAATGAATCTCAAAGCACTTTTAAATTACATTTTCGTGATGACTAATGATGTTGAGATTTTTTTCAAGCATTTATTAGCCATTCATATTTTTTCTTTTGAGAGCTGTCTATTCAGTTCATCAGCACTTACACTGATTGGGTGATTTGTTTTTTGCTCCTTAATATAGTGGCTCTTTATATACTCTAGATATTAATCATCTGTCTGGTATAAGGTTGGTTAAGTTTTTCTCCCATTCGTTAGGCTATCTCTTCTCTACAGTGATTATTCTCCATGGTGTGGAGATCAGAGGACAGACTATGTTTGCATTAACTTGGGTTCCAGGAATCCAAACGCAGGTGGTTAGTCTTGCAAAACAAGTGCTTTTACCCATTGATTCATCTTCCTGGCCCCCTATGTAATATAATTTGAGATCATGTATGGTGATACCCTCAGTATCATTAATTGTACTTAGGATTGCTTTGACTGTGTAGATTCTTTCTTGGTTCCCATATGAATTGTTTCCTTTCATTCTTTAAAGAATATCACTGATATTTTGATAGAGATTACATTGAATCTGGATATTGCTTTCAGTAATATAGCCATTTTCACAACATAAATTCTGTCAGTCCATGAGTATGCGAGATCTTAACTTTTAATGTCTTCTTATGTTGAAGTTTCTGTCATAGAGGTCTCTTGTCTCTTTGAGTAAGTTTATTACCATGTATTTTTAAAGCTATTGTGAACAGCATTTTCCCACATTATTTCTTTCTTGGCAAGTCTGTTGTTGTATGGTGCATGTTGATTTGGGTCTTATTACTTTGATGGAAGTTTTATCAATTCTAAGAGTTTTCTGCTGGAATTTAAGATCTTTCACAATTAGAATCATGCCATATGAAAATAAGGATAGTTTGACTTCTTTCATTCCTATTTGTATATATTTTATTTTTTCTCTTATTATATTGCTCCAGCTAGGACATCAAGCACTAAATTGAATAAAAAAGGAGATAGTGCACACTTTTGTCTTATTACAAATTTTAGAGAAAACTATCACAGTTTTGTTGCCATTTAATATAATGTTATCCATAAGTTTGTCATATACTTTTGCTCTTGTTATATTGAGGTATATTCCATCTATTTCTAGTTTCTTTGGAGCCTTTATCATGAAAGAAGGGATGTTGAATTCTCTTGAAGATCTTTGGCACATCAGATGAGAGGGTAATATAGTTTCTGTCCTTAATTCTATTATTCTATTTGTGTACTCTATTCTTCTTCTTCTTCTTCTTCTTCTTCTTCTTCTTCTTCTTCTTCTTCTTCTTCTTCTTCTTCTTCTTCTTCTTCTTCTTCTTCTTTTTCTTTTTGCTTATGTTGAATCGAATCTAACTTATATCCCTGGAATTAAAACAGTTCAGCCATTTGATATGATCTTAATGTGTTATGGAATACATATTGTAAGACAATTATTTAGAATCCTTGCATCTATGTTCATCACAGAAATTAGTCTATACTTTTCTCTTTTTGTTGTGTTCTCATTAAGTTTAGTATCAGGGTAATTTTGTTTTTTCAGGATTAGTTTTGTAGTATTCATTGACTTTATATTTTATCAAACATTTTGAAAAAACATTAGTGTTGACTTTTTAAAAGCTTGAAAGAATTTGGCAGTAAATCTGTCTAGTAAGTCTTACTTTGTTTAGATAATTATTAGTGCTTTAATCCTGTTTTTGTTTTTGCTCTGTTTATGTTGTTTAAATGATTTTGACTTAATTTTGGTATGTCATAGGTGTTTAAGAATTTGTCCTTTTATCTACTCTAGATTTTTGAAATAGAAAATTTTGAAGTATTTTTCATTAACTCTGGATTTTATTGGAGCCTAACAACTCCTTCTTTTTCTGTAATTTTATTAATTCATGTCTTTTGGGGGATTAATTTTGTTAGGGTTTCTCATTTTTTTCTCCTAAGAATCATTTTTTTTTATTTGAGCCTATGTATTTTCCCTTAGTCTCTATTTTATTAATTTCTGTGTTGATTTTTTTTTTACTTTTTGCTGTCTACTGCTTTGGGGTTTAGAGTATACTAATTTTTCTTAGATCGTAGGGTACATCAATAGGATATTTATTTGAGAGTTCTATAATTTTTTTCACTTTGAAAACATTTTATTTCCCAAGCTCATAGACAAAAAAGATAGTTTAGGGAGGCATATGTGACTACTGGATACAATCTTGAACCTACTGCTTTTTTAAACATAATATACTGTTACTAAATAATTTAATATAAAATAATTTAATGTAAATTAATATAAATATAAAAATGTAAATATTTGTTAGTTGTAATTCTTTATGTATGTACATATATAAAACCTACTGAGTCCAATTAGTGTTACCCACTAGCACATGTGCGTAAAAGGGCTCTCCACGGTGGTATGGACAGACTACCAGGGCCCCCACACCTGAATAAAACTGGCTTTTCTATCCCCTGACAGCATGGGCTTCCAGAAGCATCTCAACTAGAACTGAGCCTTTTTGACTCCCCTTTTCATCATGCTGAAATACTGACTAGATTTTTCTTGTGTAGATCTTGTGTAGACAACCACAGCTCTTTATGAATGCAACTGCCTGTTGTGTCCATAAGAAAGTTTTGAAGTTACTCTCCACAAACTGTAGATCTTACAATCTTTCTGCCCCCTCTTCAGTGATGTTTCCTGAGCCTTATGGGAAGGGGCTATGAAATAGATACCCCATTTGGAAATGAGTACTCCATAGTTACTTATTCCCTGCACTTTTCTCCATAATAATTTCCACCACTGCAAAAAGAATCTTCTCTTGTTGCAAGGTGAGGGCCCACTTGTTTGTCCTGGTCATCCAGTCAGCGTACACCTGAAATAACCACACAGAAACTGTATTAATTAAATCACTGCTTGGCCCATTAGCTCTAACTTCCTATTAGCTAACTCTTACATCCCAGTTTAACCCATTTCTATTAATCTGTGTATTGTCACATGGCAGTGGCTTACCAGGAAAGATTCAGTATGTCTGAGTCTGGCGGCTCCATGGTGGCTCTCTCCTACTCCGCCTTTCTTCCTCCCAGCATTCAGTTCTGTCTTCTCTGCCTACCTAAGTTCTGCCCTACAACTTGGCCAAGGCAGTTTCTTTTTCATTAACCAATGAAAGCAACACACAAACAGAAGGCCCTCCTACACCATTCTCTGATAAGAAGTATGATCTGGGCTAATCTATGGGTATGAGGATAAGTATTTAGAAGGCAGTGAGATACTATGGCAATTTAGCAGAATGGTAGTATTAAATTCTCCCCTAGGGTCTATCACCTCTCTAGCCATGAATTTTTTTCCAGATTTACCATATCAGGCATGAGTTTTTTTCCTGTTGTGCAAGCCTTTAATTCAGCCAGTCAGCTATTGGCTATGCCTGTTGAAAGTATTCATGCCACAATACACCACTGAACATATCTTTCCAGGTGAGTTGTTGTACTTCACAAAGTTGACAGATGAGTAAGACTGTGACTCTTTTTTCCTAGATGCCCACCTAGTACCTTGTGGCACTATGGAAGCTAGCCTAGCAGGAGGGACTGTAAATGGAGACTCTGCTTTGGTTTTCCAGCTGCCCAGACCCGAATAATCACACAAAACTATATTAATTACAATACTGTTTAGCCAATGGCTCAGGCATATTTCTAGCAAGCACTTATATCTTAAATCACCCCATTTCTACTAATCTATGTATCTCCACGAGGCTGTGGCCTACTGCTAAGATTCTGGTGCCTTTCTCCTTCAGTAGTTATATAACATCTATGTGACTTTGCCTTCTTTCTCCCTGCATTGTTTAGTTTTCCCACCTACCTATATTCTGCCCTGCTATAGATGAAAGCAGACTCTTTATTAAACAATAATAACAAAACATATTTACAGTATACAGAGGGGAATTCCACATCTTTTTCAGGTCCTGTGACCAAAGTGTGTGCTGTCTCTGGTGTTTTTTTTTAATATAAGCACTCATAGCTGTAAAGCATTCTTCTTAGAGTTGTCTTAGCTGTGTACCAAATGTTCTTGTAAATTGCATTTCATTTTATTCTGTTTTATAAGTTAGAAAATCTTGAAATAGTATTTCATTAGTTTGACGGTATGTGTTTGTACAGATATGTGAACATCTGTGAATGTCAGAGGAGCACTTGTTGCATTTGACCTTTCGTTTTCCCTTGTGGCTCCAGGGATTAAAATTGGGCTGCTAGGCTTGACAGAAAATTCCTTTACCCCTTGAGCCTTCTCAGTGGCCTTAATTTTTTAAATTATATATTGTGTGTACATGTGTGGTGTGGGACGTCCTTCTGTCTATGTGTTGCTCTTATTGGTTAATGAATAAAGAAACTGCCTTGGCTTGTTGATAGGGCAGAACTTAGGTAGGCGGGGAAAACTGGACTGAATGCTGGGAGAAGGAAGGTGGAGAGAAACACCATGGAGCTGCCATTGGAGATAGATGTGCTGAAACTTTGCTGGTTGTGCATATGGTGATGCACAGATTAAAGGAGATGGGTTAAATTAATATGTAAGAGTTAGCCAATAAGAAGCTAGAGCTAATGGGCCAAGCAATGATTTAATTAACATAGTTTATGTGTGATTATTTCGGATCTAAGCTAGCTGGGTGGCCAGGAACCAACAAGCAGCCTCCCACTACACATGTGCATTGTGCACAATTGCAAGTACATACATGTACAAGTGCAGCAAACATGTGTTGAGGTCAAGGAAAATTTTATGGAAGTTGTTCTTCCACCATATGGGTTCCAGGAATTGAACTCAGATGGTCAGACTTGGCATAAAATGTCTTTACCTCATAAATCATCTTGCTTGCCCTTTTATAACCTCTTGATGGGTTATAACCTGTGATGAGTAATCTTGATTGTCTACTTGACTACATCTACAATTAACTAAAACCCAAGAAGTTAGACATGTCTGTGAGGAATTTTCTTGGCTGGATAATTTAAGATTGAATGATGTGGACTGGAGAGATGGCTCAGAGATTAAGAGCACTGGCTGCTCTTCCAGAGGTCCAGAGTTCAATTTCCAGCAACCACATGGTGGCTCACAACCATCCGTAATGAGATCTGCTGCCCTCTTCTGACGTCCAAGCATACATGCAGGCAGAATACTGTATACATAATAAATGAATAAATAAATCTTTAAAAAAAGATTGAAAGATGCACCCTAAATCTAGATAATTTGAGTGGGAAAACCCAACCTGAACCTGGGCTACACCTTCTAGTGGCAGCCCACATAAAAGGCCATGGAAGAAGGAACCTTTTTCTCTTGGCCTACTTGTTCTCACTCTCGCTCATAAGGTTCTCTTTCTCTTGCTGAGATATTCTTCATTGGTATTAGAACCTTCTTCTTTGGGAGTCCAATGTAGATCGAAGACAAGCAGCTGTCTAGGACCTCCCTGGGACTGGCACAGTTGAGCCATCCAATCTCATGGACTGCACCTATCAGATCCTTGGTCTTTCCATTGGGAGACAGCCATTGGGGGCCTGCCCAGACCACAGCCTACAAGTCACTCTAACAAAAGTAAAACAGCACACACACACACACACACACACACACACACACACACACACACACACGTGCACATGCACAAGTGCACACACATACACACCCCAGTTCTGTTCCTCTAGAGAGCCCTGATTAATACACATCCTTTATTAATATGTAATCATCTTCTTTATCTCTTCTGGCTAATTTTGGATTGAAGCCTGTTTTGTCACATACTAGAAGAGATGCTTCTGATTGGTCTTGATTCTATTTTCTTAAAATATCATTTTATATCCTTTCACAGTCAGTTTGTATGTGTTTTATTAAGGTGAGATTCTTTAGGGAGGAGAAAAAAATACTGTATTTTGATCCATTAAACCAATCTGTTGCTTTCAATTGTTGAGTTAAGACAGTTCACTTTTAGAGTTATTACTGAATGGTATGTATCAATTTTTCCTTCATCTTATGTGTTTCCTTATTTACTGTATTGATAATGTTTGATTATTTCAAATTCCTTTTTTGAGACCTGGATGAGCTGGAACTCTCTATATAGACCAGACTGGCCTTAAATTCACAGAGCTCTTCATGCCTCTGTCTCCCAGTGCTGAGAGGAAAGGGATGTGCCTCCATTCCAGGCCAATATCCTAATTCTTATTTTTAGTCTGTACTTCTAGTGAGATATGTTTTTTCTTGAGCTTTTGTGATTTATTTTGTTTCCTTGAGCTTTCTTCCTCTTCTCTGTGCAGTGTTCCTTTAAGAACCATATGCAACTCTGACTTAATGGACACAAATTGCTTTAGTTTTTATTTTCCACGGAAGGTCTTTCTTTCTCCTTTCATTTTAAAGGATAACTTTGCAAGATATAGCCTTGCTTTGAAGTTATTTGTTCTCAGCATTCGAAATACATCAATTCATGTTCTCTTGGCTTTTAGGGTTTCTGCTGAGAAGTCTGCTATTATTCTGATAGGTTTGCTTTTGTAAGTAACTTGACATTTCTCTCTTGCAGCTTTCAGTATTTCTTTGTTCTTTGCACTTAATATTTTAGCTATGATATGACAGGGAAAGGCAGTTTTCTGGTTGTGTCTGAATAGAATTCTAAATACCACTCACACTTGGATATATATTTCTTTTCTCAGATTTGATTTTTTTGGTTATAATTTCATTGATTATGTTTTATGTCATTAGCTCCCTCTTTTATAACAGTTTTGTAGGTTTTGTCCTTATAATCATGTCCCATGGGTTTTGACTATTGTGGTCATGAGATTTTTTTGGTAACAACACTGTTGTCTGAGTATATTAACTTTTCAACTTTTTCTTCTATCTTGATATTCTTTCACCAGGTATAGTCTGTTGGTGGTGCTTTCCATTGAGAGATTTTTGTTTTACTTATTACATTTTTCATTTCCAACAATGCCCTTTTTATTCGTATGTCTCTCCTCCCTCCAACTCATCTTCTCCTTCTCTATCCAAATTCCTGAGTTTCTTATACAAAACCTGAATTGAATTATTTGTTCATTCATATTGATTTGAATCATTTTTTTAGTTCATTTATCCTTTTTAATGTTTTACTAGTGGTCAGTTATATGTGTGTGGTAGTTTGGGGGAGAATAGGCCCCACAGGCTCATGTATTTGAATGCTTGGTCTCCAGTTGGTGGAACATTTTGGAAAGGATTAGGAGGTGTGGCTTTGTTGGAGGTGGTGTGCCACTGGGGCTGGGCTTTTAGGTTTCAAAGTATATTGCCACCCTCAGTGTGCTCTCTCTACCTCCTGCTTGTAGATCAAGATGTGAACTCTCACTTGTTGCTGACATCATGCCTTTGTTCTGCCATCATGGACTTTAGCTCTCTGACACCATAAACCTAATTAAATATTTTATAAGTCTTTTTGAGACAGGTTCTCATTATGTATCTTTGGTTATCCTGGAAATCGCTATGTAGACCAGGCTGGCCTTCAACTCACAGAGAGCCTCTGCCTTCTAAAGACATGCACCACCACAGCCGGCATAAAAACTTCCTTTTCTAAGTTGCCTCGGTCATGGTGTATTGTCACAGCTAAATAAAAGTAGCTAATACAGCCAGGTCTCTCTCTCTCTCTCTCTCTCTCTCTCTCTCTCTCTCTCTCTCTTTGTGTGTGTGTGTGTGTGTGTGTGTGTGTGTGTGTGTGTGTTTGCACATGTGGAAGTCATAGGACAACTTTGTGGATTCAGTCTCTTCTTCCACCTTACCATGGCCTGTGTTGAGCAAACTCAGGTTGTGAGACTTGCCTGACTTTCCTTTCTAAGCCATTTTACTACCCACTCATTGATCTTCTTAAAAAACAGACTTAAAATTTTTATTTCAGTATTTCAACCACTTCACCATATCTTTGGGTGTATTTATTGAAGAGTTACATACTTTTGATTGAATCATATAGTCTTACTTTTCATAATCTTCTTCCTGTGTTGCTATTATTGTATCTATTGTAATGAATATTTCTTTAAGTTTTATATGGGAGTCTTCTTACTGAACTCTGTCATGTGCTAGAGCAGAGGTTCTCAACTTTACTAATGTTGTGACCCTTTTTAATACAGCTCCTCATGTTATGATGACCCCCAACCATAAAATTATTTTCATTGTTACTTTATAACTGTAACTTTGCTACTGTCAAAAATGGTAATGTGTATAACAAACATGAAGGATATCTGAGATGCGACTGCTATGAAAGGGTTATTGGACCAAGGGGTTGTGACCCACAGTTTGAGAACCACTGTGCTAGTGGCTCACCCTCCCAGTTCTGATCAGAGAGGCGAAAGACCAGCAAAAAGTGACAGTGCTCAAAGAAACCAGATTAAGAAATTACAGCAACACCCAACTAAAGGCAAATATTATAACACCAATTGCCTCATAAAATAGAGTTTCATTAAACAATGTAAGTGCATTTAAAATGGATAAATGTGGGCTAGGTGGCTGGTTCAGCTGGTGTCTTAGTCACTTTTCTGTTGTTGTGATAAAACACCATGACCAACACAACTTACAGAAGGAAGTATTTAATTTGGGATTTATGGTTTCAGAGAGTTGAGTTCATTATGAAACAGAGGTGTGACATTGGGAACAGCTGAGAACTTCCATCTTGTTCTGTAAGTGGGAGGCAGAGAGAGCCTGGTATGGACTTTTAAAACTGCAAAGTCTGACTCGAGTGCCATACCTTTTCAGATAAGGAGGCCATGACCTCCTAAGGAGGTCATCATCTCAGCGTCCTTCTCATAGTTCCCAAACAGTTCCACAAACTGGGGACCTAGTATTGAACTATGTGAGCCTATGTGGGATATTCTTATCTAAACCACTACAGCAAGTAAATGTACCAGGATATCTTTTAATTTGGTTTGTTTTGATTTGACTTGATTGGGATTTTGTGTCGGCAGAGAGCTCATGTTAGAAAATATTCATAACAGGTTGGTGTCTTAGGGTTTCATTGCTGTGAACAGATGCCATGACCATGGAAATTCTTATAAAGGAAAGGATTTAATTTGGTTTGGCTTATGGTTTAGAGGTTTAGTAAATTATCATCATAATGGGAAGCCTGGCAGCAGGCAGGATGACATGTTGCTGGAGAAGGAGTTAAAGTTCTACATCTGGATCCTTAGGAAGCAGGAAGAGAGAGTAAGCCTGGCTTGAGCTTCTGAAACCTCAAAGCCTTATGACACACTTCCTTCAACAAGGCCACAGCTACTCCAGCAAGACCACATCTCCAATAATGCCACTACCTATGAGATTATGACATTCATTCAAACCATCATAGTCTACTCCCTACCCCCTGTTATTCTTTGCTTTCACTTTAAGAACTAACCACGCTCACCTCAGCCACTTCGGGCCTGCCCCCGCCGCCATCTTCCCTCTCCTCTTCCCCCCCCCTCTCTCTCTGGTGTGTGTGTGTGTGTGTGTGTGTGTGTGTGTGTGTGTGTGTGTGTGTGTCTTTTCTCTATGTTTGTCTACGCTTTTCTCTTCTGTAAGCAATAAATGTCTCCCTCTTCTTTAAATAATACTATGTCCTATGAGCCATAGGACTCATATTATCCTAGTTATCCGCCGTAACTGCCTGCCAGACCCCCGGCCGCATGGCGCTGCAGGGACTCAGGGCCATCCTTATCAGATTCCGCGAGCCGCCTGGGCCATCCCGCCATCATTATTTTTAAAAAAGAACAATACCCCCAACAGGCAAAATGCATTTAGTTCAACTTCAGAAGTTTCCATAGTCTATCACAATCTCAACAGGGTTTAAAAGTTCACAGTTCAAAGTGTCTGATATTCACGGCAATCTCTTAACTATAGCTCCCTGTAAAATCAAAGCGAAAATCAGATCACATATATTTAACATATAATGGCACAGGATATACATTATTATTCCAAAATGTAGTGAAGGGAGCATAATGAGAAAATATTTGACCAAAGGAAGACAGGACAAACTCCAAATTCTGCATCTTCATGTCTAATGTCAAAGCACTCTTCAGATATCCAACTCCTTTCTGCTTTGTTGACTGTAGCACCTATCTCTCTCTTGGGCTGGTTCTACTCCCTGTTAGCCGCTTTCCTATGGCATCCCACGGCTCTGGCATCTAACATCTTGGGGTCTCCAAAGCAATCCAGACTTCACCTTACAGCTTCACACAATGGCCTCTCTGGGCCTCCATGTAGAGAGATACCCCTGACATAATCCTGGCCTCAGCCACTTTCCTTAGTTGTGGAGGGAGATTTCATAACCCCTTTCTTGTATCCTTGATTCTAAAGGCAGAACCATGTGACTGAAGCTGCTGCCAAGTTCTGCTGCTTGATGGAGCTGGAACATGACCCCGTTGTTCCAATATGCTTTTACCAGCTTTCTGTTTTCAGTCACGGCTGTACTGGAACTTGCTCTGTAGACCAGGCTGGCCTTGAATTCAGACATCTGCCTGTCTCAGCCTTCCAAGTTCTGGGATTAAAGGCATGCACAGCCATGCCTGACCCTAAGCTTTTCTTTAATTCCTTTTCACAATTTGGAAGCTTAGCTGGGTGTGGTCTTGCTCTGAGATCACTAGTCCCACTGTTCCACTTAGCATCAGGCTTCACTTAGCATCAGGCTTTACTTTAACCTGTTTACACTTTCTGGTGTCCTTTTTTCATCCAACTGGACATTTTGTGTTTATTCCTTTTCATTATAGATTGGATAAGCGTGACCACTAATAACCACAGGACACAGTCAATTCTATGCTGCTTTGAAATCTCCTCTGCCAAAGCTGTTAATTCATAATTCTCTAGTTTAGCCTCAGGTGGATTTTTTGGGGACAAGGGCAGAAAACAGACTTTCTTTGTCAAAACATCACAAGAACAGTCTCTAGGCAACATACTAAAATTTTTCTCTGAAACCTCTTGAGCCAGGTCCCCACAATAAAATCATCATCAGCATGGCTCCTACTAGGATGTCACATTAAATCTTGCTTAAAGTGTTCAACTGCTTTCCTAATCCAAAGTCCCAAGTTCCATATTTCTCCAAACAAAACCATTGTCAGGCCAATCACAGTAATACCCCAGTCCCTGGTACCAACTTCTGTCTTAGTTAGGATTTCTATTGCTGTGAAGAGACACCAGGACCACTCTTATAAAGGAAAGCATTGGGGCTGTCTTTATCTTTTCAGAGGTTTTAGTCTATTATTGTCATTGTGGGAAACATAACAGTGTGCAGGTAGACATGGTGCTGGAGAAGGAGCTGAGAATTCTACATATTGGTCCTCAGGCAGCAGGGAGAGACTGCCATCATAGGCCTAGCTTGAGCATAGAAGATCTCAAAGCCTGCCACCACAGTGACACACGTCCTTCAACAAGGCCACCTACTCCAACAAGGCCACATCTCCTAATTGTGCCTCTCCCTATGTGTCTATGGGGGCATTTTCAGCTAACCCACCACAGTTGGCAACACTGGAGGGTCTACTGGCCATAGTTTTGGACCTTTCAGCTTCCACAGTAATTGGTGACAGTACTTTGTTGTCACCACAGTGGCTAGGGGCACCAGTGTCACAGTCTTGACTCCCTATCACTGAAACTTTCCAGCAGATGGTGTCTAATCCTCCTCTTCTCATGACTACCACTCGTGGCCTTCTCTTGGTCACAGACTGGACTGTTGTCCCCAGTTCCATGACTGTGGTTATTTTTTGTTTTCAGGTCCTTAGAATATGTAGTCTCAAATAATAGGCCCCTTTCATGATAGTGCTGTGCTATAACACTCTGAGATACGGGGAGCAAATGATGGATTAGAAGAGTCTCCAGTGCTAGGCTGCCAAGTCCCTAGATTCACTGCCAGTCCAACCCCCACCCCAGAAGATATAAGGCTTGTGAGACATCTATTTAGATGCAACTGCCATCTATTTTTGCCTGGACTGCCCGTTGTACCTTGTAGTTTCAGTTTCTGTCATCCTTGTCCCCTGTTCCTCTCCTTTCCTCTTAGGTGAGAGTGTTGCTACAGACTGCTACTTTTTTTTGCATTCTCTTTGCTTCTTGTCATTTTTAAGCTGTTCTGTGTCCCCTTTCTTGGGCTTCCTGATGTTATTTTTCTGTTTGTGATTATATTTATTACAAGACTCTTCTAATTCATAAAGGGAAATTCTAATCTGTTTTACCCTGCAACCCACTGAGGAGTTTTAAGCAGGAAACTGGTGTGTTGTGTTCACCATTTTTGTCGTTGGACCTCTGCTTCTATTCTGTGTGCTCTTCCCAGATGTCCTCACCACTCCTCTAATTTACATCCCGCCTCCAACAGAATTTTGAATTTCTGACTTATATATTATTGTCCTCTTGCTCTGTTTTGTCATCAGATCCATTACTTTTTATGCCCTTTGGAAGTTAGCTGTTTAAATTCTAAATTTACTTAAAATGTGGTGAAGCACATTTAAAAGATTCTGGTTCTCATGCCATTTGTATCCCAATAGTGGAGATAAATTAATTGTGATAGATATATAATTAATATAATGAAATAATGGTGGTATGTAATTATTTCCACCAATTAGATACAATTGGTAGAAAACTATACTTGCTAAATTCATATATATATATATATATATATATATAATGTGACGGATATTTGAGTTCTATGGGAGTTTGAGATGGTTCTCTATACATAAGAACTTTAGGAAATTTTAGTGTTTTAATAAATACTTTTATTTTTGTGTATGCATGTGTATAGTGTTTGTGTGTGTGTGTGTGTGTGTGTGTGTGTGTGAGAGAGAGAGAGAGAGAGAGAGAGAGAGAGAGAGAGAGAGAGAGAGAGAGAACTTGTTTTGTGTGATGTTAAGCTCTTTGAACTCTTTGCGGGCCCACCATTCTTATTCTTAGTTATGAGTGCCTGGCCTTAACTTGGCTTGTTTCTTGCCAACTTTTCTTAACAGAAATTATCCTGACTTCTTTTTGCCTGTGGGCTTTTATATTTCTCTATTTCTGTATACCTTTCTTTACTTCTTTTTCATGACTTGCTGTATAGAGGTGATTGGCTGTAGAAGGCCACAGCCACATTCTCCATCACAAGATGGCGCTGACATCCGGCTTCACCGCCAGGTGAACGCACACGTGTTGGTAATTTTCCACTAGCGTCCCCGCCTACTCCCGAGGCATCACCTAGGACTGGGAGCAGCGGACCAATCCAAGAGTGACATGTCCGAAGCAGGGTCTGTTTCCTATATAAGGGATGGGTTCCATCATATCTGGGTCTCCGCCATGTTGGCTGATGCTCGCTCTCCCAAGGGGCATTAAAGCTATTTCTGCAGGAGGATCCTGTGTCCCGCGTGGTTCTTGCAGGCGAGGCCGAGCGCAGGACATCTGGTGCTGATACCCGGGAAGAAGAACTTTGCACCGCCGGAGACCAGGAGGATTTCAGAACTGCAGGCATGCATGCTCAGAGAAGTACGCTCTAAAGTCCAGAGAGCATATCAGAAACTGAGCAGCAGTGGGAGGTTGTGCGCGCACCCAGATAAGTTAAAAATGACCCTCCGGTAAAGAATGGGGGAGACAGAAAAGAAAATAAGTTAAAAAGGACCCCCCAGTGATTCTAAGAAAGTAAAAATGGGGGAGAAGGCTGATTTACAAGGTCAAAAGCTTTATGTTATGTTATGTGTGTTGTCTTTTGTGTACTGGACAGGAGAAAGATATTTAAATTTAGAAACTGCTAAGGATATGATGTTTTGGAAAAGAGGTTCTGTTTTCGTCTCCACAGAAAAGGAGAGCCTAAGGGTGTACTTGGGATTTATGTGTTTTGAATCACCGAGACCTCCTGAAATGTTGTAGTGTATACCCCTAAAATGCAATGGCCCAATTCAGCAGGAAGCAGCCAAAGAGACTAACGGCGCCCAAATTCCCTAAAAGATTAAATGAGGTCCTTTCAGTGATTGCAGAGCAGCAAGCCTGCTTCTCTGAATTCCGCTTTGCTCCATACAATGGTTTGGGCTCGGAGTGGGTGCAGCTGCGGCTGAAGCGAGCTTTGCTCGGTGGCTATGGTGGAGGGCACGTTGCGCCGGCTCAGTTGGTGCCTGGCCTGGAGGGTGTCACAGCAGTACCGAAAATGAGAGCGGTGCCACAAGCAGCCAGGCCAGAAGGCTTGCAATGTACCTAAAACTGTGAGGGTCTCTGAGGCTAAAATGGCTCTGGTTCCATTTGGCTATGCTAAACTATGCTGACTCAGACAGGACTGGTCGTAATTATCATAATAAAAGCGCAATTAAGGTTTAGCCCCAGTAAACAGGCAGTACCGTATTACATCTACATAGTGCGACTTAAGTTTTTAAGAACTGCTTAGCATTTTAAGAACTCAAGTCCTCCTGAAAGATTGCTGTATATACACTTGGCTTGTCTGGTGTTTCGGGATCCGCAGGGAGGTGGATGCAAAGGGCCCTTGGATTTTGGGGTGATTGGGTCGTTGGCTGGATCTGTGAGAGTTTACAGCCGCTTTTGCTGTGGCACAGGTGTTGAGAGTTTGCTAGTAGGGAAGCGGCCCTGTTCGCCGCCTCTCCCATCAGCCCCTTGAGCCGCAGCGGCTCTGGCGCAGACCTTGAGATGTTGCCGGCCTGTGCCGCCTCGGTCCGGGTGTTGGCTCCCGCCACACTCCCCCACCAACACAGCCACCGCGGAGGACTGGGCTGGCCCCGCGGGGAAGGCGGGGGCGCCTGGGGGTGGAGCCGCCACTTCCTGGCCTGGGACATGGGGAGCCGCGCAGCGAGCAGGCCCAGGGCCAAGCACAGCCCTTGGATGGTGGGCAGGCTCTGGAGCCCGAGGCCACCGTACCGGCAAGAAATACGGGAGCCAATAAATCTTAAATCTAATATCAACAAACAGGGCCTGGGTTTTTCCTAGGTGCCACTGAGGCAGCACGGCCTATACCATGGAAAACAAAGACCCTCAATCAGTTATCTACCACAATGGCTATAGCCCTGGATCAGCAGGTTACCATAGATACATCTATTAGAGGTGGAATAATGGTTCTTAATCAAATAATTGACCTAGTACAAGAATAGGTGGATATCTTATGGCAGTTTGCCCAATTGGGCTATGAATGGAAAACTCCAGCCTTATGTGTGACCAGTGTACCATATGAGAACTTTATAAAAGTTGCTAACTTGTCCCGAGAATTGTCTTTGTATCTTGCAGGAGAATTTTGATGATTTGCTGTCCTCCTTGAGACGGTCCATCGTGATAATCAACTCCACGCGAGTGGACATAAGCCTGGCCGAAGGATTCCAGTCCTGGGTCGTGTCCTTCATCCCCTACTTCAAAGAATGGGTGGGGGTGGAAGTGTTTTGGAACGGTCCTATGCTATGGAACAGTGTTCCTCCTCTGGATGGTCTGCTGACTCAAATCCCAAAGTCTTAGGGACAAAGTGGTTATTGCACAGCGCTGGCTGCCCTGGAACAGGGAGCCTCTGCTTATATGTGGTTATCTATGTTAAAGCAGTAAGGTTTAAGCCAACCAGCTCCTGCACCCCTAGGACTGTGGTCCATGGCACAGGGTGGAGTGCTTGGCTTAGCTAGCCCTGAAGGTTGTCGAGCTGAAATGAGCATCGCACAGAGAATGGCCCTCTCTGAGAGATAAGTCGCCCTGCATAAGGGTTTCCTGCCGTATATTCCCCTTTCCCAGAAAAAATGGCAGAGGGCAGGTCGGATAAGTTCCAGGTGTCATGAGCCTAGGGGCAGATTCCGTGTAAGCCCATTTTAATGTTTCCATTTTGGGAAGTGCGACCTCTATCTTTACCTTCTGAGGGAGTTGCCTTTCTGCAAAGAAGTAAAATTAGGGGGAGATGTAGAAGGCCACAGCCACATTCTCCATCACAAGATGGCGCTGACATCCGGCTTCACCGCCAGGTGAACGCACACGTGTTGGTAATTTTCCACTAGCGTCCCCGCCTACTCCCGAGGCATCACCTAGGACTGGGAGCAGCGGACCAATCCAAGAGTGACATGTCCGAAGCAGGGTCTGTTTCCTATATAAGGGATGGGTTCCATCATATCTGGGTCTCCGCCATGTTGGCTGATGCTCGCTCTCCCAAGGGGCATTAAAGCTATTTCTGCAGGAGGATCCTGTGTCCCGCGTGGTTCTTGCAGGCGAGGCCGAGCGCAGGACAATTGGCCCCATCTCCTCTCCTTGTTCTTTTGCTCCTTTTCTTCCTTATTTATCTTCTCTGCCTGCTAGCCCCGCCTATCCTTGCTCCTGCCTCACTGTTGACCATTTGTCCCTTTATTAGGATCATTAGGTGTTTTAGACCAGCACAGTAACACAGCTTCACATAGTTAAACAAATGCAGCATAAACAAAAGTCACATACCTGAAAATAATATTCCTTGACATTTACCCTTTTTTCTTTCTAAACTAAAAGGAAAAGTTTTAACTTTAACATAGTAAGACTGTACACTATAAGAACAATTATCAAATAAAGATTATATTCACAATGTACTGAGTTTCAATTCATTTGTATCTAATAAATTTAAAGAAAATCTTCCATAATGTATCTTAGTAAATCAAAAATTTTATACCTAACTTACTTTGTATAATATCTAAGAAAAACTGCAACTATACCTATCTAGTATTCATTTCCATCAAAGACTCCAGAAGGATATAATATTACCTATGTAAACAGGAAGTGCATTGTAATCTCTTCCAAAACTCTAGAATTGACAGAGTTAATTCTAGACAGTTACCCAAAGTTCTTCTGTATCAGGGGCATCCATCTTCAGCCCACAGGCCCATAGTATCCAGCATACTTTTCCATGAAGGAGAAAATTTCAAAGACAGTTCCACCAATATTGGCAGTTTGTCAGTCACTTTCTTCTGTGTCCTGCAAAATATCTGGCAGTTTCTTCTGAGAAGCAAGAACCCTGAATTATCATCCTGCTTTGCTTTGGCAAAGACTGCAGCAGTCATCCTTCTGTGGGTCCTGCATGTCCAGTCCACGCAGTACATAGGCAGCAGTCAAAGGCAAGAGCACTTGTCAAATTTCACGAGGTCTCCCTTGATCAAACCAGATCCACATCAACTTGGAATGAATCCACAGCCTCTTATTTCCTGTGAAAACAAAAGCAAAGCCTGTTCTCCAAAGGACTTTTGATTTCTATTTGACAAATACATTTTTTGACTTTTTTTTAAAGTTAAGGCATTCTTAAAATATCCAGGCTGATTTATTTGTACAGTCCCTCTTTCAATTCCAGGTCTCTTAGCATCTACCCAGTGCTTCTCGGCAATCAAAAAATTCAAAATCAACACAATAATATACAGGATCCAGATTCCCTGTGTATTTCAACCATCTTCATGTGGCTCTTTCCTTTTATATTACTTTTGCTGTCTCTTTAAAGATTTTCTTTTTATGACTCCCTATACCCATTGTCTTTTTTTCTTAAGCCTACACACATTGTAAAACACTCTGGAACCTATTAAGAGTTTTTTTTTTTCATCTAGACCTCTTTTATGGCATATCTCAGCTTTTTTGACCCCAAGAGCAAGCTTCCTCCATGTGCTCTATAGGCTGGCTCACTGTCTTGTCATTTCATTTTAGTCAATCTTGCCCCTGTAGTTGGTGGTTAACTGAGAGATGTGTTGGAATCTCGGGTAGTCCATAAGATGCATCAAGAAACCTGCTGAAGATTTCAGAGGAAGATTGTCCTTTGTGCATTAGACAGAGTCACAGAAAAGTGAAACTCTTTTACCATGAGTCACCATCTTTTGGGATAATGGTACAAGGATGCATTGCTTAGAGCCACAGTACGTCCTGGGAGACCATGAGAAGAGACAGGGAAGACTTTTATTGCGACTGTTATGTAGGAACAGGATGAACCTCTACCTCAATTTTAATTTGGAGTGTTTGCTGGCTAGTTTTATGTCAACCTAACATAAACTAAAATTGTCTGAAAGTAGGGAACCTCACTTAAAAAAATGCAGAGGTAGCCACCTCCAGGTGGCCACTGTGTTGAGGTGGTCAGGAATGTCCTGAAATTCTAGGTCTTAAGGTGGCCACAACAAGGATCCAATCACAGCATCACCATAGGGCAGTTCCAGAGCATATTCCAGAAGCAAAACATAGATCCCAGGAGTAAAGGTTTTCATAAAACAAAACTACTCTGCCATCAATTATGCACATAAAAGAAAATGCCTCCATAAGATCAGGCTACAAGCAAGCCTGCAGGGCATTCTCTTAATTAGTGATTGACGGAGGAGGGCCCAGCCCATCATGGGTGGTGTCATCCCTAGGCTGGCGGTCCTGGGTTCTATAAGAAAGTAGGCTGAGCAAGCCATGAGGGGCAAGCCAGGAAACAGCTCCCCTTCATTGCTTCTGCATCAACACCTGACTCCAAGTACCTGCCCTGCTTGAGTTCCTGTCCTGATTTCCTTTGATTATGACTATGACATGGAAGCATAGCCCTTTCCTCCCCAAGTTGCTTTGGTCATGGTGTTTTGTCACAGCAATAGAAACCCTAACTAGGGACTGGAGGAATGACTCAGCAGTTGGGAGCACTGGCTGTTCTTCCAGAGGTCCTGAGTTCAATTCCCAGCACACACATGGTGGCTCACAAACATCCATAACGAGATCTGATGCCCTCTTCTGGCCTGCAGACATACATCCAGGCAGAACATTGTATACATAATAAGTAAACAAATAGGTAGATAGATAAATAAATAAATAAATATTTTAAAAGAAACCCTAAGTAGGACAGATGATCTCATAAACACACTAATGAAATATGGAAATGATAATTATTTATACAATGGTATTTTGAAAAGGCCAGCAGCACCTCCCAAGTTGGTCTAAAAGCTTACCTTGAGAGAGTAAGGAAAAAGATAAGCTTGGAGTTTTAATTGTGTGTGTCTTGGAATGCTCCTTATGTGTGGAGGGGTTTGTATGGTTTGATACTTGTAGGTACCAAAAGAGGAAGCACTAAAGCTTTGCTAGCACTTTGCCAAATGTAGGGCACACTGAGAGTGCAGAGGCAAGTCTTAAAAGCTGTTATAAATCAAACAAAAACTGAATCATGGAGCTGGGGGTACAGTTCAGAGGAGGGTACATGCTTAGCGTGTGCAAAGCCTTGGCCTTAACACCTATGCACACACACACACCCAATAGATTATGGCTTTTCATTGTAAGTCGCCCCTGATTTCTGACTGATGACAAAAATGTATCATGCTTCATTTAATTAAATTTAAATTTGTTTAATTGAGATTCTGACACTCTTTGAGGCCTGAAGCCTGTAGCTTATAAATAAGGTGAAAATGGCATTGAATGCTTTGTCCAACAGTCCAGAATCATGTTTTCTGAGAAGTGAATAAGTGCCTTGGTCACAATCAGTAAAGGGGTCAAGAAATGTCTTGGTGAAGACTTCCATTGTGATTTAAATATATGCTATGCACAGGGTATGTGTGACCTTAACTGGCACCATACCCAAAATATGAGTCTATGAGGCAGTAGATTGTCAGAGTGCCTTAAATCAAAGCAAGGAACCTTGGGAAAGGAATTATTCTTGTCACTGGACAAACCAGAGAGCCAGATCACTGGCAGTGGGGAAAGAGTCTGAAAAATGCGGCAGATAATTCTAATATTCAACCAGAAAAAAACGATGCTAAGATGTCTGTATGAAGTTTGAACAACTGTATTGATCCTTGGGTCCTTCTATTTATCAGAGATATCCAGATGTTTTTATGTTGCAGTTCTAATTGTATTACCATGTAACCCAGGCTGACTTTAACTTGCCATCCTCCTGCCTCAGTTTCCTGAGTGTTTAGATTACTTGTGTGTGCTTCTATGCTTGGCTTGCAGTGCTTTCTTGATACACAGAGGCAGTCTTAGGGTAAAGCCTTTACCCTCATCTTACCGTCAGTCACAGTTTACACAGAAAGGAAGACAAATTGTCCATTTTGAGATACACAGGTAGGTCGAGGCCAAAAACACACAAGCAAGGCTCCTATCCCATACTGGTATGCCGATTAATTATTAAAGACCAAAACCTCTGATTTAGGTCGGTTAAATCTATACCATAGTTTCTGTAGAACCCATCAAACATAGAAGAGCAAAGTCTAACCCAAGGTACAATCTAGACATCATGCAACAGCTCAAAGTACATGTGGAGCCCCCTCCCAGGCATCAGCCAGTTGACAAGTCAAAGCAAGATAAAAAGGGCTTCTGGTTGTGGAGGTTTTTATGTTAAGACTATGGTCTTGGCATCCTTCTCACAGCACTAATTTTAGACAGGAGAGAAGATCTCCACCAGAAATTGCTTTTGATGTCAAGACTGATGATACTACACATATATCAAGATGATGGGGGAGATTTATGGCTGGTTTCAATGAGGCTTCCTAGGACCACGAGGAAGGTATCCCAAGATGAGTAAGGAAGGGAAATGTGAATGGGTTTTTACAGTTCTTAGGAGGTGTGCTGACCAAAAGGATTTGTGAGTAGAAGAGGACTACAGATTTTGAAGCCATGTCAGGTCCCAAAGGGAGAGGAAGGAGAATCAGGACTTTCTGACAAGCTTGCTGGGATGCAAAGCATAGAGGGGAAGAGCTATCAGAAGTCAGATGCTGAACAATGCAATCAGCTTCCCTATTGCTGCATCCTGGTAATGACAGTGTGGGAAATAAAAGAGCCGGAGTCCTTGATGATGCTATTCAACCCCTAAAATGACCATTTCTCCTGGTGCTAAAGAGCTCAGATGTCTTTATGATTGAGGATGTTTTGTGATAGGCTTTCTAATCCTTGCAGCTGAAAGAATTCTGAGCTGATAATGTCAAAGGTGTTATCATTGTGTTAAATACATTCAGGGAATACAAAAGTGGTTGGGTATAAGTAACTATTGTGGTTCAGTATAAATAGTGTAATTCATAACAAAAATGAACTAAAGGATGATATATTAGGATAGTATTGACAACGTACTTTAAAAGCTTTCATAAAATCTACCAAGTACTCCTAATAAAAACACAGAGTAGAAGTAGGAGGTACCTGCTTACCTAAGATGATAGAAATGCTATTCTATCATCAATATCAAGTCAATACCCTGACTTGTTCACTGTGCAACATGTACATGCACCACGTCATCACAATGAAAAATACTATGTTTCAGTCAAAACAGTAAAATTAATTTTTAAAAGCTATAAAGAAAAAAAAGAAAACAAATATTCTGGAGTGATACACTACAGTGTTTTCAAGATGATCAGGTAAGCTGTTACAATTACTATTCCACATATTTTTTTTCCAGATTCTAATAACTGCAATTAAGGAAGAAAATTATATAGCAAAGTAAATACTTAAAGAAGAGTTTTGACTTTTTTGATGTAAATGTGCTCTCAGAAAATTCAAGAGACATTAATAAATACCAGTTGAAATAAGGAAAAAAAAATCTCAAGAGTGAAAGATACAAGATAAACACATGAAATTTTCTCGGTAGTAGGAATAAATTGGGATAGATAAGAATGGGCAAAATAGCTCACTCACTAAACTGACTTAAATGATAAAGTACTTTATGTGACAGGGTCATAGTATGCGTCCTGGTTGTGTTGTTGATGTGTTTTTATCAACCTGACATAAGTGAGGAGAGGAACCTCAATAGAGAAAATGCCTCTATTAGATTGCCTGTAGGCAAGTTAGTAGAGAATTTTCTTGATTAATGATTGATGTGGGAAGGCCTAATCCATTGTATGTGGTGTCATCCCTTGTCTGGTGGTCCTGGGTCCTACAAGAAAGCAGGCTGAGAAAGTTATGAGGAGCAAGCCAGTAAGCAGCACCCCTCCACAGTCTCTACATCAGCTCCTGTCTCTAGGTTCCTGCCCTGTTTGAGTTCCTGTCCCCACTTCCTTCAGTGATGAACAAGAAATAGAAGTGTACACCAAATAAACCCTTTCCTCTCCAACATGCTTTTGGTTATGGTTATTGGTCTAGCACAGAAATCTAAGACTGTGGGTAAACTTAGTTTAGACTCAGCTGCTTGCCTTTTCCCTTCATGTTTGCATATGGGTGGGCCACAAGGAAACTCTTGTGTGGGAGGCGGAAGACAGAAGTGAAGCAGTATTCAATTTGGAGCTTTGTCACTGTCTCTTGTCTTGTGTGAGATAGCAGCAGGGTTTTCAACAACCCTCTATTTTGTTATGGTTTAGATAAATGTCTCCCACAGGCTCATGTGTTTGAACACTTAGTGCCAGTTGGTGGCACTGTTTGGGAAGGTCGTAGACCTCTGATAGTAAAGCCTAGCTGGAGAAAGTAGATCTCTGCTGGGTGGGTTATGAGGCTTATAGTCAAAATCTGTTTCCTGTTTTTTCTGCCCCTTGATATGCCAAAAAGTAAGGAAACAGCTGCCCAAAGATATGTCTTTTCTGCCATGATCGATAATACACTTTCAAACTATAAGGCCAAGGTAGTCTTTCATCCTTTAAGTTGCTTTTAATAAGATGTTTATTTAGAGTAATGAGAAAAGTAACTTAATGCATCCTTCTTTTGGATTGTCAACACTAAAAAAAATAAAAACAACAAAATTAAATTTAAAAAAAAACAAAGCAAAATCTCCACCTCAATGGGAATGAGAGTTTATTTTAGAGCTAAATTCAAGTGATCATGGCTCAGGAACACAAATTAGGTTACTCCAAATTCCACACTCTGACGTGGTAATAATTTGATAAAGTTTTTATAGTAACAGAATAAAGAAAGTCATAAATCAAGGCACTTTTCAAATACATTAATGGAAGTGGTAGGTATGTCTGTTACAGAAAAACAGGGAAAACTCTGCTGTAGGCCTCGGCTAAGAATCTGACAGCATTCATGGTCTTTTGCCTGCTTGGAAACCAATGGGATGTATGGACATGTCTAATGGTCACAAAGATGTCAGGCTACATACAGAAAAAGGTATTAGATAGCTGCACCAGGGTAATTTGTCTCTGAACTTGAACCCTTGTACATTGATGGTTCTCCCAGGTACTTTATGGAACCATGCTTGCACTTGAGGAAACTAACCAAGGCTAAAGAATTAGCCACACAGAATGGTTAGAACACCCAGCTCTGGAAATAGTAGTAGTGTCTATTCCTTTTAGTCAAACTGCTAAAACCTTGCAGTTCATGAAATAGAAGAGCATTAAAGAAGGCCTTGCCCAAGTAGTGAAGAAAAGACTATACAGTGATTTTTTTTGTTGTTATGTTCAACCATAGGAGTCAAACTCCTGGTCTTGCACATGCTAGCTAGACAAATACTCCACCACTGAGCTAGCATCCCAGCCCTTTCAAACTTTGAGATGTTTTTTGCTAAGTTGCCCTAGCTGACCTCAAATTGACAATCCTCCTGCCTTAGTTTCCTGAATATTCAGAATTACAGGTGTGCACTATCACGTGTAACTGAAGGTCATTATTCATCTGAAAGACCTTTATGAATGACACTAAAGGATGCAACCATTTCCATGAACTTAGCTGTCAAAAACAAATTGCAAGAGTATTTATAATGTCCCCAAATTAAAATGTGAGACTATTGGGCATCCAGTCAAAATTATAGGGCATCAAACTTCACAGGAAACTTAACTCGCCACAAGGCAATATACCTATCTATCTGTCAAAACCAACCCTAAAGCTGGACAATTGTGAAATCTCAACACTTGAGAGGCTGAGGCAGAGGATCATGAGCCAAATAATGAAAACCTGTCTAAAAATGAATGTGGATGTGGTGGCACATGCCTATAATCCCATCACTTGGAAGGCAGAGGCAGGAGGATCAGGAGTTCAAGGCTACCCTCAGCTATGGAGTTTGAGGCCTAGTCTGTACTACAGGAGACTCTGTCTCAAAAACCAAACCAAAATGAGACACTGAGAAGAAAAAAGAAATGAGAAAGATAATGAAATTTGTAGAAACAGACACTAGTATAAATATAGTTCATATGATCTGAAAGCCAAGTAAAGCATTCAATAGTAGAAAGAAGTAGGCTTTCTAGATATGAGAACTACATAATTTAAGAAATACTGGATGAACATATTTTTTGTCTGCCAGCCATAATCCCAAATACTTCAAATTTAAAACAGTGTTTAATTCGGAAATAAAAACATCATGTAGCTGGTTTAAGGAAACCACTCAAAATCTTGTCCCAGTCCAAACTCCACACATCTCAGTGGACTTCTGTGCAGTCAGAATGGTCCTCTAAAGCTATGGAGCTTTGCTTAGGAGTTTAATTTCTTTTTTCTCCTTTTCCTCTTTTCCTTTTTTTTGCATTGATTTTTATTGAGTTCTACATTTTTCTTTGCTCCCCTCCCTGCCTCTCCCCTCCCCTCCCATTCAACACTCCTCCAAGGTCCCCATGCTCCCAATTTACTCAGGAGATCTTGCCTTTTTGTACTTCCCATGTAGATTAGATCTATGTATGTCTCTCTTAGGATCCCCAGTGTTGTCTAGGTTCTCTGGGATTGTGGTTTGTAGGATGGTTTTCTTTTATTTATTTATTTATCTATCTATTTATTTATTTTTATTTTTCCATTCAAAAATTTACACTTTCTCCCCTCCTCCCATTCCCCTCCCGCCCTCCCGGTCCCCCACTCTCCCTCCTCCCTCCCCCTCCCTCCTTAAGAGAGGGCAGGGAACCCTGCCCTGTGGGAAGTCCAAGGCTCTCCCTCCTCCATTCAGGTCTAGGAAGGTGTGCATCCAAATAAGCTAGGGTCCCAAAATGCCAGTACATGCAGTAGAAACAAGGCCCAGTGCCATTATCAATGGCTTCTCAGTCAGCCCTCATTGTCAGCCACAATCAGAGAGTCCGGTTTGATCACAAGCTCATTCAGTCCTGGTCCAGCTGGATTTGGTGAGCTCCCATTAGATCAGGCACACTGTCTCAGTGGGTGGACCAACCCCCTCACTGTCCTGACTTCCTTGCTCATCTTCTCCCTCCTGCTCTTCAACTGGACCTTGGGAGCTCAGTCCATTGCTCTGACAAGGGTCTCTGTCTCTATCTCCATCTGTCGCCAGGCGAAGATTCTATGGTGATATTCGAGAAAATCATCAGTGTGATAGTGGGGCAAGGCCAGTTCAGGCACCCTCTCCTCTGATGCCCAAAGACCTAGCTGGAGACATCCCCGTGGACACCTGGAATCCCCTCTAGAGCCAAGTCTCTTGCCAACCCTAAAATGGCTCCCTTAATTAATATCTATACTTCCCTGCTCCCATATCCACCCTTCCTCCATCTCAATTATCCCATTCCCCCAAACTCTCCCCAGTCTTTCCCTTCTCCCTTCTCCCTTCTCCCTTCACCTCTTTCCTTCCCCCAACCCCACCCCTAGCCCCACCCCCATGCTCCCAACTTTTCCTGGTGATCTTGTTTGCTTCCAATTTCCAGAAGGATCTATATATGTTTTTTTGGGAGGGTTCACCTTGTTATTTAGCTTCACTAGGCTTGTGAACTATAGGCTTAATGTCCTTTGTTTATGGCTAGAGTTCACTAATGAGTGAGTACGTACCATATTCATCTTTTTGGGCCTGGGTTACTTCACTCAGGATAGTGTTTTCTATTTCCATCCATTTGCATGCAAAATTCAAGATGTCATTGTTTTTTACCGCTGAGTAGTACTCTAATGTGTATATATTCCACACTTTCTTCATTCAGCAATGTAGGCTGTTTTTCTTTGCTTTATGTTTGAAAACCACCTATGAGTGAGTACATGTGATAATTGTCTTTCAGTGTCTGGGTTACCTCACTCAATATGATATTTTCTAGCTCCATTCATTTGCCCATAAATTTCAAGATGTCATTATTTTTTTTTTCTGTGTAGTACTCCATTGTGTAAATGTATCATATTTTCCTTATCCATTCTTCGGCTGAAGGGCATTTAGGTTGTTTCCAGGTTCTGGCTATGACAAACAATGCTGATATGAACATAGTTGAGCACATGTCCTTGTGGTATGATTGAGCATTCTTTGGGTATATGCCCAAAAGTGGTATTGCTGGGTCTATGCTAAATAAAGCATATTTATCAAATGGTGCTGGCATAACTGGTTAGCAATATGTAGAAGAATGAAAATAGATCCATATCTATCACCATGCACAAAACTCAAGTACAAATGGGTCAAAGACCTCAACATAAAGCCAGTCACACAAAATCTCATAGAAGAGAAAGTAGGAAGTACACCTGAATGCATTGGCACAGGAGACCCCAGTAATACAGACACTGAAAGAAACAACTAATAAATGGGACCTCCTGAGACTGTAAAGCTTCTGTAAAGCAAAGGATATGGTAAACAAGACAAAATGGCAGCTTATAGAATGGGAAAGGATCTTCACCAATCCCACATCAGACAGAGGTCTGATCTCCAAAATATACAAAGAACTCAAGAAATGTGTCATCAAAAGAACAAATAATCCAATAAAAAAAAAATGGAGTACAGACCTAAACAGAGAACGCTCAACAGAGGAATCTAAAATGGCTGGAAGACACTTAAGGAAATGTTCAACATCCTTAGTCATCAGAGAAATGCAAATCAAAACAACTCTGAGATTCCATCCTACATCTGTAAGAATGACCAAGATCACAAACACTGATGACAACTTATGCTGGAGAGGTTGTGGGGAAAAGAGAACACTCCTGTATTGCTGGTGGATGTACAGCCCCTTTGGATATCAGTATGGCAATTTCTCTTAAATAAATTTTTAAGAAGAACAAAGTTTGGGGCTGGAGAGATGGCTCAGTTGTTAAGAGCCTCTTTCTTCTCTAGGTTTCAATACTCAGCACCCACACGGTAGTTCATAACCACTTATCATAATTATAGTTCCAGGGGCTTCTGGCCTCCTTGGTTACCCCCACACACGGTACATACACAGACAAGCAGGTACACTTACCCACACATATAATAAAAATAAATAACGATTAAAAAGAACAAAGTTTTCCCTCCTCCCAAGATTTAGAAACATCTTGGAAGAAGGATTGGAGCAGAAAGCTTGTAAAAGCCTTGGTTGGACAGACAGAGTCGAAATATTATCAGCAGGAGATGACTGCACTCGTGAGCTCACCATAGCTACTGTATATATGAACTCATAGCCGGTGTTGTTACTTACACAAGACCTGCACAAGAGCAAGCCAGTCAACATTCTAACATCACGTGGAAAGGGTTCATAGTCTCCCATCCCTGACTTCTTAGAGATATTGACAATTGATGGTTTGATGGAAAGAAAGAGTCAGCTTTCTTTAAGGGTGTGGCCCCAGTAAGTGAACCAAGTTCCAATGAACGACCCCAAGTTCATGTGCATATGGGTAACACAGATTGGACTGCCTGGGAATCCAGATGTAGAATTCTCAGCTACTGCTCTAGCACCATATTTGCCTGCGTGCTGCCATGCTTCCTGCTATGATGACAATAATGGACCAAACCTCTGAGTTATAAGCCAACAAAATTAAATGATTTCCTTTATAAGAGTTGCTCTGGTCATAATGTCCCTTCACAGCAATAGAAACCCTAACGAAGACAATATTAGATGTCAACCTCTGCACTCATTGGCACATGCATGTACTTATATACATGTGAACATGTATGCACACACACAAGTAAATACTGGCATATGCTCTAACATGGGTGAACCCTGAGGACATGAAGATAAATGAAACAAGTCAGTCATGAAAGTAAATGGTATATGATTTCACTTTCGTAGGATATCCAAGTAGCCAGATGCACAAAAAATCAAAATAAAACGGTTGATGCCAGAGGTTGGGAGGAGGGGATGCTGTAAATGCATTTAGGATTTTAAACTAGCAAGATTTAAATGAAAGAAAAAAAGACCATCAACTTGAAAAGGGCTGAGAGGAGGGGAGGCACTGGAGGGAGGAACATGGGAGGGACTGGAGAAAGGAAAGGGAAGGGAAAAGTGATATATTTTAATTAAAAAAATATTTAAAAGCTCCAGAGCTGTGTTTCACAATATGAACACACTATACCCCACTGAAATATGTACTTAAAATGGTTAAGGTGACAAGTTTTATGTGTTTTCAAAATTGCTTTGAAACATAGTCTCATTCTGTAGCCCAGGCTGGTTTGGAACTCACGATGTAATCCAGGTTTGCTTCAAACTCATGATGATTCTGTGATTCAGCTTCCTGAGTGCTGAGATTCCAGGTGTTAGCTATCACATATGACTTATGTGAGTTTTTCTATAACAAAACATAACCTGAATAACCAGAAGTGTGCAAATTCATTTTTACACAAGAATGCTCTTTTGTAATACAGAGTGTCAACAAGCATAACACACAATTTAGAAATGGTTAAATAAGTTCTAATACATTCTAAATAATATGTTCATACAGAAGTTATAATGCATAAAACCACAATTTGTTAAAGCAAACATGATCATGTAGCATGATGTTTATAATATGTAGAAGAAAATGTATGGAAATAGTGGCACAAAGATGAAAGTATATGTTTGAAAATTCCCATGTTATTATGTTTTGTGTTGCCATAGCAAAATATCTAAGGTTCGTAAAAGCAATATTGTCTTAGTCAGAGTTTCTATTGCTGTGAAGAGATACTATGGCAACTGGTAAAAAGAAAAAAAAACATTTAATTGGGGCTTGCTTACAGTTTCAGAGATCTAGCCCAGTGTCCTTATAGCAGGGAGCATGATGGTGTGCAGGGAGCATGGTGGCATGCACGCAGATATGGTGCTAGAGAAAGAACTGAGAATTCTACATCTGGATCTGCAGGCAACAGGAAGTGAGCTGTGACACTAGGTATAGCTTAAGCTTAGGAGACCTCAGCTCCCATCCCCACTGTGACATATTTCCT
Source organism: Myodes glareolus (assembly GCF_982192425.1). Lineage (NCBI taxonomy): Eukaryota > Metazoa > Chordata > Mammalia > Rodentia > Cricetidae > Myodes > Myodes glareolus. The sequence continues at coordinate 29,860,956 of NC_142053.1, read as the reverse complement.
TCCACAAGGCCACACCTCCTTCAACAATGCCACACATCCTAATAGTGCTACTTCTTTGTGACCAAGCATTCAAGTCTATGAGTCTATGGGATCATTATCCATTCAAACCACCACAAATGCCTTATAAAAAAGATACTATGGCTTAAAAATCAATAGAGAGAATAAAGTGGAATTACTTAAAAACAGCATGGTAGGTCAGCGAGATGGCTTAGCAGGTAAGGATGCTTCTCCACCTAGTTTCACAGCCTGAGTTTAGTGCCCTGCTCCAGCGTGGTAGAAAGGACAACTTTTGCAAGTTTTCTTCTCACCTCCACATGACATACATGCATGCATACTCTCTCCATCTCTCTCACACACAATTAGAAAATAAAATTAGAAAGGGATCGCCCCTGTAATCAGATTGGTGACTACCCTAATTGTCGTCATGGAACCTTCAGCCAGTAACTGATGAAAGCAGATGCAGAGAACCACAGCCAAGCACTGGGCCAAGCTCCAGGAGTTCTGTTGAAGACATGGAGTAGGGATTATATGAGCAAAGGGGTCAAGATCATGATGGGGAACCCATAGAGATAGCTGACCCGAGTTACTGGGGGCACACGGACTCTGGACCGACAGCCGGGGAGCTGGTATGGAAACAACCTAGGCCCTCTGCATCTGGGTGACAGTTATATACTTTGGTCTTTTGTGGGGCTTCTAGCAGTGGGACCAAGACCAGTCCCTGACACATGAGCTGGCTCTTTGGAACCTATTCCCTCTGGTGGGATACCTTGTTCAGCCTTGATGCAGGGGGGAAAGGCTTGTCTCTGCCTCATATACTATGCTTTACTGATTTTCATGGAAGGCTCTATCCCTTCTGAATGGAGATGGAATAGTGAATGGGCGGGGGGCAGGGGGGAGTAGTAGAATGGAGTTGGGGGAAGAGGATGTGAGGAGAAGGAGGGAGGGGAAACTGTGGTTGGTATGTAAACAAAGACAAAGAGAAAGAAAGAAAGAAAAGAAAGAAAGGAAAGAAAGAAAGAAAAACATGTATTATCTTCTTTGTTACATTTTGTTTTGAATATCTGGAAGGATGCTTTATAAGACTCCCTTGAGGTTTTTTGATGAAGAAAAACTTGGAAAAGGAAAAACCCTTAAGCTGAAGCTAATTCCAAAAGCTGGATGTAGCTCAGCGTTCGAGCATTGGCCTAGCATGGACAAGGCTGTGAGCTCTCTTCCCAGAGCTGCAAAACGAAACTCAAAGAAATAGTTCTTGTGTTGGCTAATCTTGGTTCTCAACTAGATTGTATCTGGAATCAACTAAAATGTAAGCACTGGGGCATGCCTGTGAGGGATTTTATTCATTGGATCACTTCAGGTGAGAAGACACACCCCAAATCTGGAACATTTGAGGTGGAAAGCACCCTAAACCTTGGCCCCACTTTTTGGTGGCAGTCCACATAAAAGGACATAACAGAGGAAGCTTTTGCTTTTTGCCTGTTTCCCTTCACTGTCTGTGGTAGCATGAATGTAATTGGCCCCCATAATCTTCTAGGGTGTGGCACTGTTAGGAGGTGTGGCTTTGTTGGAGTGGGTATGACGCTGTTGGAGAAAGTGTGCCACTGTGGGAGCGGGCTTTGAGGTTTCACATGCTCAGGATACCACCCAGTATGCCAGCTGTAGGCAGTACCACATCTGCCTGCCCACCACCGTGCTCCCTGGCATGATGATAATGGATTGAACCTCTGAAATTATAAGCAAGGCACCCCAATAAAATGATTTCTTTATAAGAGTTGCCATGGTCATGGTGTCTCTTCACAGCGATAAAAACACTAGGATGTGGTCACCGGTAAGTTCATCCATCCTGTTGCCAAGACATTCCCTCACTGTTTACAGTCTTTTTCTTCCAGATTCCAGAGTAAACTGAAGCCCATCAGCTCTCTAGGAATTTCCCAATTCTCTGACCAGGTTGGGAATATTGAGGCATCCAGATTCATGGAGTGGACAGCTACTGATTCTTAGACTTTCCATCAGGAGACAGTAATCATTGAACTGCCTAGACCACAGCCTGTAAGTCACTCTAATAAATCTCCATCCATATATATGTATACACATGTGTGTATGTATATATATGTCACATAAATATATATGTATGCATATATATTTCATTCTGTTGGTTCTGTTCTCTTAGAGAACACTGTCTAATACATTTTCCTTTTCTCTTCCGTAGAGCCCAGCTATTCCATTGACTGATTCAATGGCCCATCTATTGACTGGCTTGATCCTCTATTATCATGTTATTCCTAATCAGAGATCACTGTACCTATCCATTTATAGTCAGAATTGACAAGGTGACAAGTTGACGTGGGGTGACTTGAGTTCATGGCTAGCCTGGCCAGAAAGCCTCTAACAAACAAACAAACACTAAAAGAACTAAGTGTGATTGCACACCTTGGAGGCAGAGTCAGGAAGAGGGAAAGTCTGGGCGTTATTGCAAGATCCTGTCTAAAAATATAATTGGATTGCTATCATAGGCTATTTCTCATCAGCTTCTCTTTATTGTGGGAGGGTATCAGGAACCAGATTCTTATCTACATTCCTCATTCCAGTGAGACATGGAACTACATATCTTAGCCTTCTTAGCACACAGCCACAGGCATAACACTCCCCCTTTTTTTGTTTGTCACAATTGGGAGGGTTGTATAGTGGAGCCTAGTAGATAGAAACACAGGATGCTGTCAAATATCTTATAGTACATAGGACACACACACACACAACACTCACTTTTGTGGTGGTAGTATATGGTATGGAATCTGTGCGGCTCATCATCACAGGCTAATTCTTTCTTTGCTATGTGGGAAATCCTTTCGTCGAATTCAACTTTAAGTTGAATCAATTATACACTCTGTTAAGTATTCACATGGTAGTGTACTGACCTGTGCTTAAGAAAGGCAAAAGTATACATGGATAAATATTTTTGCTGCTAAAAACAAATTTCGGGTACATCCAGAATATAACTGGTACATTGTAGACAGTCACCAAATGGTCAGTTGAATACCTGAGGTAGCAATGTCATTGAAGAGAGGCATGTTGGCTTTACTGGCTGGCAGTTTGGAAATTCAGAAGTATCAGTAACTAAGACTAGTCTGGACAAGTATGAATACATTCTGTTGGTCCCATATTTATTCCCCAAAGAGACTCCCTATTTTAAACTGTGTGGCAAAGTTATAATATTCAAAACAGCATCACATCGGGGGAAGAGAAAACATATACACCAGTGGAAAAAAAATAAAGGATTTAAAAACAAATCCATACAGTTATAGAGAACTAATATTGACATTGTTTCTAAGAACAGACACCAGTGAACGAACAGACTTCTCAATAAATAGTATTGGGGAAACTGGATATCCGCATATAAGAAAAATAATGAAATTCATCCCTTCTTTTATATTATACACAAAAATTAGTTCAATGGGGATTGCAAATATCAGCATAGATCTTGTCATTGTTTTGATTATCAGTTTTCTAATGGGTAATGATATTGAATATTTTTATGTGCTTATTGTTCATTTATATATCTTCTTTAGAGAAATGCCTCTTTAGAACCCTGACACATCTTTAGATGCATTACTTTTTTGTAGTTAAAAGACCTTTCCATATACCAGAGATATCCCACTTTTACTGGACACATAATATGCAAGTATTTCATTCCAATCTATGAGTTATATTTTTACTTTCTTGACCACACAGAGGGTTTTAATTTTGATGAAGTGTAATTCATTTGATTTTCTTTGACTACTTATACTTTTGGTATCATATTTCAAAACTTTATCTTTTGATTCTTTTGAGGCAGGATGGCCTTGAATGTATGACTATTGTGCCTCCGTCTCTTAAGAGCATATGAGTAAGTCACCACACTCAACCCTAAGAAATCAGTTTGTAGAAACCCTCTCTGAAGAGTGGATGGGGGTGGGATGGGGAGAAGGTGGAGAAGTGGGAAGATGAGAGGGAGAGGGAACTGGTATTGGTTTGTAAAGTAAGTTTGCTTTAAAAATAAAAAAAATCCAAGGTCTTGAAGATTTATATAATTTTTCTAAGAATTTTAAAGTTTTAAAACCTTTTTTTAAAATTTTTTGAGACAGGGTTTCTTTGTATAGCCTTGGCTGTCCTGGAATTATGTCTGCAGACCAGGATAATCTTGAACTCAAAGAGATCTGCCCTCCTCTGCCTCTCAAGTCCTGGGATTAGAGGTGTGTGCTACCACCACCCAGCTGTTTCACAAACTTTTCTCCTCTGACCTTTGATTCATTTCTGTATATGGTGTAAGGAATATAAAATTTTTTCTTTTGAATGGCAGTTATTCCAGCGCCATTTGTTCAAGAGCCTCTTAACGTCTGAGCCATCTCTCCAGCTCAGTCACCTACCAGTGACTATGGGTACTGTAGAGAGTTCTCCTGGGATTACACAAATGAGCATATTGTGTCTTGATGTTGGGGCCTTAATAGTGAGGGTAAGAAAGGTGATTAGGCCAGAGTACCGATGTTGTTAATGTTGACCAGTGTCCACATTTTGTCTGTATTTGGTTATATTTGGATTGTATTTTCCTCTGTGTTTGTCTGTGTCTGTATGTCTCTCACAATGTGGTCCAGGAGGCCTCACAAGTGTTGGAATTATAGGAATGTGCCACATAGTTTTATGCCAGCTTGACACAAAACTATGTCATTCGAGAGGAAGGAACCTCAATTAAGAAAATGCCCTCATAAGATGGGACTGTAGGCAAGCTTGTAGGGCATTTTCTTAATTAGTGATTGATGGTGGAAAGCCTAGATCATTGTGGGTGGTGCTCTCTCTGGGCTGATGATCCTGAATTCTATAAGAAAGCAGGCTGAGCAAGCCATGAGGAGCAAACCAGTAAGCAGCTTCCTCCATGGCCTCTGCATCAGCTCCTGCTTCCAGGTTCCTGACCTGCTTGGATTCCTGTCCTGACTTCCTTCAGTGATGAACTACAATGTGGAAGTGTAAGCCAAATAAATGCTTTCTTTCCCGCAAAACTTCTTTATTGAATCTCTGTGGCTTTCACATCATGTACCCCAAATCTGTTCGCCTCCTGGTCCTTCCATATTCCACCCTCACCCCTGTTGCTTCTCCTCCATGACCTGCTTGGGTTCCTGTCCTGACTTCCTTCAGTGATGAACTACAATGTGGAAGTGTAAGCCAAATAAACCCTTTCTTCCCCAAAAACTTCTTTATTGAATCTCTGTGGCTTTCACATCATGCACCCCAAATCTGTTCGCCTCCTGGTCCTTCCATATTCCACCCTCACCCCTGTTGCTTCTCCTCCATGAAAGCAAAAAAAGCAAACAAATAAGCAAACCAAAGCAAGAAAAAACCCAATAAACTAAAACAGAACAAAAACCATACCAGAAACAGAAAAATCTCTGCTTCTCCTTCTCTCTTGCTTTTCCATCATCTCTTCATCTTTCTTGATGGCTTTGGAGGCTTCAGTGTGTCATATAGTATACCTCTTGTCCCATCAGCTTGACTGGTGGATGTTCATAGCAACGAATCACTGGTCTGATTCAAGGCCTCTGTTTTTTGTACACCATCCTCACTGGATCCTCATTGTGGGCACTGTTTCACAGGACCAGCCCCTTCACGAGCTCTAGCAGGATCCAAATTGGGTAGATGCTAGGGTGGGTCAACCAAGACCCAGTTGTGGGCCTGGGTGTTAGCCAGGCAGGTCAGATTGAGCCACTGGGGTTTATCCTTGCCTTTGTTGAGGGATGGAGCCTGTCTCTGAGTGCAGAGGCCAGCAAGAGCCTGTTCTTTGATGACTGAGAAGTCATAGCATCCTTTGTCTTGATCAGCTGGCCATAGTTGTATAGGTTTCCTTCTGACCTCACAGTTACATCCCATTAGATCTGTCTTTTCCATGACAGCAACTATATTACTTCTCCCTAGTTTTAATTCCTCCAGCTTCAAAGTAAGTGTTTAAGCTGGAAACGGTAAACCTTCCAGCTTTGTACTCAGTTTTCAAGGTTAGATATTCAAGTCTCTTTCATATCCTTGTGAATTTTAGGAGTTCCTTGCTAAATTCTGGAGGGAACGATGGTTGAGATTTTGAGAGAATTGACTTTATGGATCAATTTGGTGAATATTTTCATTTTATTTTCTTTGGCAGGACTGAAGATGGAGTCCAGTATACCAGATATGTTATCACTGAGCTACGTCCCCAGCCCAAGTATTTAGATCTTCCTTATTTTAATGTAGTGGAAACCCTTGTTTTCTTCCAGATGTTAGAGTAAATGCTCTCAGGTGCCCCATTTAGTATAACGTTGAGTATAGATTTGCCATGTACCCTTTTCAGTGTGCACATCATTTGCTAATCTTTCTCCATTCCCAAGTATTATTTTAATCCATTTAAGTGGTCTTGTTCTATTAATTTTAAACTTCTTTTATATATTTTATATTTTATTTTTTTGTATTTCATATCTTTAAGTGCTTTGTTCATAGGTATGTGTGTGTACCACATGTGTACCTTGTACTCATGGAGGTCAGAAGAGCATGCCGAATCCATGGAACTGGAGTTATGCACAGCTGTGATCCCCTGTGTGGGTGCTGGCAATCGAACCTGCATCCTCTGCAAGAACAGTAAGTGCTTTTAACCATTAAACCATCTCTACAGCCTCTGTGCTATTAATTAAAATAATTATTTCTTACTATTGTATAGAGAGACAACTGACTTTTTCAGGAGATTGAAAGAGGAGAAAGGTATCATCCTCATCTTATTCCTCACTTGACAGTCTTTTAGCTATGAAAATCCTAAGGGATACACTAAAAGATTATGGAGCTAATGGGCAGCTACATTAAGACTGAACAATTAATACTAGTTTACTGAAAAAAAAATCAGCTTTCTGTCCTCATCCTCCTCTTCTTCCTTTATGGTGTTGGGGATTAGGTTAAGCAAATGCTGTACCACCTAGATATACTTCCTGACCACATGTTTATTTTTACCAGAGTCAAAGCAGTTTTCTAATTTAAGTGAACTGTCTTATGAAGGCATATCTCTTTTCTATGAACAAAGACGCAAATGAATATTTATGTATTTTCTTTGGTAAAGACAAAACAGAACACATCAAGGTCTTTCCTCATTGTCTTCCTCCACATCCTTTCTTCTTTCCCCACTTCCTTTCTCCCTGATCAAAAAGGGTTGAAAAAATGCTAGATTAGGATGAAAGGATTGTTTGTTGGAGGTCTTTCTGTAAAAATTAGGAAAAAACTTTAGTATAAAAGTTTGGGTGTAAACAAACAGAAGATGGTATGGGGTTTGACAGGACCCCGATGGAATGTAGTAGATATCCATCCTGTATACCATTTCCATCCACTCTCCTTTGTTTGGTAAGATTAATTCAGTTTTCTTAGAAGGGATCAATTTTTCCAGACTTTTAATTCAAGCAATTCAAATGGTATTGATACCAACCTATGAGGCAGGAGATTCAAGCATGGCAGTCAGAGGAATTTTTCATGATGTCCACAGAGGTAAGTTCAAGGGCTTGAACAAATTCAAGGGAATAGGGACTCAGGAACATTTTTTTAAAATTACTTAATTTAATTTAATTTAATTGTTTTTATAACTAGAATAAAAACTAATAGGTTTCGTCATTGGCATTTTCTTTCTTTTTTTAAAAAAATTATCTTACCAAATATGTTTAATAAATTCACTTAAAATATCTTAAACTTTAAAAAGGGATTAGACAAAACATCATGTATATTTGTAGTAGAAGGCTGCTTGTTTGTTTCCTGGCCACCCAGACTCCCAAAATAATTACACAGAAACTATATTATTTAAATTACTGCTTGACCCATTAGCTCTAGATTTTTATTGGCTAACATTTACATCTTAATTTAACCCACTTCTATTAATCTGTGTATCGCCACAAGTCTGTGGTTTACTGGGTAAAGCTCTGGTGTCTGTCTCTGGTGGGGCTACATGGCTTCTCTCTGACTCTGCCTTCTTTCTCCCAGCATTCAATTTAGTTTTTCACCTGCCTACCTATATTCTTCCCTGCACAGGCCTAAGACAGTTTTTTTTTTTACTAACCAATGGTATTCACAGCATACAGAGGGGAATCCCACATCACATCCTCTTTTCTGTTTGACTAAAAAGGAAGGTTTTAACTTTAACATAGTAAAATTACACAAAATAGTTATCAAGCAAAAATTACAGTTACAATATTTGTATCTATTTTATCTTTTATCATAACTAGGAAAACTATAACTATATATTCTTCAACTACATCAAAGTCTCCAGAAGAATACTTCCCATGTAGATTAGATCCATGTATGTCTCTTTTAGGGTCCTCATTGTTGTCTAAGGTTCTCTGGGATTGTGAATTATAGGCTGTTTTTTCTTTGTTTTATTTTTAAAAGCCACTTTTGAGCAAGTACATACGATATTTCTGAATCTAGGCTACCTCACTCAATATGATGTTTTCTAGATCCTTACTCAGTATGATTTTTTTTAGGTTGTTTCCAGGTTCTGGCTATGACAAAGAATGCTGCTATGAGCATAGCTGAGCACATGTCCTTGTGGTACAATTGGGCATTCTTTGGGTATATACCCCAAAGTGGTATTTCTGGGTCTTGAGGAACGTTGTTCCCTAATTTTCTGAGAAATAGCCATACTGATATCCAAAGCAGCTGTACCAGTTTGCACTCCCATCAACAATGGAGGAGTGTTCCCTTTACCCCACATCCTCTCCAGCATAAGTTGTCATCAGTGTTTTTGATCTTGGCTATTCTTACAGGTGTAAGACATCATTAGCATTTTCTTACACATGTCATTGTACTTTATTTTCATTCATTGCCCTCTCCCACTAGTCCTTGTGTGCTGTGTATTGATTTGGTATCCTGTTACTTTGCAAAAAAAAATGTTTATCACTTCTAAGAATTTTCTGGTGGAGACATTTATGTATCTTTTTAAGTATAAGATCATGTTATCTGTAAATGGGAATAATTTGTCTTCTTCCTAATTGTATTGTTTTTACTTCTTTCTCCTGTCTTAAGAACCTGAGCACTGAATTGAATGAGTGGATTCAGTGGAAACCTTGTTTTGTTCCCGATGTTATAATAAATGCTATCAGTTTGTGTAGTGGCATTTCATTTGTATTTTAATAAATAAAACTTGCCTGAGGATCAGAGGAGTAAAAAAGCCCCACTGGTCAGCCCTATAGACCAGGCAGCAATAACACACCTTTAATCCCAGTAGCCACACTAATTTACCATAGAAACCAGATAGTAATGGTGCACACCTTTAATCCTAGAACTAGAGAGGATTATAAAACGGGAGAAGACAACTTTCAGGTTCAGTCTCATTCTGAGATTCCTGGAGGTAGGATGGCCATTTTGGACTGAGGTTGAGGTAAGAGTTAGTGACTGTGGCTGGTTGCTTTTTTTTTGGGGGTCTTCAGGTTGAACACCAATTTCTCTGAGTTTTTATTAATCGTGCTTTAAGTTTTCCCCATTTAGGATAATGTTGATTATAGATTTGTTGTGTATAGCTTTCATTACATGGAAGCATATTCCTTCCTTCTTTCCTTCCTTCCTTCCTTCCTTCCTTCCTTCCTTCCTTCCTTCCTTCCTTCCTTCCTTCCTCTCTCCCTCCCTTCCTCCCTTCCTCCCTCCCTCTCTCCCTCCCTCTCTCCCCCCCTCTCTTTTGAGACAGGGCCTCAGCTGTGTAGCTCTAGCAGTTCTGGAACTCAATCTGTAAACCAGGCTGATCTCAAACTCACAGAGAACTGCCTGTCTCTGCCTACCGAGTGCTGGGATTAAAGGTGTGTGCCACCACACCCCGTTATTAAATTTTTAATTCTATATGTGGGAGTGTATTTTGTCTGCACACTGGGAATGGGCTTCAGATTTCATGGGGCTACATTTATAAGCTGTTGTGAGCCATCACATGGGTGCTGGGAATTGGACTGGTTCCTCTGGAAGAACATCCAGTGCTCTTAACTGTTGAGGCATCTCTCCAGTCCCAAGGCATGTACTTTCCATCTCTAGTTTTTCAGATCTTTAATCAGAAAAAGATTTAGACCTTTGTGGAAGGCCTTTTTCTGAATGAATTTAAATGATCGTGAGGGTTCTGTTCTTAAGTCTCCTTATGTGTTGAATTGTACTTAATGATTAACATACTGTAAACACAATTTTGCATCTTTGGAATAACACAAACTTGGTCATTGATGCGACCCTCTTAATATGTTTTTGAATTCAATTTTCAAGGATTTCATTGAGAATTTCACCATCTCTGTGGAAAATAAGTATAATTTGTTCTCTTTTCCAGTATCAGGGCTCTCAGGATGAATATGTTAGTGTTCATCCCCTTTCTGTTTTGTAGAAAGTTTGAAGGAACTCAAATTTTTATTTTTCATTTGAATTTTCAGGAGAGGCCTTTTCACTTTTCAAGGTAACATTAGCTCTTAGGGCACAGTCTAGTAATTCTGGTAGTTTTGTGCCCGAACTGAGCCTGTCTTGATTGTGAGCCTGATGATGAGGCTAGCGTGGAGAGCAGAGGGAGATCTGAAGAAGAAAAAACTAGTCCCTAATGACGTATTCGAGTTTCTGGACATGACTTATACCAGAAGCTAAATTATATTCAGACTTCACAGCCCCTTTTCTCCTGAAGCGAAATTGGATTTTGTTGCTGTTGTTGTTCATTGGTTTGTTTTGTTACGCGTGAGCAAAATAATTCAATATGCTGTACCAGAGGATGGTGGATTAGAAAAGTCGGAACATTAACGAAGAGAATGGATAGTGAAGAAGAGAGAAAAGCTTCCGACCACAGTTAAGTCAATGCTTTTGACTGAACAGGCACAGAAAAGAGTAGGTATAAAGGTAAAATTGACCCTGGGACTGGAGTCCGTTCTGGGACTGCTTATATTCTGCAGGCTTCAAAGAATCTCTGTACAGAACTTCCACCTGACAGCTGCTCTAGGTACCTGCTCTTTAATCTCCCAGATACATGTTTACCATTCTGCATGCTGTATTCCTCCCTGGGAGGCTGACCTGCATGGATCACATCAGTAGCTGCTAGTTTTGTTCCATGATCTGACTGAGAAGAATTGCTAGCAGGAGACAGCGGGAAGAAGACTGAGTATTTAGTCTCCTTTTTCCTCTCTCTATATGACGACCTATCACTTAGGCTCTCTTAACCCTTCAATGAAGCCATCACTCTCCTCCAGACAGACAACTCTACACACCCCATACCTGCCCCTGGGGTCTAGGAAGTGGCAAGTGTTCAACCCTTATTGGCTGGGTTACTGTACTATTTGCATTTCCCTACATTTATGCTTTTTGTACAGGATCCCTTTGTAACTAAACCTTCTTCCAATTGCTATCAAGTTACCCATTATTATCTATTTCGTAGTGGGACTCTGATCAGTGCTATACTGATCCAGAAGCCTGCATGGCAGTACATTCTGGAGAGTAAGCTGTTGGGGGAGCCGATCACGTCCTTCTCAAATCTTTTGTATCTCCCGATCAAATGTGTTTACCTTCTGCTCTACTGAAGAACTTTGTGAAGGAACCTTTAAATTTCTTCTTCTTTCTGTTTCACATCCACCAGTCTTGTTTGCCCTCATCGCCCCCAACACACATTCACATTCTCCCTCCCTCTCCTCCCCCTCCCTCCCCAAACCTTTCTGCCTGGAGAAATGCACAGTGTAATCACATTTTTGTATGCTTTAAATGACTTTTTAATATATACAGATATTTAAACCCAGTAAAAGAACAGATTCTAATGAAAAGCCAAGAACAGGAAAAAATATTTTCCCTTTCCTTGATACACCCGAAATCTAACTGTATCAGCCTACCAGATCTTTGGCCAGGGAAGTTCCCAAGTCAATCATATTTTCCTGCTGCAACCTAGTCTCTAACTTAAATAAAGAGCTAGGCTGGGGATATTTGTCTTTAACAGCTATGTCCATAAAAGATTTGCTTTGGGAGACACTTAGATGGTCAGATAAACCTGGAAGTCCCATATCCAGCGTAGTCAAATTTTTCTTTGGCCACCAGCTCACAAATAATCTCACAGAAACTTATTATTAATTATGAAAACTTGGTCTTTAGCTAAGGTTTGTCTCAACTGGCTCTTATAACTTAAATTAACCCATTTATAGTAATCTACATTCTGCTACATAGCATTACCTCTCTTCCATCTTGCACCTCCTATTTCCTACCAGTTTCTGGCTGGCAACTCTACCTTTCTTCTTCCCAGAGTCCTCTCAGTGCCTGGAAGTTCCTCCTATAGCTCCTGCCTCGCTATTGAGCATTTAGCTCTTTATTAAACCAATCAGAAGGCACCTTGGTAAAGACACATCTTCACAGTGTACAAATAGATTATTGCACAACAATCCAGGCTTCTATTGAGATCTTGTTTCCATCTCCCTATCTCAAAGTATCACTCAGTGTTCATGTCCTATATAAACAAACAGAACAATTTATAGCAGGATTCAACTTTGATAAGGGAAGATGCTGGCCATGATGGGGGACAAGGCAGGAAGATTGTGACTTCAAGACCAGCCTAGGGGTACAAAGCAAATTCCTGTTTAGAAAAAAAGAGGTGGGATAACATGACAAAGTAAGGTTGCTATGACAAAGTGGTCTTTTCAGGAAATGGAGAATGGATGTTGGAAAGAGACATGCCCTCAAATAAAACAGCTTTTAACTCCATGTCCCTATAGATGACACCCTACAAGTTAAAAACAATATTGAAAAACAAAAACCAACCAGTTTTGAACTAATAGAATATCAGTTTTCAAGCTTTTCCCCCATATGGCTTGCTGCCCATATCCCTCTAGGGAAAAAAATCAATGGTAAGATTCAGAAAAAGAAATTCATATATTGCTTTTAAATTTCATTTATTGTTGCCACCAATTCCCCAAGACAATATAAATATTTTCTACATGAAGACCCCAAGTAAATGGATGCCTAAGAAAGATGACTTTAGAATAATCATTTTGAGGAGTGGAAAGTGAAAAACCATACACAAAGTATAGCAAGAACAAAACCATGAAGCCATGTGAAAGTAGTATTTCTCATTGACAATCAAGTAAAACCAAGTGCATTGCAACAGATGGTATACAAATCAAATTCTGGTACAGCACAGTATGGGAGCCTGTTTAAATGAATCAACTAGAAGCTTACTGAACAGTTAGACTCTCACATGAACGAACACACTCATTAATCCAGTTCTGTATAATATCCAGTTTTGTATAAGAAAGCTATTTTTCCATGTTCTTGCTGACAGCCCAAACTGTCTTAGTCCCTTTCGATACTTCTTGGAAACTGTGGACGTAATATCTGCCACTGAATGAGAAACACACATGACAAGATCATTTCTAATTTCTTATCTAATAGTTAAACATATTCACCAGGACCATGTATTATGTATAAAATATAGCACCAGTAGTTGGGTTCCTGCGAACCGTTAACTATCTTAACTCAAGTTTGATATATTTCAGAATGTTTGGGATACGATTTGGGATATGCTTTTTCAAAAGATGGTAGGCACTTCCTGGTAAGCAGCAGCTCTGAGTGGAAAGAGCACTGGACCTGGAGTCAGAGGCAATGTAGGTTGTTTTCCCTAAAGAGCCTTCCCAGATCTGATGCTGTATACTCTTTTGTTATTAAACCTTGAGATTTTGATGGAGGTCATTTTGAAATGGTCTCAAGCTGTTGTCGTCTTCATTTCCTTATTCTCCCTTTCAAGGGCTAGGAAACTTGAACTTGTTGAGGAAGTAGGGCCGGAGGAGTCAGTTTCTTTATGTCTCTGTGTTACGTAGGCCCGCTCTGCTGCTCAACTGACTTGCTTCAGTTGCTTGTTAAATGCGGCCAGCCCCTCTCTAATCTATGCAGAAGATTTAGAAGGGTCTGGAAGGGGCAGTCCTAAGAGCAACAGCAGTCCATTCTGCCACGAAACCCAGAGAAAAGCACCGTGGTAGGAGCTAGATCTGTGGCTTCTAGTTCCCAAGCTGAATCGGCTCCAGTTCCCAAGATTAAATACTTCCTAAATCAGTTCACTTCACCAAGCGTTGCTTTTGTTCTCAGCTTTCCTTCTTTTCTACTCTACATGTGTTTGTATCTCCACAGCAGTGTCTGACCAGAGGAAACCACAGGCTAAATCTGTCCCAAAGTGATCTCAGCAACTTCCTCTCCAATCTCTTTCTCTTTTATACCCAGTCATGATTAGTAATATCACTATCTCAATGGTTTTAGCCAAGCTCAAAACTCTGGGGTCATTTTGTACTCTTCCTTCCCCCCCAGTTCCTGTCTTGGTCTTGTCGCCTCTGTCTTTGATTCATCCCTTATGTTATTACTGCCCAAGTGCTCTGGCGAAAATGCCAATGTGCGCACAGAGATCCCCTGATTAAAACGCTTTAAAGACTCTCTTTCCCGCAACATCCCTGAATGCTCATGCAATCTACTCTCCCAGCCTTTCCTCTGAGCTCTCATGTGAACGGTTCAGAATTACCAAAGCACGAGATTGCTTCATGCTTATGGCTCTGAGTGCGCAATTCCCTCTGCTACTTTCTCAGCCAGAGAGAGTTATTGTCCCTTGTGTTCCCCATAGCATTTCCGTATACTATGTCTATATATCTCCCGTTACCCTATACCATAGTCAGTCACGTCTTCATTTGTCTTCCCCGTCAGCCTTTCAGTTGCCCCTTCCTGGAGAAACTAAACATTGTAGTGTAGATCCAAACTGCAGGCTTGTAAGTGGAATTCTAATTTGCTTTGGACCCTGAGACACTATGCTATTCTGTAATGCACGCCTCCTCTTTTTGTTCCAGCCCTCCCTCTGGTGGAGGCATTAAGAAGCAATTGGAATGGTCACATGGCCAAAGAAAAAACAAAGCAACTTGGCTGATACACAACCTGGATAAACATCTGCCTCGTGTGATTTTTAAAGGAAATGCAAAACTGGCTAATGAGCATTGGCTTCAGGGAGGCTTGGCAGGAGCTTTTTGTCCTGCCATGTATTAGTTGGAGAACCCTAATTTCAATCCCCAAGGATCTAGCTGGGGGATCAAGGCACCCATCCCTGCTGATCTCAAAGACAACCACACAACTATCAAGCAAGCGGGCCAAGACGATTTGACCAAAGAAGATTTTTTTTTTCATGTTTTCTCTTCTGTTAGGAGTTGAGAAAAACATGTTTGCAAGAATTTTTGCCTTTGGCTGGTTATACTACAGAGCAATCAAGAACCAGCGTATCCCTAGGCTAAACACTTCTCCCCGGTTGCACTAGGATCTACTTCCCTCCACAAAAAGTCTCATAGAAGGTCTTCATCTCTAGTTCAGATTAATAACCTGTCAGCATTGCTTGCAGTCCTGGCAGAAAATATCGGAATCATGAATCAGAATTAAGTCACCTATGGGAGACAGCCAAATTTTCAAGCCCCCTACCCCTATATAAAATTGTGTAGGGAGAGTGGCTTTCAGTTTTGTATAGTCTAGGTTTGTCTGGTGTTGGTTTCTGAGGAAAGACCTTGGAAGGCAGTTTTAAAGGTGGGTGGGTGGTGGGCTTGAATATCCACCTGACTGGGAATAATATCACCTCTAAAACCAACACATTTTTAGAAAACATGATAGACATTGTCCTGACAATATGAATGCGATCAGAAACTGTAGATAGTGAGACTTCTATCAAGAGGTCTGAATTTGAAGGGAAGGAGAGGAAATTAATATAGTCTGTTTGTCACCGGGAGAGACGACCTTTAAAAAAACCAAGCAGGTCCCACAATATCACTTCATACACACGTCAAAGGCAAGGAAAGATGATCTGGTCTTAGGCATCCATCTGGCTGTGTCTTAACTGAAGGAAAAGGAATCGAAGTGCTACCAGGGATAAAACAAAATGAAACCAGAACCGGTGTGAGCGGCCCCCAGGAGCTCCTAGGTTTCTATGTTCAGGGTGAAGATTATCCTCCCCACAAAACGATCATTGATAACATCATTTATGATGCTTTTGCCCTTCAGCTGGCACTGTACAGGCACTACTTGGTTCTTCACCACATCTGTAAAATGCATTGCGACCAGGGGCGAGGTGTAGTTAACCTGTAGGTGAAAGAACAATACATTCTAAATGGACCAAGGTGGCAGCAAGGATTGGGGAGGTGGTAATCAGAGACTCAGGGTAGGTTAGAATAACCTCGGCCAAGGGAACTGTGCAGACATCATGATGCCATGTCACAAATGATCACAGCAACCAACATGCTTTCCCTGCTTTGGAGAAATTACACTGCTCTCTCATAAGTCAGTGTCAAGTTGTCTGATTACCCTCTGGGGGGAAGTCAATTCCGACTCGGAATGATTTGATTTTATGGCTATCAGACCATAAATCAAACAAGAACTAGTATACCTCAAGATCCTATACTGGAGATGAAGCCTGCACTGTCCCACAGGAATGTGTGATTACTTAGACGTTAAATACACTGTAATAATGTCCTGGCTTGGTTGGTAATTAACTGTGTGACTTTGGGTAAGTTCCTTCTGCATCCTGAACTCCAATTTTCTCATCTGAAAACTGAAGTGCTTAGATAAGACCATATATGACAGCCTTTCAGGTCTGGAAGGATGTGCGGTTGTTAGGAACGTGTGAATGGAGTCCCCTCCCCCACTCCTATTGTAGTCCACAGCTCACTTGTCCTTACTACCACCTGCTTCTTCATTTTCACAAATCCCAGGCAGCTCTTCCTTTGTCTCTGAGCCCATTATGAAAGAGGGGGAAGAAGGATACAGCTTACGTGAGTCAGTTTGCCATAGTAAGGGTAGTAGCGGAGGTCAAAAGAAGCCGACTCTGGGTAGTAACTGATGGATCGAATGTCATTTTCGTCACCTTTCTGTAAACAAAAGCAGATAAATGTGAAATGTTGGGTTACAGAGGGAGTTAGAGTGCAGTCTAAAGGGATTCTGGCTCAGGTAAAGTCACTATTTGTTTCTCAACCTATTGTTTCAAACCTAAACTCAGAATTGGGTAGGGCTCAACCCTGATTTGTCCTCAGAGAAGTGTTTCTAGGGTGTGACTGTGGCTTGGTATTGTAAGAAAATCGTATTGAGAGACTGGGCGATTGAGAGCAAAATTACTTGCTATGACTTTGTTCTGGTTTCTTGGGTCCTAAGCAGAAAGGCTTCAAAGGCAGTTGAGAAGCTTGTACTGTTCTAGGAAGAGCCTGTGATTGTAGTCTATCTCCAAAGAATCACAGTATGCTACCCGGCCTTGGAGTTTGCAACTGAAGCAGGTATGCATTAAGGAACATTCCCTAAGTTCTCATTGCAGGTTCAGTTCTACTGGAAGTCACATCAGGTACACAGGAGCCTCAAGTATAGCCACGCAGTCTATGGTTAGCTCACTTGAATGCATGTTTCTGTCCGCATTCTCTGTACCACTTAATCACTGTGCATAGAATTCCGACAGTAAGCAAGAAGATCCAAATAAGGGGAATGATTAAACAGGACTACCCGGAATCACATGACACCAGGTAATGGAGTGCCATGAACTATGGCTGTTATAAGCGGGCAGTTTGGGGGCTCATACGGTCAAAGGGTGCATCTCTATTAGTCCATTACTCATTAGGGCCATAGAATCACTTCTGTCAATGTACTATATACAGTATGCTGTAATAAGTTTTGGTACAAACCGAGTACCCTATACTTCAATTTTGGTTATTACCTCATCCTGCTTGATTGCTAAGTGGGTATCAATTTGACCAGTACTATTTTTTTAAACGTATACTGACTGTTAATGTTTCTATTTTTTTAGTAAGGTTCAGTATATAGTAACTTTGAAAATGAACAGCTTACATTAGGGAAATGCAAATAGAAGTTAGCCCAATTAATGTGTTAGATTAAGAGCTAGGATGTGGCTCAGTGGCACAGCACTTGTCATTACTTTAGACTACATTGGTCTTTATGACTTATTCATCTATTCAAAAACGAATGAATTTATCTTTAATGATGGCCTGTGGGATCAGTTCCATTAGTTTGTAGTCATAGCCCACATGTGACTTTATGCACACATACATGCATCTGAACAGAAGGAATGCTCGTCTCTTCTCACCTTGCTCAGCTGGCAAATATTGCCTGACCTCATGAAGCTCATCTTTCCACGCAGAACTGGCCATTCTCTTCCGTGTCCCCACGGTACCTTTCATTCTGCCTGTTAAGATGTCTTGGCCCTGATTTCAGTTGTGTTTACTTAGGCATCCCCAACAGCTAGCTAAACACCTAGCATATAATAAGTGATCGATAGACATTTGCTGAATGTGGCTCGGTGGCTGAATGAGTCTTTTGCTGGTGTTCCGTTCTGCCCCTATGAAGCCTAGAGTTGTCTGCTTTATTCCTAGTTCTGACAATGACTATTTTTGCAATGTTTGCAAGACTAAACCATCCAAGACTAAAGGATGCAGATGATGTAACTGAACAGAAGGGAGCAATGTTTAAGAAGCAATGCCAAGATTGAGGGCTTTTGCCTACAAAGGAGCTAACTGGTGTAGATGAGATAGGAGTTAATGGTCCCTTGAAGGACAGTTAATTAGCATATTAATGGACTTCTGTGTATACCTCCCTTGTAGTCGTTTGTTATTGCAACACCCAGTGCCACTGGTCATTGCTGTAAAATGTGAAGTTCAGTTTTAAAATCAGGGACTAATGACTCTAATGAAAGCTGCTTGTTTAGTTCAAAGAAGCAAGCCATTAGAGCTAAAAGCAAGAGTGTAAACAGAATCCCAATTAATGTCTTAGCACAATCTGATTCCCTGCTGTGGCCCCTAGGTGAGGTTCAGCCTCTGGCTTTCACAGGTGTAAAAATCACACACACACACACACACACACACACACACACACGCACGCACGCACGCACGCACGCACACGCACGCACGTACATGTTCACACACTGAATGCTTTCTGGAAATAAGACCTTAATACATTAAAAGGAAGAAAAAATATGAAAAACACTAATGCTTTTCCTACACACTACCCCTGTAGAAGTTCTTGGAACAGAAGAACTATCTCTGTTTGGCTGAAGCAAAAGCGCTAACCATACTTACTCCAAAGGAGAATTTACCTGAACTTTGCAGGCTACCTTCACAGGGTCTCCAAGCTCAGGACGAAAGCCTACAATCTAGTGAAAAAACAAACAAACAAAAACAAAACAGTGCTTGCTTTAATTATATATTTATACTTATTTATTTATTTACTTTTTATTGACAGAGTTTCTCTATGTAACAGCTCTGGCTGTCCCAGAACTCGCTCTGTAGACCAGGCTGGCCTCAAACGCACAAACTCACAGACATCTGCCTGTCTCTGCCTCCCAATTGCTGGGATTAAAAGCATCTACCACCACTACCCCCGGCCTATTTATTTATTTTTTAAGAAACAGACTTCAGGGTAAAAATGGAATTTTTCTCCCTGCCTTTGCTCATCACTTCTCACACATAAATTTCATCTATGCCCCCTTTTAGAAATGTTACGAACAGCTTCAAAGTTGTGTAGCCCAGCTTGCTTCCTAAAATATTTGTGTCTTAGGTCCATCCACAGAATAAAAAACTGCTGCAAAAATAACCAAAAAGATGTAAAGAACTTTCTAGTTTCAATAAGACTGTATTTGACAAAAGGTTCTGGCACTCCCTAAGGAAGACATGTTTTTTTTTTTCTTTAAAGGTGCATTTAAAAAGTTAATTATTAATTTATTTGTATGTGTATAGGTGATTGACTTGCATGTATGTGCATGCACCATATACATGTCTAATGGCTGCAGAGGCCAGAAGACAGTGTTGGATCCCCTGAGACTGGAGTTAGAGACAGGTGTCATGTGGAAGCTGAGAATCAAATGCAGGTCCTTCAGAAGAGCAACCAGCAATCTTAACCGCTGAGCCATCTCTCCAGCCCAGAACAATGCTATGAAAACATAAGAATCGCTCTCCATCATCTCCCAATGTCAACCCTGCTTGTGTTCCAAACATCTCTGGACTTCCATTCCATTTTTGAGACAGAGGCTGACCTGAATTTTGAGACCCTTCTGCCTCTGCCTTCTGAGGGCTGAGATTAGAGACACACTCTATTGCATTCAACTAGTGGCCCTCAAGGGGCAGATTGGTGTGGAGGAAATGTTCAGGAAAAAAATTAACTGGTCAATGTGTCTGGTTGTTTGCAGTTTCGATGATGTGGCTAAAAATGGGCAAAGCTGCAGTGTGTGCATACCAGAGTCCAGCAGAAATGTGGTTTCCATGCTCTCCTACCCATGCATCCACTTAACACCAGCAGACCCCAAGGGCTAAGATACCCGGTTCATTTTGAGGAGGATGCAAGGCTGTCCAGTAGAGTATCCAAAAGTAGGGTCCTCCAGCCCAGAGCAATTCTTCAGGAAGGAGCGCTTAAATTGGCAGGCCTTCTTGTCCTCATCCTCATCCCCATCTTGGATGAAGAACTGTCCTGGAGGACAATCTACATTCATTTCCTCTTGAAGACTGTCGTTATAGCCTAGAGCACATGTGGGTGACAAAGGGTCATGTTAGAGAGGTGCCAGAAGGGAAGCCCACACTTTCAGTGGTTTCCCTCTAAGTCCCTGTACTCCTTCCGAAGTCCTCTTATTCTACCACAATCCCTGGGGACTGGTATTAGGTACCCAAGGGACATTCCCAGCGCCATCCCTCTAGCATAGCGGTTCTCAACCTTCCCAATGCTGTGACCCTTTAATCCAGCTCCTCATGTTGTGCTGACCCCCACCATCAAATTATTTTCATTTCTACTTCCTGACTGTAGTTCTGCTACTGCTATGAGTCATGATGTGAATATCGCATACACACGGTATCTGGTATGCTACACTCAAGGGAGTTGTGATCCACAGGTTGAGAGCCGCTGCTCAAGGAAGCCGGCTTGCCCCTCAGTCCAGCTGCTAGGATAATCCACTGCCTCTCACTTCCTCAGAACTTTCAAGTGTTCATCTCAGGGTTAGAAGTTGATCATTTTATACATTTTCTCCATTTCCCATTATTTTTGTTTGGATATGGCAAACAGCAAAGTTGGGAGTGGCTGTCCCTTCTATTCTGAGAGAGGAATGGGCCTGTATCAGTAGATTTTGTAAGAGGGGCTATATCATATCAAGACATATATGTCAGGAGGCTGTGTCTAGGCTAAAATTCCTTAAATTCAACTTGGGAACTGTCTCCCTTTGAGATCAAGCACAGGTGACTGTGGTAGAGGAACTGGAGGGATAT
Source organism: Myodes glareolus (assembly GCF_982192425.1). NCBI lineage: Eukaryota > Metazoa > Chordata > Mammalia > Rodentia > Cricetidae > Myodes > Myodes glareolus. The sequence continues at coordinate 29,839,708 of NC_142053.1, read as the reverse complement.
GAAACAAGGAGAGGAGAGAAGAGGCGGGAGGAGAGGAGGAAAAAAACAAAGAACTCCAACTTCTAAAGAGGCAAGTTACCACTGCAAAAGGGAGGTTTACCTTGAAGTCTAGAAACTGATGCCAGCTACAGGGTCCTCAGCAAGAGAGTGAGGGAGTGAGGGCATCTCTAACTCTGAGGTACTTTGCTCCTTTTATATTAGACAGAATGGGGTGTCTGTCCCAGATACTTATCTTGGAGAGAGAAGTGGAGCTGTTTGCGTGTTCACTACTGGAGCCCTCGGAGTCCATAAAACTGGGCTTTGAAAATGTACTGAGTCATGCTAGATGGCGGAGTTCAGGGAATCCTCTTGCATCCAGACATGCGGTCATGTCTGAAGCTGTTCACTCTTTTGGAAAAGATTTTAGACTTATGACCCACCAGAGGTAAAACTTAGAAAGAACTGCAGGCTCCACATCTAGACAGGTTGTGACTTGGATATAATATTATTGAGATGCTAAATTGGTTATTTTATTTTATTTCTCAAAATTCCTTGCCTTTAAATATTGAATTGCAATTAAGTTAATAACAAAAATAGGTTTCATTATAATATTTTCACACATATTGTCTCTTTATCCCATTTTGACTCTTTATCTCCCTCCTCCATTGGAACTCTTACTTGCAGTCCTGGGCCTTGAACATACTAGGAAGATGCCCTACCACTAAGCTGTCTTCCCAGTCCAGAGAACTTATTTTGACAAAACTACATTTAATTCAAAGATTTGTTTTAATCTTTTTACAGGAATAAGAACTATGCTTAAGTACTAACTTTTAAAATAGAAACCGCACTCACACGGCTCAGCTCAGCATTTTTCTTGAGGTAGTTCCGTTAAAAACGTGACATGGGTGTGGCGCTGACTGCACCATTCCCATACTCATAGGGATGAAACCGATACTCTGGGGTATGGATTTCAGATACTGGCCCTTTTGGAAAAGGCATCGTATCTATTAGGTTTTTTTTTTCTTATTTTCATGTGCATGTATTGCGTATGCGGTGTGAGTTGCATGTGTGTGAGCACATCTATGCGCACGTGCATATGGAGACCCAAGATTGATGCTGGGACGCTTTCTGGATTGCTCTTCCACATTATTTATGGAGGCAAGGGTGTTCCGATCAAACACAAAGTTCAACAATATGGTTCGTCTCACTAGTCAGCTTTCCACGGCTCTGCCTTCCGAGGCTGGACTTACAGGTTCTTTCCCATAGCCATACAGCATATGGGGATTCTGGAGATCCGAACTTTTGTCTTCTTGCTCGCTTGGCAAGTGGCAAGGGCTTAACTGCTGAGCCATCTCCCCAGTCACATGCCGTCGACTCTTTAGAAGTAACCCAATGCCTTCTTGTTGGTCCCTGCCATCATCATCGGGTCAAAATTGGTATTTCCCCATCTACTATCTTATTGCAGGGATTTCCTCAGCAGAAATGCTGGCAATGTGCATCCTTGAAATAGCTCACAAGCATTTTTAAAGAAAGATACTATGCTGACTAAGATGCCCAAAATACTTTTGTGGCCCAAAATAGAACTCCATGGATCAGAAAGAACCCAGCTCTGTCGTTCTACAGGTGCGGACTCTGAAGCTGTTTCACCCCAAACAGCAGTGAGCATTACTAATACAAAGCTGAAATTCTAACTCCTGCTTAAATGGCACCAGCATAGTTAGGAATCATGATGTTTCTCACTCAGAAAAGTTCATACAAATCACCAGAATTTTTTTTGAGACAAGGTTTCTCTGTAGCTTTGGTGCCTGTCCTGAAACTAGCCCTTGTAGACCAGGCTGATCTCGAACTCACAGAGATCTGCCTGCCTCTGCCTCCCGAGTGCTGGGATTAAAGGCATGTGCCACCACTGCCTGGCCACCAGAAAAATAGCTATGAGGTATGGTCTGAGATTCTACCAACACTGTTTGATGTTCATGTTGCAGACACCAGGCTAACAGAGCTGCTCTCTCTCCCAAAGTTTCCATAGACTTCCCAAACTCCTACCACCTTAGCGTTCACAGAGTGAAAGACAAAGCCATTTATTCGAGAACAGTACAGACACAGGAATTCTCAAAACACTTGAGGTCAATGTCCTAGGCAGAGCTTCAGTCCTCTGACTCTTTTATAAATTGCTGTTACAAGAAGACACTTACTTTCCCTCTTCAAGATAGCTCATCCCAGACTTCTCTTACCCCAGGGACGTACAGGAGGCGGGGATCTTGCAACTCTCAGAGGACAGTCTCCTCTCCTCACCATTAGCTCCCTCCAGAATGATCATTTAGAAGAGATCACTTAGAAAGCCGATCACCTGGGTGTGCCCAGGATTTAAGTAGGTGCTGCAGGGTGCTCGTGAAGAGAAAAGAAGTTCTTTGCCTTAGAGAGCTCACATCGGGCAACGCACAATTGGAGCATTTTTTAAAAAAAATTATAAAGGATGCAAGCAGGCATGTGAGACAGCAGAGGACCATGGCGGGTAGGAGTGACTAAGGCAGCTTTCTCGGCCACCCATTACTTTGCTGAAGAGCTTTTCACTCCTCAGGGCAACTTACCCTGGAGAAAGCCATTCAGGCTGACCACATAATGCTGCCAAGTTTCAGGTTGGGAAACGTTGAAGTTGAAGTTAAGGCTATGAGCGAAGGGTCTGATCATGACTCCTGGCAATGAAAACAAGTCTTGGCTAGATTAACCCATTCTTGGATTTTTTTTTCTATACAGATTCCCATGACACTCCCCTCCCCGCCACCCCCCATAGCAATCAAAATGAAAAGGACCATAATTTGCCAAGTACCATTTCACTTTTCCTCTTAATAATTGAATCTCTAAGTCATTACCGGGAAGAACCCAAGTTAATTGAGGCTGAACATGCTGTGCAAGCAGATTTCTGTCCAGAGAGCTCTGACAATGCAGGTCATTTGGGCACACTCACCGGGAGGTTTCACCTGCTCGGTGAAGGTTGGCATGTAGGGACTGATGGCTAGGAACAGCATGTACAGGAATAGGGTGATCACAGCAGCCAGGGAGGCATAGAAGAAGAAGTAAATGACTAAAATCAGACCTGTAGAGCAATTGAAGATGACAGTAGTCAGTGCTTGCCAACAAGCCCCACCTCCCCGCTGGACTCATGAACCAAAATCAACTCAGGCAGATTCAGGATATCCTTTCTTATTGGACTTTGTCAGTCTGGAACTGGTGAAGATTGACTGTGTCAGGGGTTTGAAAGTACTTTCCCTTTACAGTATCTTCAGAGAAGAGTATCGCCGGGCACATGATGACTAGAAGCAAGATTATAGGGAGTGGACTTCAATAGAGAGCAGAGGGGACATTGCTTGGGAGTCTTCTAGGCCATGGCTGATGTCCTGAATACAGATCGTTCTTTGTTCTTCATTATGGCAGGTGTCCTAAAGAGACCTAGCAACGTGATCAAAGACATTTGCAAAGCAGCCTTTCTGTTCACACGGTCTAGAATTCAAAGCTTTGACTCATTTCCACTGGACTTACTTCTAATCAAGGCTTATCCTTGACTCTTATTTAAAATCTTATTCATCCTTAGCAAAGCTTAAGTTGCTCTTCTTTCCGAGAAGAACACTAATGAAGGATGGGGAAGATAGTAGGAGAAAATAGTACTTAATCACTGATATTTGCTGTATGTGAACTTGGAAAGGTTGTAGAATCTACAACATATATTTATCTGTATCCCTGACAGTATCCCAAACTCAGTCTTTTCATAATCTTATCCTGATTCTACTCCTTCTGTCTGTTGCATCTTGGACCTGAGGCTTGCCACACTGGGCCTTAGTGTCCTCACCTGATAACAAGGACAGAAGCACAGTACTTGGTATATTAAATAAACATTAAATAATGCATATCAACACCATGGCACATTGCCTGGCAGATCCTAAGTGCTCTATAAATGGCATTCATCATTATTGCTATTATTAATATTGTTATTATTGCTATAAGCTCAGATGCATGATTATACGAATTGCCCTTCTCTGTGTTGAATTAGGATTATGTTTGTTCCAGGACTATATAGTAGGGGGAGGACAATGAGCATGAGATAGATGCCCAGAGCTCTTTTAGCCTTCCTTGGGGACCTCTTAGGCAGATGTAATTGCCTTCACTCATAGATGCGCCAATGATACTGGAACTAAAGGTTTGAACTGAATCATGAACCAGAAACTGGGATAAACCACACAACTTCAGTGTACCCCAAAATAAGTTCGAATGTTCATTTTGAAAATTGAACCACGAACCAAATAAAATTGGGGGGAGGGGGGGGAGAGAGAGAGTGACTGTAGTAATACAGCTGGAAATGGAATTGACCCTTTATGTTTGTGAAAAATGGACAAAAGCAGAACTGAAACATGGATTTAGCTGGAGTTCCCAGAGAAGAAGCAACCATGTCTGTGTGTTTGTGGTTCTTGCCTGTTGTTCACTGGCTATCCTAATGGGATGTGTCCTGTGTTTCTGCCTCCATTTCTCCATTCCCATTCCCATCCTGGGAATGGACCGACAGCCTGGAGCCATCTTAGGGGACCAAGAGTTTCAGTCTCATGCGTGTAGGGTAATTGATGGATCACAGGTTTATTCCCTTAGCAATATCTTCTCTTCTCCTTAAAATGTGTGGGCCAGAAAGCTATAGATAAGATAGTGGCACTACTAGTGAGTCCCCCTTAGCCTTAGGTGAGGAGAGGTGCTAGTTTAGACTCTCACCAACCCTCAGACAAAAGCAAGCACCGCCCCTTTTACATTCATCAGTCTCTCTGATCTCTCCTCCTCCAGATAGATTGCTGTACCTGGGATCCTCTTCTAGGTTTCTGTCCTGAGTAGTCCCCACCCAAGCTTGAACAGACCGCTAAGTGCTCCTGCTCCCAACTCTTTACCCAACAAAGCATCTAATCTCTGGAAACCTTACAAATCAGGGAGGGCCTTCCTCATTGCTCAAATTCATGAAGATAATGAGGCATTCTGGCAAGAGAATGAATTCTGGTATTTGAATCCCAGAACTGTCACTTAGTTACTGTGTGATTTTAGGCCTTTCTAAGCCTGTTTTTGCACTTGTAAAATAGAATACTAATACTATTTATTACCTCATATGATTCTTGTCACTATTCTGCTGTCTTGCAATCTGACAGGTGTCTGAATTGCTAGGCTAGCCTAAGACCTGTGCGCCATGGGTCTGGTTGCAGCCTACAATTAAGCGTCCCCATTGCTATGTCTTCCCCAAGCACTGAACCTTACTTCATCATCCCTCTTTGTTGTCCCATGGCTTGTCATCCACCAGAGCAATTTATATGGATGATGTCTAGTGAAGTGCCAATGGCTGTTTAAGGGTTAAAGTATGGGTCCCCTCTCCCAGAATTGGACTCACATTTCTCAAGCCAGTTTTTCCAGTCTTCTCTAGGTGAGGAAGAAAGAGTTGGGCCCCCTCTGGAGCTCTAGTGAGTGACTAGCATTTGTCTGTAGCTTCCAGGACATTGGAATGTCCCTTAAATGGTACATTAGTTACAGTTTCAGGGTTGGGCAGGGGTGGGGCTGGGAACTGAGGAGGAGCAAAGGGAGATGGGCGTTGTTTAGAGCCTCACACCTGCTCTTCCTAATTTCAGGAAATAGAGTTGGCTACTTCGTGCAAATGGAGCTGAATTAGCAGCATTGGCTACAAAACACATGAATCTTGGCCAAAAGGGCCTTTGGAAGGAAGGGCCACTGACTTCAACAACCTGGAGCCTTGGCAGCAGGGGACTCGTACTTCATCCATGACACGCACTGTGTTTTTCTATTTCCTCCTATGGATTAATCAGCAGCTGCTTTCTTTTCTTCTGGGCTGTGCAGAATGTGGCAAGTATGAAATCTTCCTACCCACAAAATCTTTTGAGGAGAAAGCTCTGCAGCAATAGCTTACGAAGTCAGTTTAAGTACTCCTGGGAGTCGAGTTCTGGATAATTTGTGAAGTAAAAATAGTGGCAACATGTGATATAAAGGGAAGGAACTAAGATATGAAATCCTATCAATGATCCATCAACAAGGAAGCTCAACCTTATTCCCTAGCAATGATCTCTTTAAAACCAGCTCTTCTGTATCTACCTTGGAGGCATAAAGCACTTTAGAAGCTGGGGTCTGGACAGGCTTCGGGGCTCTCCTTCTCAGACACTGGTAAGTGAACCGATAAGAATTTATAAAGCCGTGGTCGGGTTAGCAGGAGCTTGGTCTCATATCCTAGTCTTCTACATATACCTTTCAGTATTATGGTTTTCATCCTGTATTGCAGTCTTAGGGTGATTCTGATAGAGAGGCAATGCAGAATCCCCCACCTTCCCATTTGGCATGCGGGGAGACTGAGACTGCAAAAGGATAAGTGATAAGCCTGTAGTCAGTTACATGCATAGAAAGTGATAGGCACGCGTGCGCGCACGCACACACACACACACACACACACATACAGACACAGACACACAATCCCGTGCTTTGTCAACTCGCCCTCAGTGTTATTTTATATTGCATATTGAGACTAGTAAATTTCAGTCACACATTCACTCTTGTTCATCTATTTAGTGGCTTTTCTGAGGGAGCTGATCGGTCCTCAGTTCAAGGATGTCACCAACCACTGGCCTTTCTGTGAAATGTTAAGAGAAGTCTGTAACAAACCCGTGGATTGGTGGATTGGCCAGCCGAGGAGCTCTGGACACCACATCAAAAGCCAAGGACACCAGACTGGGGCATTGGGATGAATAGGACTTACTCCGACTCTGACCTGTTCGGGCCAGAGACATCCTTTTCTCCGGGTCCCAAAGGTATTCAGTCACCGTCTGCAATTTCCGCCTCCAGGCATTGCCTGTCGGCTGACCCTGACCTTCTTCCTCCCTTTCTTCCTCCTCCTCTTTTCCTTCCTCCTCTTCTTCCTCTTCCTCCAGACCAGGAGCCAGCATCACCTGAGCCTCTTCTTCTGCTTCCTCCTCCTCATCTGCTAAGTAGTTCTGATTTACTTCATCCTGATCATCCTGGAGCAGCGATAAAATGCAAAGCTCTCTGTGAGAAACACAACCCCAATGGCATAGCCCACCAGCCAAAAGTAAATGGAAAGCACTCACTATTTGGAGATGTTTCAAATTTCCACATCCCCAGAAAAATACCCATTGTTGCAAGAGGTGAATTTTCCTTCTCCACTCGTTTGGAGGAAGCATCCTTTCTATAGTCCATATTGAAGCACTGTTATTTCCACAGTGGTGCTAAATTTACCTTTTAGCGTCAGGTGTTTAGGTTCTTTCTCTATGATATTTCACGTCACTGCTCTGTCTCAGGCCTTGGCCTTCCACTGAACTTTGACCTATCAGGACTGAGCTGAGCTCACACTGAAGGTCCGAACAGTCTTGGACATTTATGCCTATGATGGCAACTTCCAAACCCAAGCCAGCTTTGCCCTAATGCTCGGTACACTTTCAGCTGCTTGACCTCACCACCCTAAGTCGCAGCTAAAAATAGGCTCAGGCAGATATCAAGAGGAGAAGCCAACTGCTGTACCCCTCCTCTAAACTTCCACGGCCTTCCCGACACAAACAAGAACTCATTTCCTGCTTCCTGTCTTAAGCTAGACAGACAGACCCCCTGAGAGATGAGATCCCAACAGATACTTCCTTTGTTTTCCCCTGTAACTTAGTTAAAAACTTAGGCATATCCATACACATATACGTAACACTAAACAGACTGAGCAAGTTAATTAAAGTAAGAGAGAGGCCATGAATTTGAAAGGGCCTAAAAGGGAGCGGGTAAATAGGAGAGGTTAGAGAGAGGAAAGGGAGTTGGGAAAGGGTGTAGTCATGTTTTAATTTTAAAACTTAAATAAAAATATAAAATCAAAAGTTGGGCAGAAAGTAAGTACTCAGCATCTATTTGTCAATTGATTTCAGCCAGTACTTGAGATATGAAGCAGTGATCTTTGAATTGTTTTCAAAAAGTTAAGCAAACCAGAAAGAGATAAAGAAAGAAAGAAAAAGAAAACCCCAGACATCGCCAGTGGTATTTCCCATGCCTCCGATGTAAAGGCCAGAGGCTTGTACCCTTGCTCTTTGGGAGTTTGCCAAGGCTTACTGCAAGAGCAGAAAATCAGGCCACCCTGCCTTCTTTGTGCCGTCCAAGTCTGCAGAGTGTCAGGGCTGGTGCACCTGTCGGGGTTGGATGTGTCAAATGCTAGAAGCCATGGGCTCTGTGCTGCCCCCTTCCTGCCCGATTCCTCAAAGGCCACTTAGAGGGCACTCAGCTACCCATGCTGCCTTGAGCACGGAGTTGAGCAAATCGGGTTGTTCAGAAACAGTGACAGTGTTCCAGAAGGACCAATCTCTGCCCTCTGCATTTAGTCTGCCCAGCGCTCTCTAGCTCTTGAGTTCGAGCACCCTTGAATTGTTCTCTAATTTGTTCAGACGCACAGCTCCACATCACATACCATATCAGAACTTACGGGGGCTTCCAAATTAGGATTGTCCAAATGAGCTCCAGAGAGGGGAGAGGATCTGGCCAAAGCCACACAGCAAATCCATGACAGAGTTGACAGTCTCGGAACTTGTGTCTCTTGATACTCTGCACAGTTTCTCCTCCATCACACTGAACACAAGTGGCTAGAAGTGGCTTAGCAGATTTATGAACATGATAATGTCTTAGAGTCTGTGTTCCCGACATGTAGGTGCTTATAATCAAGGATTTTTGACATGGATTCATAGTATAAGGCTTAAGGAAAATCAACCTTGCCTATCATTCACTGCTAAATGAACTGATGTACGTTCTTAAATGGTTCACTCATGTGTGAACTTATGTTCACGCTTATCTCCCAAATCAGGCGTTGGACACAGGCAGAAGGGCCATATTTCCTACCATTTTGTGGTCTCTTCACAGTGTGAAGCCCACAGCAAGGTACTCAGTGGACTCTCTCAGTGCTCCCGCCTGGAGCGAAAGTTCTCACAGTTTGTCATCCTTATGCATACTAGACTGGCTAGTCATCATGGTCCCTAGAAAGGCCATGCACCAAATTCTCACAGAATTTGAAATGTGGCATTTCATCAGGAAGGGTTTTCAATCCTTTTATATTTCTGGAACAACTCCCTTTGGTTGCCTGTGCCTGCCCTACCACCTCTGCTCTGCAGAGGAAGCAGCTGGCCATGGGCACAGCTTTATTTTATTTGTAGATATGGGCTTCACATAATCTTATTAAAATGGCTGTCATTAAAGTCTTATCCTCCAAGGAAGAATTAATCTTCTTGGAGCTTATTTTCCCCTCATGGATTCCTACCACCTGAGTTTTATTTCAGGAACCAAAATATCTTTTTCCTCTTCTCTGCTTCCAGTGTTAGGGAAATGTCAGCGTGCAAGACAGGCTTTTTCCCAAAGGCTCCTTGTTAACGAAAGCCTGCGTAAAATGCACTTTCATGCAATCATTTAACACGCTTCAGTAGGAAATGTTTTGGCGATGAGGACGTTCATCTCCAAGGTTCTGTTTCTGTCAGTTTCCTAAAGTGGCACCACCCTCATGTGATAGGGAGTGTGAGCATGCTCAGATATGGTAGTGGGCGTGTGCTGGGGCCCTCATGTTTCCCTAAAAGGGAAACCTGAAGGACAGAAGGTAGCTCCATTTTGAGCAATCTAAATATATAAACATAGGAACAAATATACAAACAAGCAAGATGACCCAAAGGATAAATTTGGATCTTGCACTGAGTAACGTCATGCAAGCGTCTGATGGATGATTGATTTAAAAGTAAACAAATTACACATACAATTGCATCAAATGATTTATTTTAACTTGATCAGATACTATAATGAGCAAGATCCCCTGTGGCACTTAAAATTCAAACTTCTGGGCGAATAGTTCAAATTAAGTACAACAATTTTAGCGATTCAGCATAGAAAAAAAACCAAGTAATGTACAGCTATATATACTCCATAGACTGACAGGTCTTAAGAGGGAAGAAACTTCAGGTATTAAAATAAAAATTCTACATCAGACTGATAAGAAATTCCCTTAGTGGTTGATATGAGATTAGAAGAATTGTGTTTTTTTTTTCTCGCTCTTGACAATTATCCCTTAATTTCTCAGGTACATAAGTGGCCATATGCAAAGAAAAATGGTTTATGTTTTGCTTTCTTTTGGGTTTATCTAATAATCTTCTTGCGTTTCAGAATACCCCTCCTGAGAGTGTTGTACATACACACACGTACTTATGGTTTAGAGCAAAGTAAATGTAAAGGCACGTTTGGACCAAATGCATTTGTAAAGAACCTGAGAGTAAGCAGTGATGTGGGAGGTATGTGCAGACATATGTGTGCCAGTGTGTGCGGATGTGTGTGATGAGGCGAGGTGGCGGACAAGGTGATGAAATGGGTGATGATGGGCCGGAGCTTCAAGAGATTGTACACAAGAAACACAGTGGAAAGAGCACAAGTTACAAACAATATACACATTCTCATGTTGGGGTCCCCACCAACTTGCAAGTCAATCTGGCACCCTGCTACCTTCAGCTTAGCAAGCGGTGCTGGGGAAAGGATGGCTAGGCTTCCTTCTGGTTCCTATCAAGGATCCTGTGTTTTTTAGCTATAGTTTGAATTTCTGCCTTTGAAAAAGAGCAGCTGGTTCCTAAAAGTCACCACTCAAAGGGGCTGGGACAGCTGGCCAGGGAGCACCTTGCATTTCCTCTTTTTCCCTTTTCTCCTGGCTTCTTGCAGTGAAACCTCTGCTCCCATCTGCAAAGGTCTGTTGATATTCTAGACTCCAAACATAAAGCTTATTCCCTGATATCTTCCCACAAAGAGGGGAGTCCTCTTTCCATTCAGCAGTTTAGGGTGCCCTGGGATGCTGGGAGTCACTTTCCTGCGAAGTCTGGGCTTTCCTAAACTTTATTTATTCTTGTTTATCCCAAGGCAAGACAGCCATAATACAAGCTCTACACAACACCCAACCCAACCAATTAAAAAAGGGCAGCAAAATATTCTGCTCCCCGAGACTCACAAGTCTGTAGCGATAACCGTAAGGGAAGGCCGGAGCCCTTCTGGAGCGGAGCTGCCTTCTCATGGCTGTTCAGTGGGCCAAGATGCTGCAGAGCAGAGGCGGGCGAGTAGGTCGGAGTTCTGGAGCTTCTGCTGGTACAGAAGACACTGGTTGCTGGGGACACTTGGCGCCTACTAAAAGTGAACCTTGCTGGCACGAGCCCTTCCCCAAAATAATCTAACATGCTCCTCTCTCATTGGTTGGCCCCTTCCTGGAATCAAAGGAAAGCCCTTTTGGAAAAGCAAGCTCATCATTACAGGGAGGGGGAGATATTCTGGGTCACGAGGATGAGCAACTCACCGCCCCCTTCATGTGCCTTTCCACTTCTTGCCCTTCGCCAGCACCTGAAATATGATGGACTCAATGGAAATCTTAAGTCATATTCTTCTCAATTGAGAGTTGAATATCAGTGTGTGTGTGTGTGTGTGTGTGTGTGTGTGTGTGTGTGTGTGCAAGAGGGTGGGGCATGGGTGGGAGTTAGGGTGAGGGGAGATGTCCAAGAATAACTTGCTTTTCTCGTAAGGCTGATCTCATGCAAAAGGATCTAGGGTGTCAGGGAAGATTCCCTTCGCTCTCCCTACCCTCTTCTCGCCACGCTCTCCAAGCCACCTATAAAATAGTCCTGGCCCGATCACTTCATGAACTCCTGGAAATGTGTATTATGCCTTTTAATCTTAGATGCAAAGGCTCCTTCTTTAACCTTCCCTATCCCAAAGAGGGTCTTGGATAGAAAGAAGCATTTTTCTAGGCCACATGTCACAGTGGCTCCATCAGTCACTGCCCCTCATACACACCCTTGGAATCCTGGCCAAATTTCTGTAGTGGTTGAGATCTATATTTATCCCTTAGCTTCAGGGCAGGGAACAAGGCAGAACTTTGCCGTGTCAGTTTCCCAGACATATATAACTCCTGAAGCCAAGATGGGATCCAGCAAAAGAAAATGACCAGAAACTGCTAAGAACATTGTAGAGCACTTTGGGTCGGTTTGGTCCACCACTGTGAGGGCTGGGTGGAGTTTGTGATCCTTCCTTTAAAAACCACCCCCTACCTCAATTTCACCCAGGTTACAGAATAGTGCAGAAACTAACTTTCTGGGCATAACCAAGGCAAACAGTAAATTAAGCCACTCCCCTCTTTGAATTTCAATAAAATAAAGATCTATTTCAGGGCATCATCAGTGCTGAACACCTGTCTAGCTCTATTTCTTCTACGTTTTCCACTCCAGTACTTTGTGTTACCCTGGGGGTTGAAAAGGATAAATCTGAGACCTGAAGCCTCAAAACTAAATACAGGATCCATTAACTGGCCCTATCTTCCTAGAGGTTGGCACCAACGGCCCAGCGGTAAGAGCACTTTCCGCTCTTGCAGAGGACCCGAGTTCAGTTCCCAGCACCCATGTCAGGTGGCTCACAGCTACCTATTACTCCAGTTCTAGATAAACTGATGCCCTCTTCTGACCTCCACGGATGCCCACACTCGCTTGCACACCAACACACACACAGAATAAAACAAATCTTAACAAAATAGAATATGATTTTTTAATGACAGTTCAAAAATCAAGAGTATGGAGCCAAAAGAAATTTGGAGTGAGAAGACTTCAAGTAATAAAATATTGCATTCTCCAGAATCTCTTATCCCAATTAGTTTAATGCATACTCAGGACATTTGCAATGCACTTTGACTACAGCCCAGACTGCCTTCAGTAGGGAACCTAGGTTCCGTAGAATGTCAAAACCAAAAACGTCTAAATGTGTTCACATTCAGCTCTAGTTGAAAGAGTTGTCGGAGTTGGACACAAGGCTTGACAGTTAAGAGCACTGGCTGCTCTTCCCGAGGACCCGGGTTCAATTCCCAACACCCACATGATAGCTCAAAAGCATCTAGTCCCAGGAGATGAAACACCCTCTCTGGCTTCCACAAGCACAGCTTGCATGTGGTATACAGATATACATGTAGGCAAAACACCCTAAAAAGAATTAAATAAGAAGCCATTTCTGTCAATTAAAAAAAAAAACAGACAACATTCTTAGCAGTGGAGCAGGATGGAGCCAGAACCGGTGAGTAGATCAGTGGTTGCAAAGGCATGGAAGGGAGAATTTAAAGGCCTTGAATATGACTACAGATTCAAAGACACATTATTCAAGTCTTCAAAGCCTCATGCCCTTTCCTTGGACAAAGCATTAACAGCTGCTTTTCTCCCCCATAGAAGTTCCTGGTTGTTTGCTCTGGTAAAATTCTGTGGCCATTGACTGGCAATTAAGAACAGAAACAGTCTTCTGGACTCTTCTACTTTTCTGTCCCGAGTAGAAGGAAGAGGTGATAGAGCAGTTTAGAGGATTTTTGGTGGTACCATGTGACATAGGCTAATTCCTCACATCTGTTCCTGTGGACAATTAAATGGAGGTGTGTGTTTATATGTGAGTGGGCAGTGTGTGTCATAGTCACGGAAGATCAGCTTCCCTCTGCAGGGAGTAGCTGACTCCTCAGACTAGGCATGAGGAGAAGGGTGTAGGCGGGGCAATGGAGCTTAAGAGTTTCTTGATATTGGAGTCATCCAGGCACTGTTGAGAATGCTCTAGAATCCCTTGTCCCTCTTAGCCTTAGTCACCTGTGCACTCAGTGGACAAGTCATTTGAGGAAGGAAGTGATAGGCCAAATTAGGGCCCGAGGCTACCCATAAACACTTCCTAACAAAGGGTGTCCTTCTTGAAGTGAAGGAAGAGGGAGAATTCACTTGGGGCTGTGATGACCGAGGGAGGGTTTCCAGAATAGGCAGGCCTCAGGCCAGACTTTGAAGGGCGGTACTTCGGACTGGAATAGTTACAGCTTGACTTTGATGGTGTCAGCCTGGTTCCTGGTGTCCAATGTTTCCCCCAGCCCCCTCCCGAACAGCTAGCCTCTGAGTAATGGCCGGTAGGCCAAGCCAGCAGGCTCACTGTCTAAGATCAGAGGGTTTCCTTGACCTAAATGGTCCAGATTACGGCCCCAGATCCCTATTTCACTAGGTTCCAGGAAAATCCCTTAGCCCATCACATTCCAAAGCGGTTTCCATCTGTCGAGTACAGTTGGAAAGTGTGAGAGGCTTTCACTTCGAGGGACTGAAGGCCGTGGGTTTGTGACTACATAAGACTAGACCCCCGTGGGGAAAAATGAAGGCTTGGGAAATTGTGAAGACCTTGTGGAAATTCAATCCTATTTCTGCTGGCTAAAAGGCACTAACGGGTATAATACAGGCAAGAGATGTTGGTTCAAACAAACAACTAATTGGAATTAAGAGAAGAAGTGTGCAGAGGCCCATAATGAATGGATATGCTAATTGGTCTTCTTTGCTAGCCCCTTGGGCTTTGGCTGTGACATAGACTAGCCTATTAGATGCCTGCTCTGTAATAGCTGCTGAACGCTGGGGCCCTTTATTGCCATGGTAACATTGATGTCTAGAGTCTAGCTGAGCCCTGGATCTCTTAATTTACTACTCAGGCGGCTACAATTCTTTGGGTTTTATTATTCTTCGTGCCCCGGGTGCCAGAGTGGCAGTGAATCATGCTTATTCATCCTCTGCACCACCCACGGTGTCTCTGAATAAGTCAGGGTGTCTCTTACTGTGTGTGATGAGCAGATTATTAAGTTAGAGCCCATTTCTGCCTAAACTAGGCTGGCACCCCTCAGAAACCCAATGTGCCTCTGGAACTGCGTACTTACCTGCCGCCTTAAGTGGCTTTTGGCAAGCAGAATGATGGCAGGGCCGTGGACCCACATTGGTCCAGCCTCCCAGAACCTCTTGCTTGCTTGCTGAGCAAGGTGGAGTGGTGCAATATAGGCGGGGGCAGCACTGACTGTGAAAATGAACTTTAGAGACACACAGGGAAGAAATCATTTCAGAGTCCCTGCTGGGAACCGGTGGCAGAAGTTTAAGTTTCTATGTGGGAAAGCGCATCCCTTGTTCCGAGTGACTCCAAAGGGGGGCAGAAGCCTCTAAAGGCAAAAAGCTACAGGAGTGACAGGTTTTCTTTTTGGGAGATTATTGTTAAACACATCTAGCCAGAGAGTTCAGTCCCCTCTGCAGGTCGGGAAGCAGCTTGTCCCTGGAGCTGCTCAAACTTCGGTGTCATAGGACAGAGGTGCCCTAAGCATCCACTGTTGGGGCTGAGGAGTAGGAAGGGAAGCTTTTTATGCATGCATGACCTCTTCTTAGTACTCGCCTAAGCTTGAAATGTGCTGTGTCTATATCTGATGCTGACTGCTTTATTGGGACATATGCTAAACTTGGATGATACTTTATACGCGCACACACTTTATTCAAGAGCACAGGACGATATTCTATATGTGTGTGTGTCTGTGTCTGTGCTCAGCAGTAAGTGAGACTTTGCAACAGGTGCAGACATGCTTTCCTGACAGCTCTGTCACTAAGAAATGGGTGGCCTCAAATTAAATGTTCAATGAAGCCCCACATCACAAATGGCCCTTTTGAGCAGAACAGTCTATGGATTGTTGGTGTGTATGTGTGTGTGTATCTGTGTTGGTGCATGGATTTGTGTGTTTCTTTGTGCTTCTGTATGTATATGTGTTGCTGTATATTTGTGTGAATGTGTATTTGTGTGCTTGTGTTTGCATACATTTGTGCG
This sequence comes from Myodes glareolus, assembly GCF_982192425.1. Classification (NCBI taxonomy): domain Eukaryota; kingdom Metazoa; phylum Chordata; class Mammalia; order Rodentia; family Cricetidae; genus Myodes; species Myodes glareolus. Next base: position 29,824,039 of record NC_142053.1, on the reverse strand, counting down.
TGTGCATGTATTAGTATATATGAGTGTTTTTGTGCATTTGTGTGTTTATGCACATGTGTTGGTGCTTATTTGTGTGTATATGTGTGTTAGTGTGTGAGTTGGTATATATTTGTGTTTATGTGTGTTGGTGTATATGCATGTTAGTGCCTTTGTGTACACATGTATGCATATGTGTTGCATGTGTTTCACTGCCACATTTTCTTTGCATTCTCAAGCAAACATTTGTAGACTTAGGAGGGAAGCCAGGGACTACACTCATTCATCATACACTGCAAGGCTTCTTTCCTGTCTGCAGAGGATGGAGGGTGGAGGGTGAGTGTGAGAGATCTCCTTGAAGTAGTTATATCTTAAGAGGAGAATTTTCCCTGCACCAGGCAAGAGAGAGAGCAGTGAGCCTAAGGAGAGCCAATCAAACATGCCAAACATAGAAGGGGTGGTTAGATAACACGAGGCTTTCCCATGAAATCCTGCAAACCTGTTTATGATCAGGCAGCTGCATTTCATCACACCGAGGGCAGTGAATGACAGTCGTCCAATATGAACTCACTCTAGATTCAGCAAGCAGTAGTCAGAAATCACAGGGGCTCTCAGCTGCCTCTTAAATCAAAGTCAAACTCGTAAGCCAGATCTAAAGGTCTCTCCATCAGCATCGGTGTTCAGTGATTCATTTGCTGTACGACCACAGGAATGCCAATTGATTTCTCAGTGGCATCATCTGCCAAGCCCCCCTTGAAAGTTCATTGTCCCTGTTCCCTCGTTCTCAGGAGTGTCACGAATCTGGAACTCTTGAAAAAAAAAAACTGTGAAGAGTTTTCTTAAGTCTGGTGAAATTATTTATTAAGGAGTACATTATACTGTGTAAACATGGATTTTAGAATTTAATCTAGTAGCCACTTTTAATTTTGTGGTGCTGGACATCAAATCCAGGGCATAATGTAGGCTACATGTTCAATCCTTTTGGATAGGGGCTTGCTAGGTAGCTGAGGTTAGCCCGCAACTCACAATCCTTCTGACTTTGTCTCTTGAATACTAAGATTACTGGCAAGTGCCACTATACCTGAACAGCTCCCTCCCTCTCTTTCTTACTCCACCCCCCACTGTGTGTGTGTGTGTGTGTGTGTGAGAGAGAGAGAGAGAGAGAGAGAGAGAGAGAGAGAGAGAGAGAGAGAGAGAACATTTACCCAAGAATGTGCACACCCATATAGAAGCCAGCCAGCTCTACAGCTCTACTACTCCTCAGTGCTGGGATTACAGGCATGTACAGTCATGCCCAGGTTTTCAAGGGCGTTCTGGGGATTTGAACTTAGGTTCTCATGCTTGCAGAGCAAACCTTCTTATTCACTGAGCCATCTCCCTGACTCATTTCTGCTCATAATAACTCTGTGACCTTCACCTCTCTGACCCTCAGTTTTCCTAGGTGTGCAGCCATTATATTGGTATAAAGATAAATGATTTAAATAAAGTGCCTGTCTTGGTTCATTATTAAAGCTTTTGTTTGAGACATATCTTATGTTGTTCTGGCTGGCCTGGAACTCTATAGACAGACTGGCCGACAACTCATAGAGATCTCCTGCCTCTGCCTCTCAAGTGCTGGAACTAAAAGTGGGTGCCATAATATCATATCTGGTGTGGCTGCTATTGGGAAGTACCTCAAAGAACATGTGACTTCTTAAGGTCCTTTTCTGTTTTATCAATACAGCAGTTGAATCTATATTACAAAACTACTAGTAACATCTTTTCAGGTCATTTCAGTCTCTAAGTATTACTCCAAAGATGACTTATTAGTTTCAAAGAAAAATGTACAATTGCAATGAAGAATTTTAGAAAATTTATATCTTAGTGAAGTCATCAAATTTACTACAGCTAATAACAGGGTCACTGTTAGTGATATATGAACCTCTAGCTGATGCTCTTGTGTCCTAGCTAGGGTGACTATTGCTGAGGTGGACACCACAACCGAAAGCAAGTTGGGGAGGAAAGGGTGTACACTTCCACATGACAGTTCACCATCAAAGGAAGTCAGGACAGGAAATTAAACAAGACAGGAACCTGAATGCAGAAGCTGATGCAGAGGCCATGGAGGGAGGGGTGCTGCTTACTGCCTTGCTCCCCATGACTTGCTCAGTCTGCTTTCTCATGGGCCTCAGGACCACCATCTCAAGCATGACACCACCCTCAACTGGCTGGGCCCTTTCCCATCAATCACAGAAAGATACCCTATAGCCAATCTTATGGAAACATTCATTTGATTGAGGCTCCCTCCTTTCAGATGACTCTAGTCTGTGTCAAGTTGACATAAAACTAACCAGCAGAAGCAGGAAATCAAATAACATTAATTCAGATGGTTTATGAGACACTTTTTTGGACTCTCCAAAAATATTAGTATTAATAAAAGGGGAAAAACAGAAGTAGTCTTTCAGAATCTAGATTAAAGAAGACTTAAAAAGGCAACAAAATGAAACCTGTAGTTCTTGATTGAATACTGTCAATATAAACCACTAGAATATTTTGGAGGCAATTTTAGAACATTGATTTGATGTTATTCTATTCTATTAGAATAGTTATAGTATTTGAATATGACAATGCTATCTGGCTATGCAAGAGAAGGAGAGAGTCCTCTTATTCTTAGAAGGTATTAGGAGTATTTAATTGTGAAGTGGTATGATTGCAATTTCATTTCTAATGCTGCAGGCAAATACATGCCTGTGAGTACTACCTATATATGTTTATAAAAGATTACATACATGTAAATGTAAGATGTCATCAATTTATACATGAGGAGTATGTTGGTATTTATCAAGGTTATTTTCAATTTGTAATATTTTTCCAAGTAAAAATTTGGGACTGACTATTAACTCCCCCTTCATTTAATATGACCTTCTCATGTCCCAATAGCTACCTATATCTCACTTTCTATGCCCCTAGTATTCTCCACCTCTCTTAACCGAAGAATATTGGAGTTAAAGGGACATGAACTCAAGAAATGCTTTGGGAAGGCAGATATATCTAACCTTAGCCTCTAGGGATGGAACAAGCTTTTTCCCATTGAGCACAAAATGGGGGAAAAATTTCTAGAACTAGGCAATAGCTCAAATGAAGAGTGAGTTCCAGGACAGCCAGGGCTGTTATACAGAGAAACCCTGTCTTGGGAAAAAACAACAACAAAATAGTAACAAAACAACACCATCAAAGAAAAACCAAAAGCCAATGGTGCTAAACACCAGCATGCCCTTTATCTATAAACTGTTAACATTTGGCAACATTTGCACATATACTTTCTGTTCTAGACACATATAGGACATATACACAAGTACATATTTGGCTATAGAATTTGACTATGTCAGGAATGAGCCACACAATTTGCTAACAGATAAAGATACACAGGAGACCCTTCCCAACTGCATAGTAGCAAGCTGAGAGAACCAGAGTAACACCCTGTGGAATTATTTCCATCTCCTGTGCGTTCTTCTAGACAGTGGTGAGAAGAGAAAACTGAGAGGGAAGCAGGAACATTACACGTGAGAAAAAGAGGGGCTGGGAACGTATCTCAGTTGGTAGAGAGCTTGCCTGGTACCCACATATGTAGAAAACAGCATAATGCTGCCTACTTGAGATCTCTGGCTGCTTTCTAGGATATGCATAGACTCTCCATAGCCTTTTCTTTTCATGTTGTGTCCTAAGAGAACTTCTGTTTTCCATGGCAAATGTATTAAATCATTGCATCCTTGGTGAAGATACCAGTTCTTAAATAATTCCTAGTTCCCTTTTGTTTTTGTACTTTTGTGCTGTGCGTGTGTTCTCCACTCCCCCCTCAGTGTGTGTGTGTGTGTGTGTGTGTGTGTGTGTGTGTGTGTGTGTGTTGGGAACCGAACTCAGGACTTGTGCTTGCTACGTAAGCCCTCTACCATGGAGCTGTATTGCCCTGTCCTTACAGAATTCCTAAGTCTCAGACTATGAAGGAAAAGGTTTTTCTATGGCATGTGCAGGCCAGAACTAAGCTATTTTTTTTCCCTCTGGCCTCTTCATGTAGACGCACAAGTCAACTTGCTCAAGATACTCCTTAGTGTGCAGATCAGCAGTTCTCAACCTGTGGGTTGCAACACTTCTGGGGGCTGCATATCAGAGAGCCTATATATCAGATATTTATATTATGATTCACAAAGGTAGCAAATTACAGTTATAAAGTAGCAACAAAATAATTTTGCGATTGGGAGTTGGTGAGAATAGTGAAGGCCAGGGGAACTTCTCTAACCCCCGAAGTTCTGCAGTATACCAGTCCTTACCAACTCAAATCTTCCTTCTACTCCACCTTTCTGAAAGGAAGCATGCATGGTACAGCACAGAATTATCTTGCTCTTTGCCCCTGGGTTTCTGTGTTCTGGCCAATATGGATAGAATCTGTCAGACTCAAAGAGTCTTTGTCCTGAGACTCTTCTTGGAACCCCCCTCTGAACTTGCCAACACCCAGGGTGGGGAAAGAAACCCTAGCATAGGGCTGCTGTTACTGCATGTAATGGTGGGCCGGTCACTTCATCTCTGCAGACCTTGGTGTCCTCAGAGGGCTGTTGTGAGGGTGGCATGCAATCATTTTGATGGAACTCCTAGGCCTTCTGGTGGAACAGTCCTCTGGGAACACGATAAATGAAAATGGTCTCATTTCTCCACGGCCTCCTGTTTCCTCTCTCTCCAGCCCCAGGATGGCAGCTGTTTCTCTGGCTTTCGTGAACAATGAAAATGGATTGTCTGCCACCTCGACGTCACTGGACATAAAAAGAGTTGGTAAACAATGAGAGGAAAAGACCTAAGTGAACAATAGGGATGCTTGGGACACCTGAGACAAGAAATAGCTACTGAAACTGCTTTTCCTGACTAAGCCAAGGGTTAGAATTAGTGGGGAAATGGAATCTCTGGATCCTACCACTCAGGTGGCCCAGGACAGATGAGCAAAGCCTGCTGTTTCAATATAGGGTTTAGCCAGTTTGCCTGAAACAGCTAAGACTAGCTGTTTGCTTATGAAGTGTCTAGGACGTTCCAGTTGTATTCTCTGGGAATTCTGTCCGTTTTTATATCTTTACCTGGTAAAAACCCGACTCCCTCAAGAACCACAGTCCTTGAAAAGAGTATGACTAAGAAAATAGGGAAAGGATTTGCACTATCCTAGAATATAGAAGGAGAAACAATCGGATATGCTAAACCTGCTCTTTTTGTCCCCAAACTTGGAAAGTGAGCTCAGGTTGCGTGGAGCAGAGATATGCGTGACAACTCATGGTAGAATGTCATCAAAGGCAATCCCAACACCTTGGGAAGCAACACCACCCTGGGAGATGTGTGCGGACTGCAGAGCTAAAGAGCTCCGGGTGCGGTTCTTATACATTTCATCTGGGACAGAAACGAGCTGGGAAGATACTGAGGATTTCAATGTGACTCGCATGGTAACAAGGTAATTTGTCACATCTTCCTAGATACTAGCAGAAGACATGAAGCTCCTGACTTAATTTCCTGAGAGATAAGGGACTCTTTCTCACAGCGATAGCACTGGCCAGAATATAATAAACATTTTCTTAGGTTAATATCCCTTCTCTCCAAGTCCTGTCCCAGTTACTCAAAGAGGAAATACCTGAACACGCTGGATATTTTTTTGTACTTATTTATTTTGTTTTTTGGGACAGAGTTTCTCTGTGTAGTTGTGGCTGTCCTGGAATTCACTCTGTAAGCCAGGCTGGCCTCAAACTCAGAGCTTCACCTACCTCTGCCTCCTGAGTACTGAGTACTGAAATCTTTCATGAGGGCTAGTATCTATGCTTGACGTTTTGCTTGTACCACGGGGAAGCTTATCTCCTAAAGCTATTCACACAGAACTGGCAAAGTGAACTGGAACCAGAATGCCCTCTCAGAGGAAGCTCAGAAACACACAAAACCAGTGGAAGATGAGTCTCAAGAGGGCATCATGAGCAAGTTAGTTAAACTCTCGGGTCCCAAATCTTCTTCATCTCTCAAGCATGTATCATAGTAGTACTCATCTCTGGGATTGTGGAGATGAAATGAGTTCATACACGTTAAGGTACTAGATAGTCAGAGGATGCTCAACAATCATTGGTTTTTATCTTCACTCTTACTTTCTTACTACAATTATACAAGGCTATTAGCCCATATTGCCCATTCTGTTATTGTAATCATTCCCTGTCTCCCAACAAAGAACTCAGTTTATTTTTCACTGTCTGTCCTCACTTATTTGCTCCTTTTCATCTACACCTTGTCAGGCTAGAAGTCTACTTTAATGAATCTGCTAAGTAATGAATCTATCCATCCATAAACTAAATGATTAATGCAACCCATTGCCTCAGATAGTGGTACTGAATGCAGAGAGCAAAACAGACACGATCACCACTCTCAGCGCTATTTGCTCTTTAGTTTGGGGGACAAATAAACAAATCACATGAAATTACTGTCCATCAGGAAAGCAGAACACGGAGAAGAGCGCCCCTACTTTACTAATTCGGTATGCACTGCCTCACCAAGCATAAGGTTCTGTCCATATAGGGTCATGTCTCTCACCACTTTTCCTTGATGGAGTCAACCATCTCTCCTGGGCCTTAACTAGATGAAAGGTCAGTCTAAACTTGTAGGGCAGCTGAGATGTAGCACTGTCCAAGGAGTGGAGTCCTATTTCTTCTTAACATGGGCAGCAACACTGGCGATGAAAACGAAGGTCAAGGAAATAAGGCTTCTGGAATCTGCTAACGTCTTTAAAGAACAGATCCAGGCAGGCTTTAGGAGAGCTTTATTTTTCCCTGTTCTTTCTTTCCTTCTCTTTCTCCCTTCCCCCATTACTTCCTTTGACAGGATCTCACTATGTAATTTGGACTGACCTCAAATATGTAATTCTCCTGACTTGCCTTAATCTTCCAAGTGCTGGGATTTCAGACCTGTGCTCCCATACCTGGCTTAGCAAAGTCATTCTTTAAGAGAAAGCAACTTTTCAAATAACTTTCTCTTTTTTGTTGTATTTTTCAGACAGGGTTCTCTGTAGCTTTGGAGCCTGTCTTGGAACTCACTCTGTAGACCAGGCTGGCCTCAAACTCAGAGATCCACCTGTCCCTGCCTCCTGTGTGCTGGGATTAAAGGTGTGCGCCACCACTGCCCAGCTAGTCTTTCATTCTTAAGAAACATATACAGCACCCTCATGTTTTTAAAGATAGATTTTTATGTAGCCCAGGCTGGCCTTGAACTCACAATTGTTATTCTTCAGCCTCTCGTGTGCTTTACAGGCACATGCTACCCTGTCTGGCCAGTGTCCTCATTTTTCACAGTTTATTAGCCACACAAAACTTCCTCTCATAAAAACTCAGCCTCACTCCTGATAGGAAGAACCATACACTATGAACTGCTAGAATACCCACTAGTCTATTACCACCCTTCCTCTCCAGTGAAAGTTTTCTTTCTCAAGTAAGAGTATAAGAACTTTGGAGGCAAGATGTGTACCTTCTAAATCCCTTATAACCTGTGCTCCTCCCATTCCCAGCCAAGTTCCTATCTACTCAATGATAAAAAAAAATCTGTTCCTTAAAAAAAACCTAGCTAAGAAAAGAAATGATGCTGTGGAAAGGCACGGTGTTTACAAGCAGAATCTTTTTTTCCCATTATTTATTTATAAAAATTCCCAGACTTCTTTGGTCAGACCTCCTTATGGTAGCAACAGACACACTTTCCCCTGAGTCATTTGTGAGCCCAGACAGATTAGTTTCCCTGCTTTCACAGATAGAAAGTCATGTTAAATTGGGCCAGTCACATGCTAGTACAGTACTGCTAGGAATAGCCGCAAAGAAATAGTATCCCCAACTCTCGCTTTAATCATTAGCTTGTCTTCTTTCTTGCTCTAATCCCTTTGATCCCGAGTCAGGAAAATTTCCAACTGTGATGTCAAAACTTCTTCCACACTTCATCCTGGGAGATGAGTAGGAGGCAGGTGCTGATTGACTTCGAGCAAGGTCTGGGAGAGGGGCGGTTACCTTCCAGCTATTGTCATTTTGGGGATCCAAGGGAAGAGGCTGGCTCCTTAGGGAGATTAGAGTCAGAAGGAGCCTTCAAATATGGTGGCACAGGGACCTTTACAGGCAGTGAAAAAGAAGAAAGCTATAGCAACTTAGAAAATTAGCCTGCTTACTGAGTCTTACTGTTCATTTGTTGGGATTGGAACTAAGCATTTGGGAAGTCAGTGCTTTCTAACTTGATTATAGACAAGAGCAGTGTCATGGAGAAAGACAGGCTTGGAAAAAATACTGACTTTGAATGGAGACGTATCAGCGTACATAGCCAGGTCCAAATTTAACTACCATCATCTACCCAAAATAAAAGAACCTGGCCAGGCATGATGACACAGGTCTTTAATCTCTCAGCACTTGGAAGGTGAAGACAGGTAGATCTCTAGGATTTCAAGTCCAACCTGATCTAAATAGAAAGCTTCAGGCAGCCAAGGCTACAAAGAGAAGAGAGACCCTGCCTCAAAAAAAAAAAAAAAGAAAGAAAGAAAGAAAGGAAGGAAGAAGAACCTTAAAGTGTTATGGTTACAATGAGTTTTCAGGCTTTCATCTATTTAAAACTGTGGAAGAAATGCACATAGCAATTTTCTTTACAGTGCTGGGGATGGAACTCGGGGTCACACACAGACTATGTCAAAGTTCTGCTACTGAGCTGCATTTTAATTGGCTTTATTTAGAACAGTTCTGGGGCACAGCAAACTGAAGCATAAAGTGAAGCTAACACTCGCTGCTTATTTCTAGTTCTTCCCCCACTCTCAATATTCTCTGTCCATCAGAGCAGTGCACTTAGGACAACTGATGAGCCCACATAGCTATCACTCAAAGCCAATAGTTCACATTTGGATCTACTCTGTGTGGCAAATGTATAATGACTACGTATCCATCATCACAATGGCATTCACAATAGTTCCGTAGTTCTCAAAATCCTCTATATTCTATGGCTCATTCATTCTTTTTTTACTAATTTCGTAGCCACTGACATTTTTATAGTATCTAGTTTTACCTTTTCTACAATGTTATATAATTAGAACCATATAGTATGTAATCATTCCATATTGTCCAAAAGATATATATTTGTTAGTACAACATTTTTATAATCCATAGTCATAAGCAATATTGTTCAATATAGGACTATCATCTATATTTCACTGTAAACAATTTAATAGATACCTGAAAGTTGATAATATAAATATGCTAGGCTTATAAGAGCACTAAAAAATAAAAGTATAAAAATTTTTTCAGAATTAAAGTGTTGCATTTAAAATCTACTTAATATAAAAAATATCAGTAAAGGAATAATACAGAAACAAAAGAAACAGACGTAGTACATATAGACAACAAGAAACAGGTGGACATAAATCCAGCTATACCAGTAATGATATTGAAGCTGGGTGTGGCAGCACATGCCTGGAATCCCAGCACTTGGGAGGCGAAGGCAGGACAGTTTAGACTTTAGGCTTATCTCCAAAATAATGACATAGGTGGTATTAAATAGGCTATCTAACAGGCAGGGGGTTCGAGAATGGATTAAAAGACATATACAATATATGCTAGTTTAAAAACACATTTTAGATTCAAAAATAAAAAATATAATGAAAGTAAAAGAAAGGGGAAAGATAAGCAAAAAGCAACCACAAGAAATGTGGGCAAACATAGAAACAGGAAAAGGACATGCTGTTGGGAAGAAGAAAGAGAACAGAGGGAATGGGAATGGGGCACAAGAGGGGAAAAGGGATGTTTATGAACAGAATACATTATATACACGTATAAAATTATAAGGAATAAATAAAATAAAATATTTTTAAATAAAGAAAACAGAACAAGGTAGATTTAAGATAAAAATACTGGAACATGAAAGACACACTTTGTAATGAGAAAAGTTCAATCCCAGTGTAGTATATGGAAACCAAACGAAAAATCCAGAGTCCCAGCCCTCCTCACCCCTCAACAGCTGCCTCTGGACGCCTCTGTCTTCTATGCTGGTGCTGTGAGTGTTGCACTTGGGGCAACGACTCCAGCGCATGGGAGCCGAGGATGAGAGTGACCAAGACACCTAATGCGGTGCTGGTTGCCAGTGACTTCTTTGGTGGAAATGTGAACACTACAACCAGGGAGCTACTTGGCAAAACTTCCATTCATCAACTTCATCAAAGTACACAGCCCCTCCTTTTGGAATGCCTCCACAAACTGCATTCTGGTGTCGACCACGCGTAACAGCATGAAGTGGGCACTTCGGAGTCTCGATCCAAATTCTACAACCTGGACGGATGTCATGGAGAAGCAAGGCTGTCAGACACACACATTTGGGAAACTAGACTATACTCCAGGTCATCACTCCATCAGTGATTGTGTGGAAACATGACCAAGAGATGTTGCAGTCTGATTCAGACCAGGGGGCAGGCCTATGGTTAATATTCTCTCCAATATAAATAGAAACGAGTGACGGGAGGGGACTGGTAGGATACTTACAAAACGGTCGGTTGGCTAGGACAGGATGCAATTAACTACACTAAACCATTTGTCCTTTGTGTGGGGTTGAATTGACCACACCCTTAACCTTCGCCATCTCCAGGAGAAAACTTTGGCTCTTCAACATTTCACACAACCTCTTTATTGGCTTGAAAAAGTAGCTTGTGGTGTCATTAAAGTCTCAAAGTGGTTGCCTTTGTCAGAGATGCGCCCTGTGGATTGATTCTTCCTATACAAAAAGCTTCACCGGGCTGTTTACCGAAAAAGGAAATCAAGAATATTAGAGGGTTTTTTTTTTGTTATGCTAGGCATGCTGAGAAAGATGCCATGGTAGCTGAGATTATTTTGGCTCTTCAAGTTTTCTTCTCCGGGAACACTATTGTTGTATACACAGAGATGGCTGAGGAGCAACGGCAGTTCTATAAAGTGGGTACATACGAAGATTGTGCCCATGTTCCACTTTTAATGATGGGACCAGGAATGAAGAGCAACCTACAAGTACCAAATGTGGTTTCTCTTGGAGATATTTACCCTACTCAGTTTGATATTTGCTATTATTACTGGGGGTCCTCTGCCTCAGGCCAGGCGTGAATACTTTCTGTTGCCACCGTCATCAGAACGATCTACAAATAAACATACATACCAAAACTTCTGCTGCCTTAGAGTCTGTGTGAATTCCATGGATTCTATGCAAATGTTTCTAGGTGCAAGCGTTGTTGTGAGTTGGCAGTGGAAGTACATAGCCTACTCTGACGGTGCTCCGGTGGTACCTCAGCTTCTTGATCTTTCCTCAGATCTGGATGTACTAACAATACTGCTACAGAATTTCCAGGAACCACTTATTCTAAGGACTAGAAGCTTCATTCTATTATAAACTACTCAGAAGTGTCTTCTGTCCATCGACACAATAGAGAGCACTTATGATGTGGAAACAAGGTGTAGGACTAAATTATTCAAATGTTATGGCACCTTAGGTGACATCAAGAGTGGCCAAAAGAACCAAACGTGGAAACACAATCTACCAGTGGCTTAAAACTCACTCTTCTCTAGTAGCAGTGAGCGATAATAAACAGGGTTCTCGAGGTATGTATAAATATGCTGGTGCATCGTAAACAGGAGCAGCATTCCTAATTGCTAATTTTACTTACTTTAAATATATATAGTATAAATTTCATCCATTAGCTCAGTTGGTAGAGAAGGGGGACTGTAGGTCGAGGTAGTATAATATTCACTATATCTTAAAACCAGTGATTACAGAACTATATATTTTCAAAAATGATTGCTACTAAGACTTTATTGTTACAAATCTCTGAAAGCTTAATAGTGGAAGTTTCTCTGGATAATATATAATGTGAAATATTTTAATAACTGTTGGTTATTATTTATAAATCACGATGCTTCATGACTTGTATTTGATAGGACTATTTGGTTGTATTTGATATATTAAAACTACTTAGTGGAACATAAACCCCAGATATAGCTTATTTCATTACTCCTTTTTTTCTTTTTGTAAAGACATGGCATCTGCAGAAAGGAAAGCTTCAAAAGCTACAAAGAGGATGCAAAGTCTTCTTCATTTTCCAGTCAGGTCCCCTTCCAAAAGGCAACTATGAAAACAACCTTGTTTGGACTTTTTGTACATAAGCTACACATTTGCCACCAAATGGATATATTCTTTACACATTCATGCAAGCACACACACAATTGGTAATATGATACATTGTTTCTTCTTGAATATTGCATTCTGCTTTATTTACTTCCAGTTAGCAGTAGATGGAAGTTTGGATACTTGGTGTTCTCACCAGCCTGATAGCAAATATTTTTTGATAGCAAATATTTTACTTTTATTAATTGTAAGTATTAAACTTATCTCATGGATCCAATAGATATCAGAATTTGCATTATGATGACTACAGGGCTTTGAAAGAAAATGGCCCCCAGAGGGAATGGCAGCATTGGAAAGTGTGGCTTTGTTGGAGTAGGTGTGTTCTTGTTGGAAGTTTCTATCTGTGGTGGTGGATTTTGAAGTCTCATATATGTTCAAGCCATGCCCAGTGACACAGTTCACTTCTTGTCTGCAGGATCAAGATGTAGCTCCTTCTCTACCCTCAGCTCCTTCTCCAGCACCATGTCTGCCTGCATGCCACCATGGCCCACCATGATGGCAATGGACTAAATCTCTGAAACTGTAAGTACCCAATTAAATATTTTTTTCTTTATAAGAGTTGCCACAGTCATGGTGTCTCTTCACAGCAATAGAAATTCTAACTAAGATAATGACAGTCCCTGTTTCTATTATAGCCAGTTTTGTTGGTTGTTAGATTTGTTTTTCGTTTTGCTCCATGTATGCTTAACTATTAGCTTTAGGGGGGAAGAGGAATGGGCTGGAGGGATGGCTCAGTGATAGAGAAAATTGCTACTTTCCCAGAGAACATGGGTTCAATTCCCAGCACCCACATGGTGACTTACAAGTGTCTGAAATTCAAGTTTCTGTGAATCAGTAACCTCTTCTGGCCTCCAAGGCACCATGTAGTGCAAAGACATAAATGCAGGCGAGACAACTGTACTCATAAAATAAATAATAGTAACAAAGAAAAGCATATTTAAAAATACTGAAAATGATACTTTCTTTCAAGTATATCTTTTGATACTGATCTGAAATTTTTCTGACAAGTAGAAATTTGTATTTTCTTGTAAAATGCTTAGGAATATTTGTTCTGAATAAATCTTATGAGTTTTTTAAATTAAATATTCTTTAAAATGTAAAAATACAGTTTAATCCACTAAAAACATACTATCAAATATATTTTCAATTAACAAAAAATAACTAAACACATAAGGTAAAATTAGACAATTAAATGGAAAAATAGACAGATCAAGCAATATCCTATTCTTGGGAACAATTAGGATAACTACAGAGAAAATCCACAAGAAAACGGAGGACTTGACTTGTACTAGAAACTGAACAGCGTTACCAGCTACGTGTGGAACATTTTCTCCTACAGCAACAAAACACATATTCTTCTCAAGTACATATAGAATGTTCTCTTGAGGTAAGTAAATCATATGCTAGTCTAAAAATTAGGTAGCAATACCTTCAGGGTGTTAGAAATAATATGAAAAAATTAAATTGTTCTGCAAAAACAATGTAATACTCCCACCCCTACCTCCACCCCCATGCTCCCAACTTTTGCCCTGCAGTCTTGTTTGCTTCCAGTTTCCAGGAGGATCTATATATGTTTCTCTTTGGGTTCACCTTGTTATTTGGCTTCTCTAGGCTTGCGAACTATAGGCTTAGTGTTTTTTGTTTATGGCTAGAGTCCACTAATGAGTGAGTACATACCATATTCCTCTTTTTGGGTCTGGGTTATCTCACTCAGGATAGTGTTTTTTATTTCCATCCATTTGCATGCAAAATTCAAGATGTCACTGTTTTTTACTGCTGAGTAGTACTCTAATGTGTATATATTCCACACTTTCTTTATCCATTCTTCCATTGAGGGGCATCTAAGTTGTTTCCAGGTTCTGGCTATTACAAATAATGCTGCTATGAACATAGTTGAACAAATGCTTTTGTAGTATGATTGGGCATCTCTTGGGTATATTCCCAAGAGTGGTATTGCTGGATCCTGAGGTAGATTGATTCCCCATTTCCTGAGAAACCGCCACACTGATTTCCAAAAGAGTTGAGGTGAGGGAAGGGGAAAGGGGAGAGAGAAAGGAGAAAGAAAAGACTGGAGAGATCTTGGGGGAGTGGGAGGGTGGAGATGGAGGAAGGACAGATATAGAAGCAGGGAAGAAGATATCTACATTAAGGGAACCATTTTAGGATTGGCAAGAGACTTGATTCTAGAGGGGATCACAGGTGTCCACGGGAATGTCCCCAGCTAGGTCCTTGGGCAGCAGAGAAGAGGGTGCCTGAACTGTCCTTGCCCTACTATCACACTATTGTTTATCTCGAATATCACCATAGAACCTTCGTCCGGTGGTGGATGGAGATACAGACAGAGACCCTGATGAGAGCAACGGACTGAGCTCCCAAGGTCCAGTTGAAGAGCAGAAGGAAGGAGAAGATGAGCAAGGAAGTCAGGACGGCAAAGTGTTGGTCCACCCACTGAGACAGTGTGCCTGTTCTAATGGGAGCTCACCAAATCCAGCTGGACCAGGACTGAATGAGCATGCGATCAAACAAAACACTGAATGTGACTGACAATGGGGGCTGACTGAGAAGCCATTGATAATGGCACTGGGACTTGTTTCTACTGCGTGTACTGGCTTTCTGAGACCCTAGTCTATTTGAATGCAAAGCTTCCTAGCCCTGGATGTAGGGGGGAGAGGGCCTTGGACTACCCACAGTGTAGGGTTTCCTATCCTCTCTTAAGGAGGGAGGGGGAGGGGGGAGGAGGAGGGAGGGAACAGGAGGGGAATGGGAGGGGAATGGGAGGAGGGGAGGAAGTGTAAATTTTCGAATGAAAAAAAAAACCAATGTAATAAAATTAGAGATGGACGAAAATTTTCAGAAATTCACGAATAAATGAAAATTAATAAACTGACTTAGAGATCTATGAGTAAATTATAAGAGAAACTAGAGCATAACCTGAGATGAATGAAAATGAAGGCTTGTATATCAAAACTTACAAGATACAGCTGGTAAAAAAAAAGTAGAGAAATTTCTAATTGCAAGCACCTATATGATACGTGAGTAAAAAAAAGACCCGTGCCTACCAAGCATAACGCCAAGGCTCAGTACCCAGCATGCAAAAGAAGAAGAAAAGCGGGGGAAGAGGAGAGGGAGGAGGAGGAAAATGAGGGGGAGGAGGAAGAACATATGTTGTGGGCACATGCCTGTAGTAGCAGCGCTTGGAAGGCACGGGCGAGATTTCCTTGAGTCCAGGAGTTTGATACTAGCCTGGGCAAAGTGCTCAGACTCTTTGCACAGGAGTCCAGGAGGAATAAAGACTGCAAATGAATAAATTGAGCTTTGTGGTGAGGAAGCTAGAAAAAAACGAGCAGATTAAGTTTCAACCAAGCAAGAAGGAAAGAATTCAAATGAGAAGAATGAAATGAATAAACTATGCAATACAAGTAGAGACTAGGAGTAAAAGCATAACCTTGTTCTTTGAGAGGATTAATAATCCCAGTAAACATCTACTGTGTTGACCCAAAAAAACAAAACAAAACAAAACAAAACAAAAAACCCCAAAACCAAAAACTAAAAATCTCAAAAATAAAAAAAGCCTCAAATTACCAAAATCACTTGCTAACTAGATTTATAAAGGAAAGAGCTAAAAGGTGTTTTTTTAAAATTCTTGGAAGGTTTTTATTTACTTATGCATATGGGTGTTGTTCCTGTGTGTATGTCTGTGCACCATGTGCATGCAGTGACCACAGAGGCCAGAAGTGGGCAGAGAACCCCCTGGGACTGGAGATACAGAGGGCTGTGAGAGGCACTGGAGAATGGGAAAGAATATGGTCAAAATGCATTATACGAAAAAAGACTAAAATAAAATGTGTTTGAAATGAAGTGAGAGAGGATATTTCTTTTCTTTTTTTCCCCCAAAGCAACTTGACCTCTATGCATGATTGTTAGTACAGAATTCCGGTTGAGATCAAATCACAAAACTATGAATATAACCTTTCTTTCTTTAAAAGAGCACTGGTTACTCTTCCAGAGGACTCAGATTTCATACCCAGAAGCCACATGGTAACTCACAAGTGTCTGTAAATCTTTGGAGGTCTATTTATTTTCATCCTATGAATGCGGGTGTTTTGCCTGCATGTATATCTGTGTACCACGTTCACGAGTGATACCCATGATTGAGAAAAGTGTGTATTGGACTCCCCACATGGAAATGGAGTTATGGGCAGTTCTTAATCACACTGGGTGCTGGAAATTGAACTCCGAGCCTCTGATGCAGCAGTTAGTGCTTTTAACAGTTGGAGCCTTCTCTTCAGCACTGCCACAGGTCTTAAAATGACAGGCTGTCTCCTTTTCATTTCACTGCGGTGCTAAATCTGTCGTTATATATCAAGCCTCCATTTTATAAGAATCTGTTTGGAACCATTTTCCTTTGTTCCTTCTGTCCTTCTACTTCTGCCAATATTATACTGTCTTGTTTGCTGTGGCTTTACAATAAGCCTCCTGCCTTGAGCTGAGAAGACGGCTCGGTCAGTATAATATCTGCACACAACCATGAGGACCAGAGTTGGGATCATGTTAAGAAGTCAGGCAAGGTGGTGCGCATGCGTAATCCTAGTGCTGGTGGTGCGAAAGGAGATAGCGGATCCCTTAAACTCATTGGTGAGCATGCCTAGCCAACTGCTGATCTCCATGTTAAGTGAAAGGCCCAGCTTTCACACACACTTATGTACATTCTCACATACATGGTTGCATGCATACATACATAAACCCATGCATAGATAAATAAAATATTTGCTTAAAAAATAAATCTCATGTGTGAAAAGGAATCTCATGTTTTATTTTCTGTTTCTTCAGAAATGTCTTTATAATGCTCGCTTTCGTGTATTGCAATACAAGATTTTTTTGGTTAAAACACCTTAGTAAGCATTTGTTTAACTATGTTCATAGCAGCATTATTTGTAATAGCCAGAACCTGGGAACAACCTAGATGCCCCTCAACTGAAGAATGGATAAAGAAAGTGTGGCAATTTACACATTAGAGTACTACTCAGTGGTAAAAAAAAAAAATGACATTTTGAATTTTTCATGCAAATGGATGGAATTAGAAAACACTATCCTGAGTGAGATAACCCAGATCACCCCCCCCCAAAATGAATATGGTATGTACTCACTCATTAGTGGATTCTAGCCAGAAAGGACATTGAGTCTATAGTTCATGATCCTAGAGAAGCTAAGAAATAAGGTGAACCCAAAGAAAAAAAAATATATATATCCATCTCAAAATTGGAAGCAGACAAGATTGCTTGACAAAATTTGGGAGCATGGGGGGTGGGGGCTGGGGTAGAAGGAAGGGGAGAAGGAGAAGAGGAGGACTGAGAAGAACTTGAGAGAGCAGGATAGTCAAGATCGAGGAAGGACAGATATGAGAGCAAGGAAAGAGATGTCTTGATTGAGGGAGCCGTTACGGGGTTAGCAAGAAACCTGGCTCTAAGAAAAATTCCCAGCAATCCACAAGGATGACCCCAGCTAAGACTCTAAGCAATAGAGGAGAGGGTGCCCGAACTGGCCTTGCCCTGTAGTCAGACTGATGATTATCTTAAATATCACCATAGAACCTTCGTTCAACAACAGATGGAAACAGAGGCAGAGACCCACATCGGAGCACTGGGCTGAGCTCCCAAGGTCCAGTTGAAGAGTAGAAGGAATGAGAATATGAGCAAAGAGGTCAAGACCATGATGAGGACACCCACTGAAACAGTCTACCTGAGCTAATGGGAGCTCACCAACTCCAGCTGGACTGGGAAGGACCAAGCATAGGACCAAACTAGTCCCTCTGAATGTGGTTGACAGTTGTATGGCTGGGGCAGACTGAGGGGCCACTGGCAGTGGCACTGGGATTTATCTCTACTGCATGTACTGGCCTTTTGGGATCCTATTCTCTTTGGATGGACACCTTGCTCAGCCTAGATGTAGTAGGCAGGGTCTTGGACCTTCCACAAAGCCACGTGCCTTACCCTCTCTGAGGATTAGAAGGGTTGGGGTGGGAGGGTGTGTGGAGAGAATGGGAGGAGAGGAGGGAGTGGGAATTTGGATTGGTATTTTTTTTAAATCTAATTAAAAAAAGATCAAGAAAATAGAAAATAAATAAATAAAAACAAAAAAATGACTGGGTAGAACTAATAAAATTACTAGTAGTGGTTTTCATTTAATGTGAATTATAAATAACTTATTCCTCCAAGTTGTGAATGTGAACTTACTTCATATTCTGAATTTAATAGACTAAAACTAAATCTGGAATTTTTGTTTCATTTTGTTTTGTGGTGCTGAGGATGGAACTCAGGTCATCCATAATGCTGGGTAAACATTCAACCAAGCTACATCCCAGTCTGAATGTGACCAGTTTATGAAAGCATTGTCTGCACATACTTGAGTCCTTGGAGGGGCCCTGGGGAGAGCAGCTTGTTATGGTTGGAGTTAAAATGGTGAGGCCAGGAACACTTAAGGAGGTAAATAAGACTTGCTGCTGGGCATGAGATAGCCAAGCTGACCAGATAACAGGAAGGACAGGCTCTGGGCAAAATAGCAAAGCTGCTCTGCCCAACTCCCAAGTACAGCTTCCTGGGGAGGATGCGTGAGGCATTTGTTGCTTTGAGTATAACTAAGCCTTTGCATATATTCACATATCTAATGTATTTAACAGACTGAATGCATTGTAGTAGACTGAATTGTGGGTAAAGATGACTTCTAAGAAAGCCTCTGCCTATTCCAGGAAGGAGAGTACTCCAGACTGCCCCAAGGGTGGGCAAGGGGAGGAGACACGGTAGGTTAGTGCTAATGAGTCCTTATATTCGAAGCCAGCCCTTTGTATTGCTGTGCGTGGTGCTCCCTCTGGCCTGGAGGGTGTGTTTGCTTTCTGCTTTTCTTGCCTACTGAAATAAACCTTGATTACTCGCTTGCTTTACCTGGTCTCCAGCATGAATTCTTCTCCATTAGAAACAGGAATGTGGAGTGTGCTGCAGTTGGGATCAGAGGGAATGTGAGAATAGGCATTGTTCTCCATCTTTTACTATTTTGTCCATAGCTAGCCTCCCAGTTCTCTTTGTCACCCCGACACTGTTTTCCAGACACCTCAAACTCTTCACCATTCTCTTCATGTGACAAGAGCTTTCATGACTCCGAGGCACTCATATGCCATTTTGAATGATTTTTGCTCTGTTCCATACTCACTGTTCCCCCAAATCATTACTTATGATGCTACTAGAAGTTCCTCGAGATTCTTTTTTAAAAGATGCATTGATTTTAATTGTATGAGGATGAGTCTTTTGCTTGCACATATGTGTGTGTCTGAGGAGGCCAGAAGAGGATGACAAGTGCCCTGGAACAGATATTACTGATGGTTGTGAGCTGCCATGTGGGTGCTGGGAATCGAACCTGGGTCCTCTTGAGAGCAGTCAGTGATCCTAACCACTCAGCCATCTCTGCAGCCCGCTCTGAAGATTGTTGAAGGCACGGTTTATCTTTCTGGGGCTTTGTCCTCTGGTATTCTGTGTTTTATGTGTGCTACAGGATTAGCATATATCCATTTATAAGTTCACATTCCATGTTAGGGTGTGAACCTGTCTGGGGTAGAGTAGATGAGTATTTACTCTTTTATCACTAGTAACTAGCACATACTAGTCTACTCAAGGGGCCGGAGCAATGACACAGGGTTAAGAACATGTACTGTACTTCCAGCAGATTTGTATTCAAGTCCCAGCACCAACATAATTTGACTCACCAACACTGGTAACTCTACCCCCTTGGGAATCCAACACCTCTGGCATCTTCAGGCACCTGCACTCGTGTGCACACACCCACACACAGACACATAATCAAATATGATTTTTAATATTGAGACAATAAATGCTCTAGCGGTGAGGTTGATTATTGGGAACAAGATCTGTGGTCTTTAGCACCTACACCCAGCAAAAGAATGTAAAGCTATTGCAGAAACTTTGAGAATGCTAGGACTTTATAAACACAAATGAAAGATTGCACTCAGATAGTGTGTCTTTTAGGATATGGAATACTTTGCATTGCTGCCTAGCAATGTCAAGAGCTACAAAGGATCTAAGATTTCATTTTACTCCGTTTACCAAAGTTAGCAAGTTAGACCAGATGGTTGTTTTGTAAGTTTGTGATATTACATAGATATTTTTTAAAAACAGAGATTTTTCTCTTAATGTCAGAACAATTATCAAACTCAGAAATGAACACTGATAGAATAATATTATTAGATGTGCCAAATTTTTATTTTAAATTAGGCCTCATCAGTGTTGAACTAGTGATATTTGTAACAAAAGGAAAAATATGGTCCAGGATTGGATCCAGGACTATACACAGTATTTAATTACTATAACCTTTTAGATTCCTTTAAATCTTTCACAGTTCCTCAATCTCTGTCTGGATGTGACTTTTTCAACAACTAAAGGTCTGCTATTTTTAGAATGTCTCTTAATTTGGGATTTTCTGCTGATTCCCCATTATTGGATTTAGGTTATGCATCCTGGGCAGGAGTGTCACAGAACTGCCATTGTTTCTTTCTCTTTTTAAAGATCGATTTATTTCTTTTTGGTATACAGATGTTTTCTCTGCAGGTATGTCTGTGAACCGCTTGCATACCCAGTGCCTGTGGAGGCCAGAAGAGGGAGTTGGAACGCCTGAAATGGGAGCTACAGATGGCTGAGTCCTCTTGGGGGTACTGGGAACTGAACCTGGGTCCTCTACAAGAATATCAAGGGCTCCGTAACTGCTAAGCCATCGTCGTCCTTTGTTTCATAATTTGATCTTTGTTTACTTCCTTAACGTGGCTCCAAACAGGGGACTCTTTCCTTTCACTGTGACGTTATACTCCACATTGTAATCAATACACATAATTGAATAAAATAAATATTACACTGAAATAAACATGTATCTATGGATTCTTTGAGAATTATGAAGATATTTTTTCTTACCCATAATTTCACTTGCTTGTTTCAGCCCAAAACCAATATTATTTTGGTGGTTGCCAAATGGTAATTTTTGAATTCCATCAGTCCTCTTCCATTTACTAACTGGCATTTTACCATATGAAAGTAAAGTGTTTTTTATTTATTTTAATATGTTTGTGGACATTGTTGTATATTGATTTTAATTTATTACTATTCTCCATGCTGTTCATAAATTTGTCATGTATTTGGCCAGTTGGTATCCTTTCAGGTCAGCAACTGTGTCCTTTGGACATTTATCTATCATGTTTTCAGTATCTCCTAATTTTCCAGCAGTCTAAGGCACATGCTTTGTTCTACCCTGGATTCATCTATTTCTCCAAGTTTTCTGTCCCTCTACCTACAGATGATTATATAGAAATGAAAATACATGCCATAGATACGTACATTGCTACTGGAACTTGTTAGTTGTCAGGAAAAGTCACACATATCAAAAGCCATAAATTCACATTGACTACAGTGCTTCAGATCCCAAACAACAAGACTACCTTCTAGCCATCCTCCTTTCTATTTTGTGACTCCCTGCTCTGACACCAAGCAACCTTGTGTGTGTTATTCCAAAGTGTATTTACAACAACTTTCAGACCTGTTGAAGTATATCAGTGCATAAAAATATACCTAGTAAGTACTAGTTCATTGTGTTTAACTGGACGACATTCAGTCAAAATGGTGTATTAAAACATTTCTTTGTATATTTTCTCTTTATGCCTAGTTACCAAAACGATTATGTTATGTATATGAAATGTTGCTAGGTTTGTTTGCTTCTGCTTATATTCCATCTCGCATTCCCATCTCACTCTCTTACTTTTAGATTTTATTTAGTTGAAAAAGCAACACTTTGTAATAAGCCATTTTTTTAATCCTTTACACATTTTGTGCAAATATTGCCTAGTATTTTTATTGTATTGCTTCTTTACAGAACAAATCCATAGCATTGATTTACTTTGCTTTTTTTCAGACCCTGTCCAAACACACTCAACCACACTTCCCATTGTTCTTCTTGTGTCTGAGACCTTCTTTCTGAAAGGAATTTCTTTTCCTGAAGTATAACATTTTCACTTTTTTCTGTGCTTGCATATATTAAAGTATATTTGTTTTACAACTGTGCAAACAAAATGACTTTCCTGTTCATCAGTTCAAAGTTAACAGACTTACTAGCCCTTTAAGGAAATTCTTGCACTGACCGCTGACTTCCATTGTTGTTAGGGGAGGCTGTTTGTTCATTCCTGATTCTCAGTCTTGAAATAATCACATAGAAACTATATTAATTGCAATACTGTTTGACCAATAGCTTAAGCGTATTTCTGGCTAGCTCATATCTTAACCCATTTTTATTAATTTGTGTATCACCACATGGCTGTGACTTACCAGCAAGGTTCTGGCATATTTGTCCCTGGCAGCAGCTACATGGCTTCTTCTGACTCCACCTTCTTTATCCCAGCATTCACTTTAGTTTTCCTGTCTAGCTCTATTCTGCTAAGCCACTGGCTGAAACAGATTTATTCATTAACCAATAAAAACAACATGTAGACAGAAGGACTTTCCATACTACATTGTTGCTATTGAAAAGTCTCCCAAGAAACTCCTTCTCTTGTAGGGATTACATATTTTCTCTCTTACTGCCTGTTAAAAGTTAATTATTATGGACATAACTTTAGTTCACATATTGTTGTGAAAATAATGCAAAGATATGCCTTGCCCACTACTGACAACTTCTGAATTGTTGAGGAGCTGCTTTCAAAACATAGCTCTCAGGAACAAAGCAAAATATTTTAGATAGGTATGTGTACAAATAAAGATAATACTGGTAGAAAGATAAAAAGAATTTTAGGGGGCCGGGCAGTGGTGGCGCACGCCTTTAATCCCAGCACCCGGGAGGCAGATGCAGGTGGATCTCTGTGAGTTTGAGGCCAGCCTGGTCTACAAGAGCTGGCTCCAGGACAGGCTGCAAAGCTACAGAGAAACCCTGTCTCGAAAAACAAGAAAAAAAAAGAGTTTCAGGGGACCCAGCAATAAGGATTATACATTATTCTGTTTTAATTCATGTTAGAAGAATTTAGAGGGAAGCCTGGATTTGAGCAAGATTTGAAAATATTACTGAAGTAGACAATTTTTTTTCTGGTGGATGCAACAAATGCCCTGAATTCTCTATCATTGAATGAAAACTAGAGCAGCTGCTAGGCTAGATAGACACAATGGTGATTCCATATCAGCAAGAAGAATGATGGGACTATACTGACTTTCAAACTATGGCTGATTGTCCACAAGAAACCCTTTTATAAAGCCTAGGTTTTCCAGTTCATTTTACCTTTTGGATCAGGCCTTCTTTATCTCCAATTTATTTAAAACTTAAGTATTTCTGTTCCTTAGAATTCTGTCCTAAGACTTTCTAAGCCTTCAAATTCTCATTGAATGATCTAATCTACTCCAATGGCATCTTCTACATTTTTTGTCTTTACACTAACTAGATTGCTTCCTTCTAAGCTTCAAATACACAGCTTCTCTGTATTACAAACTGCTCAAAACTGTCAGAGTAATACCAGAAATAATAGTGTGGTAAGGAAGAAAAAAAGTTTTTCAGAAGGAAGAGAATAGTGGTTAAAATGATAGGAATCAAGTGTTTTCCTCCCCGTCATCTAGGTTGTGATAAGAATAAGATTGGGGAATGGAGAGATGGCACTTGTCCCACTTGCAGAGGAGCCACGTTGGGTCCCCAGCACCCAGACGGCATCTCAGAACTCCACTTGTAGAAAATCCAGTGTCCTCTTCTGACTTCTATAGGCACCAGGAACAATGCAAGTACATACACACATACAGGTAAAACACCCAGAAACATGCATGCATACATGTACACACACACCAGAAACATGCATACATACATGTACACACACACACACATATATATGTATATATATATATATATATATATATATATATATATATATGTTTTAACTTGTGACATGACTATTCCCATCTCTCTAGCTCTGGAGTTTTTGAAAAAATGAACTTCTAGAATCATGTGGAAACACGAGGACTGAGGAAGCAGAGTGGGGCTGCAGCTCCCATAAGGCCATGCCCTTATTATGGTCAGTAAGTCACCTGTTTCATCATTTTCTGGAAGAGTCCATTTAAAAATCTGTCCTTATTTGAACTAATTCAGTTTGTCTTTTCATTGAGTTGAAAATAACAAGCAGAAATTGTTTAAAAACAAGGTCATTTGATAAAGCAAAGCTTGGTACAAACAATGTAGGATGACTAAAGAAAAGGTCTCAAAATGAAAAATTTGAAAATAAACATCCATAGGGTGCTGACAAAGTTCTTCCGAACCTAGAGAACCTAGAGGGCCACACACATGAATGGGGCTGGATGTTCACAAGAAAGACCTGTGGAGAGCCAAAACCTTCACTTCAAGCTGTACTGAGCTCCACAGAGACAGATGTGAAGAACAGTATGAAGTTTCCAACTGTGAAACTGAGTGGTGAATGCCTCTCAGGGGCACAGAGTACCTCAAAGAAGACTATCAAACTTCCTGGTTCCAGCATTTCAAAAACGATCTCTTTAATCATTAGTTGGCCACCAGACTAAATGGAGGCTTCAGTTATCACATGTGACAAAGAGTATAAACATCACAGAATCGCTTTAGCAAGCCATTACATAAACAAACAGAAATAATAACAAAATAACTAGTGATTAAAATATACCCCAGACTTTCAAAAGAATCTAATTTCCATAATTGCCATCATACATGATTTAAAATATCATTTTTAGGAAGCAAAGTTGCGACTTACAAAAAACAGTTAAGGATGGGTGATATGCTGATGGAGAAAAATAATAAGTAGTAACAGTCCCTGAGAAAGCCCAGACATACTACTTATTATATGAAGTTTATTAGCGCTAACATAGAGGAACTCAGATCTACAGAAGCATTATATGATATCACCAACTAGAGATTATCAGTAAAGGGATAACAATTATACAGTACAAATGTGGAGCTGAGCTGACTGGTGGTGGCACACACCTTTAATTCCAGTACTTGGGAGGAAGAGGCAGGTGGATCTCTGCTCAAGTCTGATTTGGTCTTGATAGTGAGTTCCATGACAGCAAGGGCTACATAAAAGAGAGACCTTATCTATCTAAAAAAGAATGTAAAATAAAAAAGACGAAAAGAAAGTGTGGAGGTGAAAAGTAAAATAACCAGTGCAAACTAGTCACTATAGGAACTTGACAGTAGACTCAGCAGGCACAAGAGAGAATCAGTGAACACAAAGATAAGCTAGTTAATATTGTTAAGTACAATGGATAGAGAAAATAAAACACAGCATAAAGAACAGAGACTCAGAGACCTGCTGGAGATGACCAAGCATACCAGTGTAAGCACAATGGGAGGCCAAGAAGGAAAAGGGAGAAAACATGGGTAGAAGTGTATTTGAAAGAATGTAAAAACAAATCCCAAATTTCATTATAGTTGCATGATAACATGACTCTACACATTCAAGAAATGACATGAGCTCCAAATGGTATAAATTCAGGGTTCCATGCCTAATTTTACGATAACTAAACCACTGAGAGGCAACGAAATTTGCAAGGAGAAAGGAAATACTCATCATATGCAAGGGATTTTCACCACATTTAAAAGTTACATTTCTTATGGAAAACTATACAGACTAGATGGCAGTAAAATGGCTTGTAAATAAAAATACTGTCACCTAGGAATTCTGTGTCTATGTTGAAAGAGGTGGGACATACCTAAAATCCCAGCTACTTGGAGTCTGAAGCACGAGACTCACCAGTTCAAGTCCAGCCTGGGCAACATAGTGAAAGCCTGTTGTAGAAAAGGACCTACAAGCACAGTAAGACTTCCACTGAAATGTAGGAGAAGCTGAGTGTGGAGGCACATGGCTGTGATCCCAGCATGAGACAGAAGAGTCGCAAGGTTCAAGCCAGCCTGAGCTAAAGGAAGATATTATCTCAGAGGGAAAAAAAAGGAAAAGGAAATGAAAACATTTTCAGATTAACAAACAGATATATTGCTGGTACACACGCCTTACAAGAAATGAGAAAATGGGGGAATTCATGCTGAAATGAAAGGACATTAATAACTTAGATCCACATGAAAGAAAAAAATAAGCCAGTAACTATGTAAGTAAGCATAAATGGCAATATGTTTGCCCCCTTAGCATTTCCTTCTTTGGGCCACATCTTCAATCCATTGGTGAAGGACGCATGGATCCTCATAGGTTTATCAAGATAGCTGAGCACATAACACTCGCTATTTGTCAGATGATACTGACAGTAGTTTATAAGACAACAATACTGGCAGCCTAAGGAGGAGGACAGTTTGTACCATGCAAGGCCACAAGATGTCCTTGATAAAGAGCGAACAGCAGGGTTTGTGGGAGAGAGACCTTGTAGGATCACGATTTTTATGTGCCCCCTGTTCCCATGGAAGGATGTGATTAACTTGTTTGAATAATTTCATGGGCTCTTCAAGGACTGATGCTTCCCACCCACGTAGGGATAAGCAAGAACTGTGCTGAATTCATATATTAAAGATTGGGGGTTGGCTATGGATTTTCTCTGCAGGAGCACAGTGGAGAAGAAAATTTATAGCTAATCTATTTTATACCCTTGTGACTTCTCTGAATGTCAAAGAAGTGCTTAATTTTAGGATTTGTGGCAGGATTGACCCCTTGGTATCATCACACCAATTTAAACTGGTGACAACTGAGCCTTGTGGAGGAGTAGAAGCATCTTCCTAAGAAGTGAAGTAGGTAGGTACTTAGGAGCGTGAGCATGGTTGGGTGGTCTTCAAAAACCATGAACCTTACAGGTATCGCCCTGTATACCAATAATGGCATTTGAAGGACCTATATGGCATCGATGGAGGCAATACTTGCCCTCCTCTGTATGAATTTAGATTAATCAGTACCTATGGCAAAAGTGACATTCAGTGGGGTCCATTTGTTACTTTTCAACTTGAGAGTCTCTAAAGAGTCCATTATGTTTTCAATTAAAGCAGCTGCCCATGGGGTGGGAGGTATGCCGAATGCCTTCTTCAAGAACCTGGTATTTTGTGCTCTGGAAAGCAAATTGGTGCTTTTCCTGCTATCAGGACATGAAACTGCAAAAGGAATAAGGATTATCTTGATAAGTCCCTTTACCGTGACCTCAGTATATGCAGAAACATGTGTCATATTGGTTTATATTTTGAGTATCTATAAAATAGATTTCAAGAGTCCTTTCTTCCAGAAGAGACAACTTTAATGCAACAATTCCAGAGCTTACACACAAGGTGTGTGTAGGACCATTTATTGACCAGGGCATCCAGTTGGCTGCCTAAAGTGTGACTAATTATGCTAACTCTTTGATATGTTCTTTTCAGAGACTTTCTAGCAAAGAAGAATAACAACATTCTATTGAATTCTATAATGTATAACGGTGAGAAGCCATCTATAGTAAATGAATTCCTACCTCACCAAGGGCTTATCAAAAGACTGACTCCTTTCAGTACCAGGACATCTAGTGAATGATGGAGGAGAAGGAAGTCCAATCTCTCCTGTGGATAGGACTTACTGGAGGTCCCAGATTTAGAGTCATTGTGAAGAAAGGAGGCCTCAGTGGCTTGCCTGCAAAGACCATACACAATGGCATATTGTATCCTTTAGAACGTTAAGGCTATTTACACAGAGAGCTTGTTGAAATGGACATTGGATAAAACATACAATCCAAATCTATAATGACCTAGTATTTACTGGCTGCTAGCTAGATAATGTCATCAATTCCAGTAATGTTGGCTATTGGGCATAAGGCCCTTAATGGATGTGACTTGTATTGAAGTGTAGTTATCTACTGAGGCACTATCTTTTCAGATTTAAGAACATGTAATTTTGGGCCAAGCGATGGTGGTGCACGCCTTTAAACTCAGGAGGCAGAGACAGGAGAATCTCTGTGAGTTCGAGGCCAACCTGGTCTACAAGAGCTAGTTCCAGGACAGGCTCCAAAGCTACAGAGAAACCTTGTCTTGAAAAACAAACAAACAAAAAGAACAGGCAAATCTGGGGTGTTAAGTAGAAATGTGGTTGGAATAGTTGCCCCTTTGCTGGTTAAGTCTTATATAATACTTTTTCATTATTGAAGGACCTTCCTTGCTATATAAGTCACACTGTGCCATATTAATTATTTTAATGAAACTATTTCATCTCATTTAACTGAGCCAAGTTTAAAATGCCAAACATTTCACTTAAGTTTATTGCTCAGAATGTCCATGCCAATTTAAAAATTTAAAGGATTTTCAGCATAATGAGTATGATGACCACAGGGAATGTAAGCCAAATAATGATTCTGGTAGTTGAATCGAGTCACACCTGTGTTCCAACTCTACTTAGTAACTTCTTTACTATTGTGGGGAGTACCTTGTTTAAAGTTCATGGGCCTTGAGATACAGCTATAATTTGGTTCTCTATATTGATCAATGTGTAAAGCTTTACTAATTGGTGGATTTCAGCCAACGATGATGTCACTTCAGAATATGTGAGTAATACGGAGGTCCAAGGGCTAGTCTGCCCCAGTTCATGATTCACTGCATAAATTATCGTAATACATTTTGAATGTTCAGTTTTCTGCACCCACATTTCCATCTCTCTTTTCTGCACCCCTGAAAACTGAGTCTTTTGTTACATTGACAGCATTAGTAATAGGCGGTAGAGAAAGAAACATTTGGCCTACCGTTCTGCCATGGTTCTACTACAGAGTCCTAGTTCCCCACCCCCACCCCCACCACCCTTCCCCAGAAAACTTTCCTCACAATCACTTAGTGGTGATCATCTGTTTACACAAATCACATCATATTCTTTTTTTTCTGATTTAAGAGACAAGTGCAGAAAGCACTCCTAACAGACCTGCATTGCTACACATCTGGCGTGGAAAGATGTGATTTGTAATTTATGTGGCAAGCATGAAGGAAGGGAAATGAGTGGGGCTGGACTGGACCAAAGTCCCTTTTCCCTCTTTGCATTTGTGTTTCTCTTTGGTTAGTTAATCTTGAAGTTAGCATACAAAGAAACAGGCTTCATTTAAAACAGAAAATGTCTGTTAAAGAAATGATCCAGATGCTCTTAACCAGGTGTGAGCCCTATAATCTTCAATATCAGCCATCCAGGCAGGATTTGTTGACTTGTGCAATAGTGCTTCGGCTGCTATGAGGACAGTTAATCACCCTTTGACTAAATTGGAGGCCCACTCTACAGGAGGGAATCCATGCCTGATACTGTAACCCCTGGCCAAAACACATGGCTGGGGAAGTCCTGGGCCCTATAGGAGAACTTATTCCTACTGTTGAGTTACATTGACGCAGTACCAATTTGCCTTCTAAATCCCTGTGTTTAGAATCACAGGTAGATGCTGCTCTCAGTCTTGATCAGAGAAGCTTCTCTTTGCAGTGAGTAGCAGTGAATGCAGAGACTCATAGACACTGAGTGTGTTTCATTCGCAGCCTTAAATAAGACATTTGTAACAGCCCCTCTAAGACTAGGAAAGCATCATGGAAGAAGAAGTAGAAAGAATGTTAGTTAATTGAGAAGGGATGTGGAATGCCATCGTCTGGGCATGGCATAGCCATTGCAATCACGAGCTCACAGAAGCTTCAGTTACCTGCACTGTGTATGCGCAAGACTGGTCCTGTCCAAAAAAAAAAAATCAAGGAAAGGAGCTGGAGACTGGAGGGGGTGTTGATAGGCATGGGAAACAGATAAGAGATGATGGGGGAGAATAATTAGAATTCATTGTATATATGTATGAAACAATCAAAGAACTAATTTAATTAACACATTTTAAAAATGATCCAAATACCTGATACCTGCAAGAAACAAGGATTAAGATTAAACAACACAATTATGTTAAAAGTAAATGAATAAAATAAAAGTAAACATAGATCAAACTAGACCATGCAGTCTAACCAAAGGAGAGTTGAAGAACACATACTTCAGACAAAATAGACTTTGAGATAAGAGGTAATCGACATGAAATGGTAATTTTATAGTTTAAAATGACCTGGAATTCAGAATATATAGCAGTAATAAATGCACACCTAGAATGACACTGGATTCCCACACTACCAGGATCTTCTGGTTGTTGCTATGTTTCATAGCTACTATCTCAGCTACAACTGTGATGGGAAAGGAACAATTCAATAGTAACAGGTAAAGACCTCAATACCCTGTTTTAATACAGTTACATAGGAGAAAAAATGAAAGAAGCAAAAGAAATCTGAATGATATAAACTTGTTAGTCTTTTTAAAGATTGATTTTATCATTGATTTTGTGGTGTGTGTGTGTGTGTGTGTGTGTGTGTGTGTGTGTGTGTGTACCTGTACAGGCATGAAAGCCAGAAGAAAGAACTGGATTTCTTGAAGTCAGAGTTACAGGTGTTTGTAGGACATCCAGCTTTTTATGTGGGTACTGGGGTCTGGACTAGGGTTCTCATGATGGTGTAGCAAGTATTCTTAACTACTGAGACATCTCTCCAACCTCTCAGCTATCTAGTCTTGACTGAAATCTACATAGATACTCTTCCTCATGTATCTCAAGTGTTTAACACATGGGTTGGCACATATCAGCAGATATTCATTTGTTCAATGAAATCTATTGATCTATAATATTTCAGGGAATATCCTCAGCATTATGCATACAATAATGAACAAAACTGATCCCTGACTATGTTCCCAGGGAATGAATGAATGAATAAATTCTTTAATAATGAAGTCAGGTGACACTTCCTCTGTACCCTCAGTCCATGAACCTTTCTCCCTCTTCTCTCAGTAGCCAACACAACCTTTATCAATATTCTTAAGTATTTGTATTAAAAAAATAGAGTCTTGCCCTGCCACTTAGAGAAGTCTCCAATCTGTGATCCTCCTTCTTCGGTTCTTATGGGTGCTAGAATTATGGGTATGTGCTATTAACCCTGACTGAAATGATCTTTCAAAATCTCTCTCCCCTATTTCAGTATGAACTCCCAGAGAACAGGATCTGCATTTTTCTTATTTCTAGTCCCAAGAAATATCAAGTGCTCGCTGAGGGTCTGTTCTACTCTAGGTGCAGTGTCTTTTAACTACAACTTAACATTTCTACACACTCTAATCCTTCCCAGCCATCTTGATAACCCTTTTCCGCCACAAACACAACTTAATATGACTAGGGACACTAAATGGGCTTACATTTTTCTTGGATTCCACATTTATTTCATACACAGGGCCCTTGGGCAGCGGAAGTGTATGAATCTTGAAGCAGTCTCAGTGACCCACAGAACACTGGACTGTTCAGCCTCTGATGTTAGAGAAGGCTATGCTTCCATCCACTTTGACCCTGCACTACTCTCCTCTTACGGCGGACTGTAGACTTCCTAGCTTCGAGTAGTGCACTTATTCTGACTCAGACACTGATCATCATTTGGGGGACACCCTGGAGAGATTCAGTGAAAAAAAATGCCAGCTAGGGAACTAAAGTCCAGCAAAAAAATCGTGACCAACTCAACTGTATTACCTCTTCTATTAGAAAAAATTATCGCACACCACAGAACCACACATCCTGGTGAGGAATGCCTCATGCACTCAGCTTTCATGCAGAATTCATCATTTGAGTGGTAGGAGATGTCAGTCACATGGGCCTGTGCTGAATTTTCTACATATTAAAGAGTGTACTAGTGAGCACAGAGTTCCTGTAAGTCAGTATAATCACCTCTGTGCTGACGATGGAAAAACAGGGCAAGAAGGATTAATTAGACATGAACACTCCCATCATTTTCTGTGAGGAGAGGCCATTTTATCATTTCACTTAAACCTCGAGGATAGCTATGAGGGGAGAGGAGGGAAATGTGCTTGGGCGTGCGTGCACGCACGTTGTGAGGAAGCAGTCAGTGAATACCTTGACGTCGCAGTGCGAGAGCGTGTCCAGAATGATGGATCTGAGGGTACTCTGGGAATGGATAATAATTGGGGGGATGCAAAAAGGGCTGACAAGGAAGACCCTAGGGGTGGGAAGGAGGCTGACAGAAAGGTTCTTGGAGTGAGGAGGAACTGACAGTCTGACAGTGATGGCCCTATGCAGATCCATGGCAGGGCCGATGGTGTTTGCTACATTTCCCTCCTCGTTGATCTAGTGTCCTAGTTGGGGCCCCTTTGGTTGAACTAATAATGTACGTGCCTTACTACAATGCCAACACATCAAACGAGTCACCATTAGAACAGGATCATTTTCCTCCAGGCAGCTGCTTGCTGCAATCATTCTGCTGATTAAATTTCATTCTGGAAAGTACTGCACAGACATTAATCAGGTGCCACAGCCACTCCACCCTATAGAGCCCAAGCCTCTCTGACCTTTAAAAATACACCAAACAGTTGCTAGCGCACATCTCCCCAGGGAAGACAGAGCCTCGGGCCAACCCACAGAAGTCTATGCTATCCCGCCCCCTTCGTACCAACCCTCCTCTTCACTGGTGACAATAAAAGACTACAAGAGATCTTTCTGACAATTATTTTTTAATGGTCTCTGGCGAGCTTCTTTCTTGATTATAATATCATCTTCCCCATATGTGGGTTTGAAGGTCTGGAAAGATTTTCCCATCACAATGGATCTCCATTGCCTGACATTTTCACTGTAGTAAGAAGTTTTCTTACATTCTCTTAACCAAAAATCCAACTGAAGCAGTAGGAGATGAAACTAGCTTATCTGAAACAAATAATAAGGAACATCATATAATCAGAGAACCCTTCCTTACACCAGTGAGGTAAGACATTATGTGAGATAAAGTGTGATGAAATATTGCAAAGTTCTACATGGGGGCTGGAGAGACGGCCAGTAGTTAAGAGCACTGATTGTTCTTCAGAGGACCCAAGTTCAATTCCCAGCACCCACATGGCAGCTCACGACTGTCTCTAACTCTAGCTCTACTGGATCCAACTCCATCACAAAAACATGCAAGTCAAACACTCATGCACATTTTAAAAAATATCTGCATGATTCCCATTTTACAGGCGTGAAAACAGAGGCTCACATGCTTTGCTGACTCCCATGGGAGGTCTTACCCTTTCTCAGGGGTGGAGGGTTATAAAGGGGGTGGGGGAGGGAAAGGGAGGAGAGGACGAAGGGGAAGCTGTGGTTGGTACGTAAAATAAACAATTAATTAATTAATTAAAAAATAAAATGAAACAAAAAAACCCCAAGACTCAGAGAGGCATTTGCTGATTTGACCAAATACATACAGATAAAGAGTGGTCTTTTGATCCCAAGATTGCCAATACAAATGAATACTAGTAGCTAGATGTTATTTTAAAAAAAGGCTAAGTTTTGATGGGGGCATCACCCAATGGCTAAGGAGTTCACCTCCAAGTAGGATATCAAGATAAGAGCCTGTAGCAGCCAAATGGCATGTTTGAAACAATGGGTTTCACTTTGGCTAAGGGGAGACAGATAGGATGGGAGGTACCAGAAAGCAGCAGGTCTCCTTTACCAGTTCAGATGGCCAGATAGGTGCTTCCCTCCTTTCCTGCCAACCAATAGGCGGCAGATAAATGCCTTGTCTGAAATTGGGCCTTCTGCCAATTGCTGAGAAGCAACAATCGTTCTTCTGTGTTTGCGCTGCCCTGGGTTGGGCTGCCCTTGGTCGTAGGTACCAGCACCCTCCCTCTGTCGTCTCTCTTCAGACAGTGCTCATTCAAGTTCAGGATATTAATACCAAGATAGGACATTATAACACTGTATCAATAATGTAAGACAGCTCCCTGTCCTTAAAGCACAGTGTAATTTAAAATGCAGTGTGTAGTAGACTCCAACTTAATTGGAAAGGATGCCTTGGACTATTCGAGATGCTACAGAACATTTGGCATAGCCATTAAAAACTGTTCTCCAGAGCCCAGGAAACTAATTGCAAATGGTTAGGTAATGCATATCTGATGGAAGGAAGATTTTTCCTTAAATTGATTCTGTGGTGTGCACACAGGCATGTTTAGCACATTGCTTATAGGTATGAAAAACTGGAACTAAATTAAATGTTCAATCATGGAGGGATTTGTTTTTAAACAAACAAACAAAAAGCCTATAGAATAATATGCAGCAGCTAAAAATGAGGCAGATTTATAGAAAGTGACATAGAAAAAAGATTCATGAAAAGTGTTGGGTTTCTTTCTTTCTTTTTTCCCCTTCCTTCCTTCCTTCCTTCCTTCCTTCCTTCCTTCCTTCCTTCCTTCCTTCCTTCTCTCTCTCTCTCTCTCTCTCTCTCTCTCTCTCTCTCTCTCTCTCTTTCTTTCTTTCTTTCGTTTTTAGAGACAGGATTTTTCTGTGTATCTTTGGCTGTTCTGGAACTTACTCTGTAGACCAGGCTGACCTCAAACTCACAGAGATCTGCCTGCCTCTGCCTCCTGAATGCTGGGATCAAAGGCATGCACCACCACTACCCAGATGGGTTTCTTTAAGTCTGCTACAGAATGATATTTAGAATGTGGTTCAATTTTTGTTTATTGCATTTATAAATATGTGTGAACCTGTGTGCCTACTGTATATTCATAGGAGAAATAGAAATGTCTGGTAATAGACTTTCAATAGAGATTACCTTTGGTGAGTGAAATTGGGGCAGGAAAGACTCATTTTTAATGCAATTGTATTATTTGAGATTTGTATGTATATTTTACTTGTGTCATTTAGGAGTTTTGTAGGTGAAGACTGCATGTTCATTTCCCAGATGCTCAGACCCAAATAGTCACACAGAAACTATACTAATCACAATAGTTTGACCAATAGCTTAGGCGTTTTTCTACCTAGCTCTTATATCTTAAATTAACCCATTTCTATTCATATGTGTATCACCACGAGACTGTGGCATTCCAGCAGCAGCGTCTTTCTTTTTCCACAGCTACCTGGTGTCTTTCTGACTCTGCCTATTCTCTCTCTCTGTATTTATGTTCGGGTTTCTCGCCTGGCTTTACTCTGCTAAGCCATTGGCCAAAACACCTTTATTCATCAACCAATAAAAGAAACACAAATACAGAAGGACATCCCACTTCAGAGTGTTTGTTAAAGGAAGTTGGCCCTTCCTCAACACTTCCCTGCTTGTTATAGCAAGAATCTGGGTTCCTTACAGAGAGGGTAAACAGGCATGGGCTTGGTGCATTTCACCTCCAATAGGATTTCTTACTGGCTCAGTCCTATTTCTTGTAAATTGTAACTCATGAAAGTCTTAGCAGGGCAATCTTCTCTAGCAAACAGTAGTTGATGGTGTAGCACTCTCTCTATTCTGTCTTGCCCCCAAATTTCTCTTCCCCTTTGTCAGGTTGCTGCACAAATTTTCTTTTGTCTTCACAGACTTGCCAGTTTTCTACCAAACAACTCCTTCCAGGCAATCCACAGAGTAGACAGCCCTCTACCGGTGTTATTTCAGGGGCATAAACAACCATACCAGGATAACTACGTGCCCACCTGCCAGCACCAACAAGCATTAATCACACCAACGAGCACTACGAATTCCCTTGAAAGAGGTGTCACATTTTCTGAAACTTGTACGAAGGCAAACAAGACTGAAAAAGGTGTGTGTGTGTGTGTGTGTGTGTGTGTGTGTGTGTGTATGTGTATTCACCTGCATACATATGCACGCACGCTGGGGAATCAAACAGCACATCCAGGGTGAGTCCAGGCATACCCTGCAAGGCTGAGAATATAATTCACACCCACCAATTTGTTTAATTTGTTTATTGAACAGAATTGGTTGGTTGGTTCTAATTTCAATAGGACAATATATTTAAAAATAGAAGAAAGCATAAAAATAATTGGCCAGTTCCCTGCTCTGATACAGTTAATATTGCAAATGACCTTTGAGTTATTTTCTCTGCAAACATGTGAAATTTTAAACAAAACTGGAATTGTGACATACACACACATCTTAGCCTACCCCTTCCCTCATTGCTATGTATGTGTCTGGGCTCGTATTCAAAATCGTATTTGAAAACACTATTTTCCTAGCTGTATTACAAATTCACCACGTGCCTATGTCATCACCTTCTAAATCACTCCCCTAATTTTGAGTATTTCAGGGTTTTTTTCCCCTACAATTCTTAAGCTGTAAATAACATTGCCATCGCTGACTTCCACAATAAATCTTAGTACAGATTTCTCTTTTCCTAGCACAGATTCCCAGAAGTGGAATTACTGGGTCACAGAGAGTAAACATTTTGAAAGGTTCTGTGGAACAGTTTTAACTGGTAGCAAATCTATTGATTCCCAGAAACTACTGAACACAGGCATCCTCTTCAGGCTAAACCTGAACGAAGCAGTTGGATAAACACTTCCCCACCAGTGACAATGCCACATTTAATTAGGTGTTTAATGATTTTCTTTATGACAAAAAGGGAAAAGGATGTACTGAACTCAGTAATTAATTAGAGGAAGGAAACAGGGTAGTTATGGCTTAACTGAATTCTATTGTATGTACTAACCCCACCAACTGCCACTGCTATCAGGTAAACCAGGGTATGTAAATGATGAGATACCCCTGAATGCTCCCCGCAAATCGTTCCTGTGCTTTTAAAGCTACTTTCTCCATTATCTTCCCTCTTTTCCTGATGAAAGAGTAATAAGCGTGGGGAATTTTTCAATAAGGCTATGCTTCTTTAATAGCATTTTATGTAAATATTTATTCTACAAAATGTTAATTACATTTACTCCTTGAGTGATCTTACTCTGATTTTAATATCATTATATTATTATTATTATTATTAGAGACTGCTGCATTTATTCTAAAACTCAAGCATTGTCTAGCTCTTTTAATATCACACCGTCCTCAGTGTATCCATTGTTTTAGGCACCATTGTTCTCTGTTGCATTTTTGTGCCTTTACATTAGGGAGACGTGAAATTCTGTGGGAAAACAAATACTTTGACCTTACAAAGAAACCATCCCCTTCCTGTTGTAGGAAACAGATTGCTCATTCTTCAGAACACTCCTATCAAGAATTCAGTGGAATTATGTATCCTTGCATCATTGCGATGCTCAGTGAATGTTTCCAAACCATGTCGCTTGAGATAAAAACGGGTTTGTTCTCTTCATTTTCCTAGACCTCTCCTGATCTTCTTCATCACACATTAGTGAATAGAATGGAGATGGAATTTCCACTCCCCGTCTGGAACAACTCAATATGTATCATAACCTTGGAGGAGGTTTGGTTAGTTGAAGATGTGAATCACTTGTGAACCATTAAGTATGTCACGATGATTAATAAAAGATTTACTGTTCGTTAGCTCAAAAGTTTACTTTTAAAAACGAATGTTGAATCCTCAAAGTGGATGAGTAAAAGTAAAAAATATTTGCGGAGAATATTTCTGGAAAAATGACAACCAAGCTGTAGATCCTTCTTCTACTTGTGATTGGAACTGTGGGGGGCTGGGACTCTGCTGCTCTGTAGAACTAAGCAGCTGAGGAAAGTTTTAGAATGTCGCCATTTATTTTAATAAGCAAAAAAAATGTAGCTACAAAGTGTTATATTCAACGAGTATTTAAATGCCAGCTCTGTACCAGGTATAGCTAAGTGATTAGTGTAGGGAAACTGAAAGCTACATATAAAGACTAAGTATGTGCAAAAGAGAGCAACAGAGAACATACAAGAGGACCTGGATTCAATTCCCAGCACCCACATGGTGGCACCCAGCTGTCTGTAACTCCAGTCCCAGGGAATCTGACACCCTCTTCTGGCTTCTTTGGGCATCAGGCACTCACAGATATACACTTAGGCAAAACATTCAAAACATTAAAAAAAAATTGAATAAAAAATACAATGATGGAAACATGTGAGTGCTTGGAGGATCTAAGATACTTGTGGGCTGTGATCATGCTGTCTGTCTCCTTGGACTGACTTCTGTGTCTGTAGTCTATATCTGTGGTGCCTACTGGATGTGTTTTGCTCATTGGAACCCCAATTTAGCTTCTTGACTATCTCTGCATATTGATGACTCTATCTTGGTGTGTCTTCAGCTAAGCATCTCCTTTTCTATGGCAAACCAAAATGGTCTGGGAACTCAGACATTTTCCTATGCTTTGCTACCAATGTTTTGGAGGAAATCTGACAGTACATACTTTAAGGTATTTGGGCTTCATGAGTCCTCAGTCCTACACAAATAACTACGGGTAACTGAGGAAAGCTGGGAGCGGGAGAGGAGGTCCTCCCCAGGGAAGAGCACAATGATTGGTTGTCCTGTGCCAAATGGTCAGCCCTGAAAACATACATCCAGGTAACATATAGGTTCAACAGGTTATATTTAGGAATATATATGTATATGCAAATGCAGATATGCATGCAATAACAATCATCAGAAATAGAAGCCATGAATTTTAAGAAGAGATGGGGAGAGGTATGCAGGAGGGATTAGAGGGAGGAAAGGGAAGGGAGAAATATTGTAATTAAAATACATTTACAAAAATAAACAAAAATAAATATCAAAGTACTGGTAACTTCCTGGAGGATAACGGAGAAAGGGCATCCATGTTGGAAAGGTTAATCTGGTCAGTGTGTGTGTGTGTGTGTGTGTGTGAATGTATCAGTATGTGCACAGTATGGGAATAAAATTCATTCAATAATATGTATTTTGTAACTCTTCAATTAATAATTCAATACTTGTAGCTTCTACTAAGAAAAAGTTCATTATGCCATTTACAAGTTTGAAAACTGGAAATCACTAAAATGTCCAGTAACAGCAGAGGGGTAAGTAAATGATGGCCCATCCACGTCCATATCACATTATGATAAATTGCTTACTGCTATTGGGAAATAGTGATTGATAAACAAAGTTCACTATAAAATGGAAAACAACGACAAAGCAAAGTCAAAACAGTACCACTGTTATCCCTTTGTGCTGTACTTGTTTTCCTGGTACCCAATGAAAGTGACCAGCTGACAATGGGAACCATTCAAGTTTCACGGTTGAAATGAGACCTTCAACTATGGTTCTCTTGAGTATGGACTCACTTTGTGGTATAGGCACTAAGTACCAGTCACTGACCTAAAGTAATAAAGATCCAGCGCCGAACCTCAACTAGGAATGTGTGGACTCCGAGCTGCTCCATTTTTCTGAAGCTCCTCTTTATTTTTGGTCAACAGAAGCCTGAAAACTGAGAATTAAGTGGTAATAATCAGTGTATAGACATAGTAGTTTAGATGCATATAATATAGCATGTGTGAATTAATATGTGTGCATGTATATTTATGATATGAATGTGTATGACCAGTCCTTTTAAATATGCATGCATAGTGTGTGTGTGTGTGTGTGTGTGTGTGTGTGTGTGTGTGTGTGTGTGTAGATATCCTTCTGGTTCCAAATCACAAATTTGGAGTCTGAAACGTACTACATTAATTTAACTAAGTCAAATTGATCATCAAAATAAGGAGGTGATTGTTTTGAGTATTCCCAGGGTGAATGTGTTAGAAACAGAGTGCCATCTGGCATTTTTCTACTCCGAAGGCTTCTGGGAAGAGTCTTCATTATTGGCTTCAAGAAGATAGAGAGAATTGGGCTGCAGCTCTGTTGGCAAAGTTTCCTGATGCCGTAAAATAGTTTGCAACCTAGGGCAGCACTATATGCTTGATTAAACTTGCAATGAAAAGGATTTATTTTAAGCCGCTATAATAATTTCTTTTTTAATCAGAAACTAACCAAGCAATTTTACAGTAGCCTCCATTTCCATGAAATACCTGTTTCTTCATGTATATGGTTTGTCTATTGGTAAAATTTATTAAGAGTCTATTTATGCATACAATCTGTACATGTTTTGAAAGGAAGAAAATTGGGATGAATTCCATGAAGAAATTGTCCTTTGCTTTTCAATTGCCCAGTTCATTCTGAATTCAGATACACTTTCTTTGGATGAGAAAGAAGTTTAGATACCGAAGAAAGGCCCCTACCGAGTCCCCCTACCCACTAGTTCTCATTCTAGCCCCTCTCCTTTTCCGAGATCCAAACAGGTACATCACTTCTGGGAAGGAGACTGCTACTATTTTCTGCCCTGTCACAGCCACTGCTGCTCTTTCTGCTCGGGGTCTCAAAGTCATTTTAACTTGACTGCGTGTTTGCTATGTTCCAAGACCCATACCTCCCACCGCCCCCCTCCCCCAAGAGATAGTATGGAAGACATACATAGAAGTCAAGGCTTTTTCTGTTTTTGTTTGTTTGTTTGTTTTTAGAAACAGTGTTTCTCTGTGTAGCTTTGGTGCCCATCCTGGAACTAGCTCTTGTAGACCAGGTTGGCCTTGAACTCACAGAGATCCGCCTGCCTCTGCCTTCCGAGTGCTGGGATTAAAGGCGTGCACCACCACTGCCCAGCCGAATGCAAGTCTTTTAAACAGCTGGCTCCTCTAGCTCTTTTAGAAACTATGTTCAATTTTCACACACGACTTGGGAGTACAGACGCTGCAGAAGGTAAGGCTTTACCCTCCCCTCATTAAGAGTTCCTCATTGGTTTGTGGCTCTTTTTATAAAGGTCCCATACCATAGGCTTTCTGTTTCACTGGATGGTTAGGTGCATTTCTTTC
This sequence comes from Myodes glareolus, assembly GCF_982192425.1. Taxonomy (NCBI): domain Eukaryota; kingdom Metazoa; phylum Chordata; class Mammalia; order Rodentia; family Cricetidae; genus Myodes; species Myodes glareolus. The sequence goes on along the minus strand of NC_142053.1, from coordinate 29,783,302 downwards.
TAAAATGCAAAAGCTTCCTTGAGTCTACTAAAGGCAGCATGCTACAGTAACAAGCCTGTATTTGGAATTTTTCAGTCTCTCTAGCTGTGTTGTTGCTTAGGGGAGACACGCATTGCTAAAGAAGATGGTGGTGAACAACCTTCCAGCCTGTATAAAAATCTCTTTTCCTCAAGGCTACTTTCACGGAAGCAAAACAAGCTGATTATGAAGCACTCCTGAGAAATCAGGACTGGTTGCAGGAGTTCCTCACATTAAACATGAGCTATTCAGAGTGGTAGAAGGAAGAGCTAAGTAAATCGGACTGAAAGACAGTCATTGCTACAGTAGAAACACAGGTTTGCTTTCTGCCTCCCTGGAGCTTCTGGAGAACGACGTACACGCCAAGCTTGATTAAGACACCCATCTTTACAAGAGTGGCCATCTTGTCTCTATCTAGGACATGTGCCACAGGTCTTTAAACCACGGCTGTAGTGTAGGACTGCTAATAATACTTGACACAGCATTCAACCTGGCCCCTGGGGCGCCCAAGTTCTTTACAAAGGCCTTCCTTTTTAACCTTCAGGAAGAATCTTTTCTTCCTTTGGAAGGTGAGAAAGGGCAAGGGCCTTTGGTTCCATTTCCTGGGTAAGGAAACAATGTCTCCGAGCAGATTAGCAAGGCAGATCTGGAAAGGAGCCAAGGACTTTACCCCCATTCCTTCTTCTCAGGACTCTGTGTGTATGTGTGAGTGCCTGTGTGTGTGTACATACGTGCATAAGGAGGTCTGAGATTATCTGTGGAGAGTCTTCCTTAATCATTCTCTCCATCTTTTTTTTTTTGACAGGATCTCTTACTGGCCCCGGGACTGGTCAACAACCTCTGGGATTCATCTCTGCACCTTCAGGGCTGGGGTTACAAGCAAGCACTGCTGCACCTGACTTTTAGCTTGGGCTCTGGGGATGGGACTCAGTCCTCAAGCTTGCAGAGCAGACAGGCTACACCTTGCCCCACCTCCCCAGCCTGCCTGGAGTATTTCATACTTAACTTGGGTTGAGTTGTGGGAGCAGGGCCTTGTATGTGCTTTCATAGTAAGAGCCCTCGATTTGAGATTCCTCTTTGAATCACATTTCTGTCACTTAGTAGCTGCAAAGTCACAGAGAATTTTTAACTCATATTCAGTTTCTTCATCTATAAAATGGGGTTACTGATAATCCCTCTGTCTCCCTTTCATGGCTGCTATGGTCTAAAAAGTCTATCTTGATATAAAACTGTCTTGAACAAAAACTCAAACTGGGATCCTGACATAGTGTCATGTTTTCTTTAGCTGAACTTCCTTCTAGCTCTTAGGGGGCTGTTAGTTCTAGAATTCTCAGTTGTGATGAATAAGGCTGTGTTCTCTGTCTCTAACTGCATAATTTTATACACTCTGGTCACATCCCTTCCCAGCCTTCATCATTCTAGACTAAAGAGTACGAATTTGTTTAATCTATCTTCATAAGGCATTGTGCTCCCCCTCCCCCCTGTCCCGACTCCGCAAGCACCACCATCCTTTTGATTATAGAGTGACTCTTCTCTGGATCATCTCCAGGTCCATTATGTCATTCTGGAAGCTGTAAGATCAGACCTGCATAAGTGTGTGTGTGTGTGTGTGTGTGTGTGTGTGTGTGTCTGTCTGTGTCCCTGTATGCGTTCTTCAGTTCTGACCCCGACTCTGCCCCCTTCCCCAATTATATATCTTGTAAAAGGTTTATTGCCCAAGCAAGACCCTCTCTTTAAACTGCAGAGGCCAACTGGCCCCAGGCTGAAGCCTTCTTTTTTCTCTGCGCAGCTTTGGCCCCAAGGGGCGAAACCGTCTCCCTGTCTGGCTTGGGAGGCTGGGAGGTGGATAACTAGGATGGGGAGGCCGAAGGGGGGGGGGGGTCTTGCGCAAGCGCACGCTGCTGCAAGGACGCCAATGCTGCTGCCTCTTGGAGCATAGGGAGGCAGAAGAGGAGGGAGGGAGAGGAGGGGAAGGGAGGGGGAGGCGGCACTTGGGCTGCAGCTCTCAACCCGAGGCAGTCAGTCTCTCTCAGCGCTCAGAAAGACCAAGAGAGGCGGCGACGGAGTAGGATGCTCTGCGGAGCGCCCTGAGTCAGGGGCTCTAGAAGCATCTTCGGGGACCGGGGTAACTGGACAGCTTTCATCATGCATCAGTCCCTGACTCAGCAACGGTCCAGCGACATGTCCCTGCCCGATTCCATGGGTAAGTCTAGCCGCTAGTCCTGTCCTCAGGGCGACGATATCAAGGGGGTAAGTGCGCTGTCCTCCGGACAGCTGGCTCCTAGCTGCCCCAGAGACAGAGAGAGGGCAACCGGGTTGGGGGGTCCTCAAATTTGAGTGTCTGGGAGGCGGACAGGAGCCCCAAGGGAGCGGCCCAGCTGTGATAAGGGTGACGCGCAGAGACTGGAGCGCCAAGCTAGGGTCGGAGTAGCCCTACCTAGCCCGGAGTGCGAGTGTGTGCGTGTTTGTGTGCGTGTGTACAGACTTGCAGCCAGTGGTAAATTCCAGCTGTTTGGGCATCAAAACACTTCCTTCAACCTGAGACTTCGCTTTCGATTCAACTCTCCTTCTTTGCAAAGTCCTCATCACTTCTGAGATCACGACTAATGATAATTAGACTACGCAGGGTCTTCACCACCCCCTCAACTCTCTAGGTGCTATTCTGAAATTCAGACCTGCAGTGGTGGGGGGGGGCTAATTTACAATTCGCAGACTGGGGTGGGGGTGCAACCCCGGGGAATGGGGATGGGGGAAGAAAAAGAGGGACGGGAATTCCTCAGGAATCACTCAGGACAGCCCAGCCCTGACATGACATACGCAGCAGAAAGATAAACAGTCCTTGAATATGCTTATTCTTCTCCAAATACACAGAATGTGTGTGAGTGTGAATGTGTGTGTGTGTGTGGGGGGGTAAAGAACACAAGAAAAGAAGATCCAGCGAGAGCCCGCGCATCTTCTGAAGTCGCGCTTTTCCTCTTCAGCGGAATGAAGGGGGAGGGGCACCTTTCAACCTTTCTAAAAACTAGGGGATTGCTACCTTCTTGCACCAACTTGGTGACTCTTTGAGGGTGCTATTCGGTAGCTACAAACGAATTAAAAAAACAAAAACAAAAACAGTTTCCTTTAGCTGTTAGGCACCTTCCCAAGCCCTGTGATTTCGCTGGGAGGAGAAATTAATTCAGAGCCTGAGAAAGCGGGAGGGGATTGTTGAGCCATGATTCCACCTAATCTTAAAATTTGCCTATGATACACTATAGCAAAAATTCATTTCACCTTTTCTATCACACTTCATATTCTGCAAAACTCCTCTGTTCCGAATTTCTGCCATTCAGTCTTCTCCGACGAATTTGCTGGAACATCCACAGGGGAGGGGCCGGGAGAAGATTGAGCCCAGTGTGAGCTCTCCGCTGCCTGCAAAAGACTCAGTCGCAACAAATTTCGTTCAAGGAAGGGGCCCCTGAAAGTGTTATCACCTGGATGGTGAAAATATTCGTATTTCCAGTGTTTTGGCATGTTTACTACGCGACTTGTGCTTTTTATTTTTAAGGTCGTAGTTTGGAACTGGGTACAAAATGAGACCAAGGACTGGGGTCCAAATCCAGAGCCCAGTAGTACCAGATTCTCCAGTACCCCGCCCCCCACCCCACCCCACGCATACACAGGCACACAGAACACCAAACGCACTCCTTGCCTTGACCAGCTGTGGCGCTAACATAGCCCAGGCTCCCAGACATCAAGCCACAGCGCTAAAGAGAGCTGGACGCAAGAGGGCGAGGGTTCCGCAGCACCCTTTCTAACTGCGTGCAACAACCACCTGCGAACCAGTCCTCCCCACCTAGAGCCCTGTGGCTGCGGGGACTGAACAGACTCGAGGCCCAGGGTTCAAAGGCTTGCTACTTGACACTGTTCTGTGGGTTTCAGAACAAGATGAAGAAAATTCTCTCATTTATTCCCAGGGGCCCCCAGTCGGTCTTGTATTTCTGTAAAGATCTGCGCAACAAGAAGCTGAGTGGGCTTGCCCCAGCTCAGGTTCGCCACTGCAGGGAAGGGAATCATAGATCTCACATAGATAAGTAACCATCGCCGTGAATCGCTTTTTGGTAATAATCCACAGGCCGAAGTCACTAGAAAATTCTTGAGTAGAGTAATAACTCTAGGTTCCCACAGTTTGGACAGCAGAGTCTCCTTGGAATTCCCTGGCGCTGATCCCACAGCCCAGGCCTGAATCAGCATCTAGAATACTCCCATTTAACTAAGCTCCGGCAAAGCCACCTTCTTCTGCCAACGGGAGGAGAGGTGGTGGGTTTGTGTTTCTGCCTTAAAGGGCAACATTTCTGAGGGGATTCCTTTTACAGGTAAGACACAGCTGCAATAAACAAGCAAATAGACAAATAAATAAATAAAAAGTAACACACACCCCACACTACACACTACAGTACACACACACACACACACACACACACACACACACACACCTGCACCAAGGTGCCTGCACTACTTTTGCTGGTTGCCTCGGGATCAGCCCTTAGTCCAAGGCTGGGAAGGAAGCAGGCACTTGGGAAAAACGAAGAGAGTAATTTAGCTGCTGCGCCCCTCCATCGTCTCCCAGTAAACCCCTCCTCCACTTTGGCAACAGCGCCCTCAGGTGCTAACGCACCAATACTACATCAGGGCATTCTCTCCACTCCCAACAACACATTTGGAATTTACTGAGCCATCTTTGATTTCTCCATGTCTTGAATAATTTACTAAAGAGGCGAGGGTAGTAGATCTCAGCGCCTTTAGGTACATGTTTGGGAGACTGGCAGAAGCCTTAAGGTTCATGTGTGGGCAGCCACCTGTTTCCAGGGATGCTCAAGTCGGGGACGTCCTGAGATCCACTCTGCGGCAAAAGCTGACTCAGGTAAGCAAATCCTAATCCATCCGAACATTCAGGTCTGAAAATTACCCTGTCACCAGCACCTTAGTGCACAGAGCAGGATATGGAGCATCTTTCTACATTTCAATAAAAATTACATGACCTCTTTTAGGAGGGGGCGATCAACCAATACGTACAACGTAAAGCACAGTGTCCAGAGGCAGTATCCTATCTTAGAGTAACTCACAGCTTGGCTCCTGTCAGATGCACAATCCTGGAACTGGTGGCCATCAGTAGAAGAAATCTGCTGTCACAATTTATATACTCACTAAGTCCTTTAGGGCATCAGAAACTGAGTTAATGAGTGATTGGAGTTGGGGGGCTTGATTAGGAGAAATTTTTTGGTGGAAGGAGTTTTGAGCTTGTTTCAAATGAAGAGAGGATTCAGAGACAAATACAGGTGGGGGGGGGCTTTGGTTTAGAGGGACCAGAGGAGAAAGAATCTGATGCTATCTGGAAAGGGGAAGCCAGCAAATGATTGGAAGCCTCTAGAGCTACATCCTGATCCTCGGTATCTGGGGTGAAGGTGGGGCACTGCAGAGAGGGAGGGCTGCAGTAGCTCTGCAGGGAGACTGCTGGGAGGGGGAGCAGGAAGTGCCAATAAGGAGATTTTGGACTCTCACTGCTATCGGTTGCAATAGTTGTTGAAACAGGACTGCCTATACTAAGTACCAAGTAGATGGGGCGGTGAGGCTCTGTGGTTTTGACACTAGTTAGCCATAAAGCTTTTTATTCTGGGGAGCCCGCAAAGTGTACCCTGTTTCAGAAAGTTAATTCTATGAGCATGACCAAATTTATTTGCACACACGCCCAGACATTTTCTCTAGAAGGAAAACAATTGTGGGATGTCATCACTTGTTTATTTAGTAACTGATGACGACTTATTTATTGTGTATCTGACACAGCAAAAGGCATTCTTTACAGCCTTTGAGGCTATTTTAAGTAGCTCATAGTCTGAGCTTTTTTATATGTTATTTATTTATTTATTTATTTATTTTGAGACAGGGTTTCTTTGTGTAACAGCCCTCGCTGTCCTGGAACTCCCGCTGTGGAACAGTCTGAACTGGCCTTGAACTCACAGAGACCGGCCTGCCTCTGCCTCCCAAGAGCTGGGATTAAAGGCCTGCCCCCGCCCCCGGCTTTATATGTTAATTTATTAAACAAAACCTGAATAAGATGTTCCTGTATTCACAGAACCATCTAAGGCCAGCCCCAGATTGTACCTTAGTAAAAACAGGGTCCTCCCGCCTTCTAAAATACAGCAGCAAGCAAGCAAATGGCATAAGAACATACAATTCCCGCCTTTTAGGCTCTCTGGCCACACTTTCGGAGTACTTTAAGGCTTGTCTTGCTACAAGTAGAAATGGACTTTATTAAGTCAAATTGAAACCACAGGTAAATGGGGGGGGTCTCTTCATTTCAAAAGAATTTACCCAGAAATTCTTTAAAATAGTCACTTCTCCAAGTGCAATTAAAATCATTTGATTTTATGTAGTTAAGGTCTTAAGAATGTTAAATAAAAAGTGACTGACAGACCAGAGAATGGACAGTCAATCTAGTGCCCTAAGAGTTGTTTGTGATCCAAAACTATTCTTAGTCGGAGACAAGCCCCCCCCCCTGAGGGTGGTAGGATCTTTAGTTTTTTCAACAGATGAAATTTCATTTCAGATTCTAAATCAAAAGAAAAAAAAGATTTTCAAATGACACCCTGTGGTTTGCTGAGTCACTTTTCTGACCTGGCTCCTGGCTTTTAAGAGTGAGTGATATTTGCAAAGAAGACTCCAGAGCTGTGGATGAGATTAAAGGTCGTTTGGTAGGAACGAGCTGGTCAGCGAGACAACAAATTACAGAGACCACAGCAGCCACACATGCTCTTCCGATTTAGTCTCTAAGGTTACACAGTCCCTATGTAAGATGCTCTTGGCATATTCCAGGGCAGAGAAAGGCTCGAGTTCGTATGTGCATGACAAACACAAAAGTAAGAAAAGAATGGGAGGTTGTATTAGTAAATTTATGTTAGAGCCCCACAGTGGGAGCCTGGGAGACTCACCAAGTATCTATCAAGAAATAAAATTAGGAACCTGAGTTTACAGACTCCCTTGGGTGCTCTGAAGTCAACAAGAAGGATAAGGAACCTGCAGGTAGAAGAAAGAAATAAATTCTGTCCACTCCATCCCTACCCCTCTACAGAACCAGGCAGTCCACCTTGCCAGCCTTTGTTCATTAGTTTACCAACAGCAGTCAGGTTGTCCTTTGCATCCCTGATGGCTACAGCAGACAAAGGATCCTGCTGTCACAGGTGTCTAAGGGCTTTTCGGTTTTTCTGCCTAGGGGCTAGCTTTCCACTTCACTGCAGAGCATACTCATTTACAACCCCCCTTGCCTCCAGACTGGAGCTTTACAGTAGGTTAGGGGCCTGTACCAGCTCAAACCGCCCCTCCATTTTGATGTAAAACAGTCTTAGAATAGTATTGTTTTAGCTGGGTACCTGATGAGTCACATCCCTTAGTTTCAAGGATGACGTCAGGGGAGACCGCCAGCCCCTCCCTCCTCCCTGCGAGCCTTCTGTGGAGAGTACACTGGGAAAGACCCAGGGTGGCATTTTTACATTGCTCTTCTCTATGGAAAGGTAGCTTCAGGAAGCTGCTGGAACAATCCTAGTTCCTGTTCACTCTTTGCTCTCACTACCAGCAAGCCTCCTGGGTCTCTCTCAATGGGTTTTCACCTCCTTTCCCGTCCTCCTTTCCTTCCCTCTCCTCCCAGTAGTGCAGTCTGGGCAGCTTCTCTGCCCCATAATTTGCAGAGAGTGCAGTGAGGCCTCTCAAAATACTGGATCTCATGAATGGGCAGAACCAAAGGTTCTCATCAGGGCCATTCAGGATATTTAAAGACTGATCATACAACTCCCCACTGCTTCTTATAGCCCTATCTTCCTTAGGGCTTCAAGAGAGCTGGATCCTAATAGTGTTGCCCATTTGGTTATTTTTTTTCCCCTGAGGTGGTTAATTCTCCCGCGGTATTTCCCATTGAGAAGGTCTTCCTTGTGCCAGAGAAATACCTGCATGGTATAAGGCAGTATTTGGTTCCTGAAAACATTTTAAATTGAAAAGTGAGCCTAGATACCATTTCTCTATCTGACTTAATAAGCTTGGTTTTGAAAAAAAAAATATTGGTTGGTGCTATCATGTGTGATAAGCCCTGAGCAGGAAGGAGCATGGGCTTCGTGCCATTTGTATTTATATCAGCCTCGCATAAGCGTAAGTGTGTGTAAGCTATAATCCTTCTTATCTACCTCCCCTGATACAAATCTTTGTGGACTAATAGCCTTCAAACATTTACTTTATTAAGCACATTTGTTATGTGACAAATCTGGCCAGCACACCATTTTTAAGTTTATGCATGAGGCAGCAAATGTCAGAAATAAATGAAAAATAAAATGCCAGTACCTGGCTCAGTTCTGATATTTACCCTAAAAATTAAATTTCATATCTCTAGCTTCTAAGAAAAAAATGTTCTTCGATACCTGGTGCCTTTAAAATATTTTCATTTAATACCCTCATACAAACACTTGTCATTCATCATATGCCTTTATAATCTGCCCTAAAAAACACTCCACTAAGTGGGTACGACACATCTTTTATAGAATGTCAAAAACACAAAATTGTTTCTTGCTGTTATGTAACTGCTGAGTTTTCTCCTGTTGTTTGTTTTCAAAGAAGCACCATATTTTTATGAGGAAAGTGGCGCCCGGCGACTGCAAAACGGAAGGCTCCCTTTTTTCTCTGCTGTTCACTCCCTAGAGATACCCCAGTTAGCAACATGGGGAGGAAAGAAAAAGCTTACTAGTACATTTTCTCTGCTTTTCCCAGATGAACTGAGCAATTTCAATGTCTCTCGGTTCTTACAGGGGCCTTCAATAGGAGGAAGCGGAACTCCATCTATGTTACTGTGACTTTGCTTATTGTGTCCATGTTAATTCTCACGGTGGGCCTCGCTGCAACGACCAGGACCCAGAATGTGACTGTGGGAGGTTACTACCCAGGAGTTATTGTAAGTACAGAGAGCTTGCTGGCTACAGAGTTAAAGACTCTACTGGGCTGGTTTTCAATTGCATTTGAGTTTTTAGCATTTGCTCCAATTCCCTCCCTCTGTTTCTTTGTAACTACACAGAGAGGTGTCTCTCCTTAGGAAAAACACAAGACTGAAAGAGACTTAGAAGAGTCCCAGTGTCTTCCTTAACTAAGACTGAGATCCTAAACATGTCATCTTATTGTCTAGGGCATTGGTTTTCTGTTTGAAGAGATGGTCTTTTTTAGCAGCATCAATTTTAGTAAGTGCTCGCCTTTCAGTTGTTTTCCTGTGTGTGATAGAGGTCACCTGATCTTCCCTTGAGTCTGAGGACACCAACATCTCCACTTTTCCTGGCCAAGAGCCCTCATTCACTTGCAAAGTGGTCCTCTCAGGAAAAGGTGTGGAAGACATATTTTTAATATGTGCATATTTATTCATTTGTAAATCACATACACACTCACAAAAATGTATGTAAAATGGAAATTCAAACTTTAGATGAAAACGAAACTCCAATTTTAGCATCTTTTTATACAAACACTAAAATGTTACAGGATGTTATGTACTTAGTGTGAAGTTTGTTATTAAAGATAATGCCAACAAGCCCATATTTCAAGTGGCCCATGAGCTATTGATGAATATTTTTGGCTGGATTCTTATCAGACATGTTTAAGTTGTCATCAGAGCCACTGGCCTTTAAAAAAAATTAAAATATGGCTCTTACAATGTGTCTGATTTAAAACTTGTACAGGAGGTAGAATAGCAATTCTGCCATTTTTCACTGGTCATTTGTTATTGGGATCAACTTCAATTTGTAATTCCCCAATAGGATTTCCAAATCTCTTGTTCATTTTGTTAGTACTCACTTGGTTAAACCTTGATAATCTAATCCTATCATACATAAAATGCCCTACCATTAACAATTCACTACTTGGAATTTTCCCTCTTTGCAAAGGATGGCACCCGTGATCTGGCCTTCCTAACGATAGAGAAAAGCCAGTGACAGTCCATTTATGAAACATTAGTAATAACTTATGTTTCCTTACTTCGCATAAACAGTTAATAAGAATCAAAGTTCTTAGTCCAGTGGATTGTTTGCCCTCCCCTGCAGTGCGTGCAATCCATTTTCTCAATGGTGGAATTTGCTTCCTAAAAATAATCTCATTTACTAGCTTGGTAACATAATGAGACTCTGTCAAAACAAACATAACCCCCCTCTATGAATAGTACTGCTGAACCCCAAATCTTCAGTCTAGAGATTGAATCTTATTTTATTATCATCAATTAAATGATTCCTGAATTGTAATTGCTAGAGAGTAGGAAGATGTTAAAAATGGTTCATGTTTTTTAAAAAATTAAAACAGCAAAGAGAGCAGACACGGTTTTAGGTCTCAGTCTGTCTTTCACACTCTCTCACTCAGAAGAGAAGAGGTTAAGGATGACGCCTTTAACAAGCTATCACTGTGAGTGACCAGCTTGGAGCCTGTTGCCTAGGTCACCAATTCCCTTCCACAGTCTCACTTCTCAAGAGCCTTTTGAAAAACTGGGCTTGATGTTGGGTCTGATGGGTCTGACGTAAGCTGAACCTCCTTCAGGTCTAAGGCTGCTGATGGAAGTTCTGCAGTTTGGGGGGAAGGTAGGGCTCCCCCAGCTTAGGGCAGGTGTCTCACAAACACCAGTTGGTACCCAGTGCCCTTTGTTAAACATGTGATGTGAGAACTCACCCTGTCCACTTCCTGTGGTGAGGCAAGAAAATCAGCTGTCAGCAGAATTGGGTTTTATTTTTAAAAGCAAGCAAAGGGGAGGGGAAGAGAGAGAGAGAGAGAGAGAGAGAGAGAGAGAGAGAGAGAGAGAGAGAGAGAGAGAGAGCGCATTTTGGTGGCTTGGAACGGAATTTACAGGGTCTTTGTGACTTTGTGTGCTTCAGGTAGCTGCATTAGTGAAATCTCTCCAACCGAAGAGCAAATGCTCAAGCCAGGATCCAGAGTAGCTGCGGGCAAAGGGAGGGTATTTTTCATGTTAGTGAAAACCTTCTCTGTAGAATATCTGACTGTGGGAGGCTAGGTTGGAATACATTAACAAAGGAATAAGGACTCATGATTGCTGTTATTCAAGTACTTGGTGTTCAACTAGCATTGGAAATTGAAGTAGTGGGGGCATTTCTTCTCCCCCCACCCGTGTGCGTATGCGTTTCACTAAGAGTAAACTTAATCAGAGATAATTTTGCATCCCTGCCCCCCCCCCCACGTTGATTTAACTTTTACAAATTTGCTCTCTGAATGCCTGTGGATCATTTCTTTAAAATGGGTTTTAATTATACAGAGTGAAGCAGAGAAGATAGCAGATAGAGCAGTCAACAAATCCATTTACGTTTATAGGTCAGACAGTGTTATTGCAAATACAATTAGGACTCCTGCAGCAGTAAATGACCGAGAACCCAGGTTTGCCCCTGAATGAAGGGCTTCACTAATTGAATAGTTTTGGTTATTAGGGAGAAATGGTGACTCCTCCACCTAGGTATGAGAAAGAACCTTGTGCTGAGCCTGTGAAAAATGCAGATCTCTCCTCCATATCCCCAGAGATTCTGATTCTGGTGGACTCTATGAATGTGATTTCTTTTCATAAGCTAATCTTTGACCGAAAAAGTAATACAAGCTAAATATACATTTTACTAGTCACCCCAGGGAAATATAATTTAGGTGGACCCAGAGGCCAGATGGAGAGCTAAAACACAATAAAACCCACTTAACAGACAAACCAGAGTATTTTGAGATTCTGCACTGTCAAATCGGTCATTTTGAATATAAATTACAGTTGTATGGATCTGTGAAAACATTTCAATTTATCCTGAGCTCAACTATTTTATCCTCAAGTTCAACTAAATGTGTTAGCAATACATGAGAATTTTAGTGTTCAAAACATAAATTACTGATAAAATATTCGATTACAAGAAAATGGACACACATTTTATATAAATACTAAGACCTTTGGCATTTCAAATGCAGTGAGCTGTTTAATATGCAGTGAGGCATATTATAATAGCATGCTAGCGAGTCTACCTGAGCTATAATGTAATGTTGTCATTCTAAGGTACACATGCACACATGCCTCTTTAAGGATGAGCTAACCTGTACAGGCTGAAATGTAAGGTTTTGAACCATTAGGACTGATAAAGACAAAGTGGCTTATGATTTTTTTTATTGTCCTCCAATGTTTGAGGCATCTTCCATTCCTTTCTATCTTGAAAGCCTAAAAACTGTCCACGAGCCTTGGTTAATGAATCAAGCTGAAAAAGGCTGGGGCATGGAGGAAGGTTGCTGCTCCATTCCTCTAAATCTTTTCTTGCCAGGAGAAGGAAGCCTGCAAATGTGTTTCCTAAGCAACCCACAAGATGGAGTTGGCCCCTTGATCAGCGAGAAAAACCTTTTTCTGGCATTCTAGTCTCAGGGTTATTGTCCTGTAGGGCCCCGTGTTTTCTTTCGGCACAGAAACATGGGAGCTTCAATCCATTTTCGGGAGAGGGTTAGTTGATTGAAAACTGTATAGAGTCACAGTGGGATATCAGCAGACAGGGACAATAGAAACATTCAATAGTGTAGAAGCCTTCTCCGAGCCACATGACTTTCTTTACCTGCACAGGTAAGGACTCTGTAAAGAAATGCAAGGACATTGATGTCCAACGGTAGTTTGAGTACTTAGGAAACAATCAGGAGCCCTGGAGAGTTGGGTTTTGTGATTGCTGTAAATTAAGCAGACATTGTTCTAAAACAAATTCTAAACTTCCTGAGTGCATTTTAAGGATAAAATTTCAATCCTGATGTGTTGAACAAACTTGTTCAATGCCACAAGTGTCTAACTTCCATTGTCTCCTTGTTGGCCCGTGGCATGCCATGCAGAACTCTCTGAAGAAGCCCTCAATCTGGCCTCCTGCTGCTTCTGCTTTTCACAGCATCTCCTGTTTATAATTTGAGCTTTTCTGTCTCCAAACTGCCATTTACACAGTTTTCCAAATGATCTCTCTATTGTCTCCACTAAATTCTGTCTATTATTCTACATAACAGGAACATTCTTAAACTACTGGAGTTTACAGTGTTATCTATCATCTTTGAACTGTCTTCTATTGAAACCTCTTATTCCTGGTTCCCAGAAAAGACTCGTATCTTATTTTGTGTTCTCTGTTGGACAATATCCTCATTTATCTTTGTTTATACAGGTCCACAATTTCTTGAGCAAGGTATACTTCAGAATTTAGACTTTAATTTTGGAGAAAATTATAGTGATATACTTTCTAGCATTCCAGTAGAACTTTGGAAAGCACATACAATCAAATTCCTTCATAATTCTGTCGTAAAATATGAATTTTAATATAAAGTAGGGTAAAGATTATGGTAAAAAAAAACTCACATCAGTTCAAGATCAAGCTTTACCACCAAATTGGGCATCAGAATATTCTTTTAGTTTCCAGAGATTTTTGAATTTCTGGGTTATATAAAGGAATTGTGGACTGTTTCAGTTAATAGTAGCATGAATTCCTTGAACCTAAATCTCATTTTTCTTGGCATCACATCCCACCTCAACATCCAACTCCAAGCCATAGATCAAACACAAGATATGCCACAGAGTATATGCCCAATTAATATTTATTTGAGCCTCTGTCTTGGGTGTCTGGGGCAGTGGATGGGAATAGGAATAGGTAATAAGGTCCAGTTGGCCAAGAGTCCATCAGCTAGATGTGATGGCCCATTCCTGCAATCCCAACCTGAGGCAGAAGGAATGACAAGTTAGAGACCACCTGAATTAACAAACTGAAGCTTTGTCCAAAAATTAAAAAAAATACCCTCAAGCCAGAAATCCATAAAAACCTTCCAATTTGACTCTAATTTCTAGTGATTTGTATTTTTTATGTGACAAGTGGAGAGCAGTCAAAATAAAGAAAACCAGTTATTTGTTCAGTTAGTGGGAAATAACTATGGAAGTCCAAAGGTCTAAACATTACCCGATTCTGGGTCTGGAGAGATGGCTCAGTGGTTAAGAGCACTGCCTGTTCCTCCAGAGGTCCTGAGTTCAACTCCCAGCAACCACATGGTGGCTCACAACCATCTGTAATGAGATCTGACGCCCTCCTCTGGCGTTCAGGCATAAATGGAGGCAGAATGTTGTATACATAATAAATAAATCGTAAAAAAAACATTACCCGATTCCTTGAAGCTCTTGATAAGGAACCGAAAAGTACCTTGCCTTTTGGAGGTCTTGAAAGCTACCATTACCATTTTTTTAAAGAAAGTGTGTCTTTTTTATATGCATGGGAGTTTCTTTCATGTATATCTATGCACCATGCCAGAAGGGGGCCTTAGAACCACTGGGATTTGAGTTACAGGTGGTTGTTAGCCACCATGTGGTTGTTGTGGAGCAAACTCAGATCCTCTGGAAGAGCTAGCCAATGCACAAACCACTGACCCCTTTATCTGGTCCTTGAGAGCTAGCATTTGATTAGAAGCAGCTGCCCATTTTCAGGAGACTAGTGGTTCCTTTATTTTCATCTCCTGAGCTCGCTCTCACTCTATCCTTGCAGAGAACACTTTCCTTACGGAGTAAGACCCTGTTACTTCAAAGTCACTATTCTATAAACACTGATCTGGATGTGTAGCACATGCTTTTAATTCCGACATTCAAGCGGATCTTTGTGAGTTCCAGAACAGCCAGGGTTACATAGTGTGACCCTGTCTTAAAAACAACAAAACCCACAAATAGCCACTGACCTCTAAGGCCTCAAGATGTGACTGTTGCTAACTAGATAGTCTGAGGGCTATTCCTGGCTTTGAGATTAATGTGGTATACAGTTCTTATAATTCTCTAGACTTCTGCTTTCCCTTCTGGCAAGTGAGAATGATAGTAACACCTTTAAACTCTGTATCATTCCTATAGTCAAAGCTGGGACATAGGTATACATTTAATGTAAAGGCCTTAGACATAAGGTCTTTCAACAATATGGGAAAGTTTATCTACCTACAACCTAGGTAAGTGATTTCTTTCATTACTCAATAGATGTTAGTTCCTTGCCTACTGACCTCCATACATCCTCTGAGCCCATATAACATGCCTCCTCTTCTACGGAAATTTAAAGGTACCTTTTATTTAGCAGCCACATACTTCATTTCATTTGATCCTTATAACAACACTGTCTCATAAATACTTTGATGATTACCACTTAAAAATGTTTAAATCACATTTGTCTATTTAATTTTTAATTTTGTGCTGAGGGTAAGGTGGTGAACATGAGCAGGCATGCCACAGTGCAGGTGTGGGAATCAGAGGACAATTTGGTGAAATTGTTTCTCTCTTTCCATCATATGGATCCTAGGTTGAACTCAGACTATCAGGCTTAGCATCAGGGGCCCTTTCCTGCTAAGTCTTCTCACTGGCTCCCTGATGCCCATTTTATAGATGAGAAAGCTGAAGCACCGAGTGTTTCAGGGACTGGCCCAAGGTCACATGGTTTATGAGTGGCAGAGTCAGGACTAAGATCTGGAGTGAATTCCTCTTAGATAGCAGAGTACTGGGTTTTTAATATATATATATATATATATATATATATCCTGTGGTCCTTAACTTACAGTCTGTGTCTCTCACCAGACTGTGAGCTCTTGGGGGTCAGGTGTGATGTTTCTTTACAAATTTGACATAAAATTTTTGTTTCGTTTTACACAATTGAATGGGCTGGACTGTGTTGGAGAAGGCCGTTTGTTGGTTCCCATCTGCCTGGGTAGCTTAGACCCAAAATAATTACACAGAAACTGTGTTAATTAAATCACTGCTTGGCCCATTAGCTCTAATTTCTTTATGGATACCTCTTACATCTAAATTTAACCCATTTCTATTAATCTGTATATCACCACAAGGTCAGGTCATGGCCTACCACCAAAGTTTCAGCATGTCTATCGCTGGCCGCTCCATGGCATCTCCCTGACTCTGCCCTCTTTCTCCCAGCATACAGCCTAGCTTTCCCCACCTAGTTCTTTCTTCCCTGCCTTAGGCTCACAGCAGTTCTTTATTCATTAACCAATAAAAACAACACACAGACAGAAGGACTTCCTACACCATTTCCCCTTTTCTGTTTAAACAAAAAGGAAGGCTTTAACTTTAACATAGTAAAATTACATATAAACAGTTATCAAACAAGAATTACAGTTATAATATTTATATCTACTTTATCTTTTATCATAACTAAGGAAAACTATAACTATAAATTCTTCAACTCCATCAAAAACTCCAGAAGGATATGATATTACCTAAGTAAACAGGAAGTGCTTTGTAAGCAACTTCCAAAACTCTAGAATTGACAAAGACACATTGCTGCCTACACAGTCATCAAAGTTCTTCTGTACCATTGGGGCACATCCATCTTCAGCCTACAGGCCCATAGTATCCAGCAGATTTTTCCATGAATCATGAAATTTCAAAGACAGTTCTGCCTATATTTGCTGTTTGCCAGTCACTTTATTTTGTATTCTACATAATGTCTAGTAGAGTCTTTCATGAAGCAGGAACTTCGAAGGATCGTCTCACCTTTAGGCAAGTTCAGCAGTCATTTCTATGTGGGTCCTACATGTCCAGTCATGCGGTTCAGGTAAGAGCAGTTTCTTGTCCAAAAGGCTAATCAACTCCTTAAGAAGCCTCTTCAATGCCCATCACCCTCTTGAAGTAGCTTGGTGTTGCCAGGAGCAGATGTGTCTCACTGTCATGAAAAGTCCTAACTTCTTAAAACATTTTTTAACCTTCAGACCATATTCTGAAGGTCTCTAAAAGATTTGAAGAATACCTAACTAACTGAAATATATCTCTGTATATCTAGAAAATCTAAATGACATGACTACAAACTTGACTATTATAAATGATTATCTATTAACCTATATCTTAATTATACATTACATTTTTAAATGAACTACACAATCGCAATACCTTATTCAAGAGCAGAAATATACATATAACAAAATTGACCTTAAATTTGTATCAGTAAACCAAGATATATAACAATGCAAATTATTCATATCTATATCATATCCCCCTTTAAATATAAACAAATATTTATAGACAATATTTGGGAATATGGGCATAGTTTCTCTAAACTGCTTCCTGCTATTTATTTGGCAAAGTAATTTTTGTGGGGGTGTTTACAACAACCTTTCAGGGGGTCTTGTTCCACCAAACCATTGATCTGGAAGCAATCTACAGGTTCTCATCTTCTGTGGAAACAAAAGAAGAACCTCTTTTCCGAAACAACATATCCTTAGACTCAAATTTTGGACTCAAGATACCATTATGTTGGTTTAACTTAGCAGTCCATACAATGAAATGTCTCTCTGTACGTAGCTCCTTCACAGTCAAAAAATTCAAAGAAATCACAATAATATACATAATCTAGACTCCCTGTGTATAGTCCATCTTTTTGTGGCTTATTTTTCTTTACTACTTTTAATCTATGGCTGCCTGTACTCTGTCCCTTTGAAGACTTTTTTTTTAAACAATTTACTTTTTTTTTCAACTCTCTATACTCATTTTCTCTCTCTCGCAAGCCTATCTACATTTATCCAACACTGTGACCCATTTAGAGTTCTTTTATGTCTGATTCTGTCCTTATTGTATTATCTGCAATTCTTTACTGTCTAAGAATGCTTCCTAAAATGCTAAGCGCATTTTAAGAACTTTAGCTGTGCCTTTGCTAGGAGAAATATGGCATTTCCTGCTTGCCCGCCTAGTCCAGCATGGCGGAACTGTCCATTCACTGCCTCTGAGCAGTGCAAAGCACCCCAGTTCCAAGTATGAAGCGTGTTTATGTCAATCCATTAAGCAGTTGTAGCAGCCTGATCACAAACCCCATTTAGATGTTCCATAGCCAGACCTCCAGAAAGAGTCAGAGTTTGCGCTGGTAGCACGGCCCATAAAGCTGGCATTTCAAAATGGCATGGCTTTTTTTTTTTTCTGGTACGCTCAAGTCAGGAAAACCTCTCTTAAAGGAGCTGTAGCACACTGCCAGCAAACAGAGAGAAGCTGTGTTAAACTCTGTATTTTTGTGTTTAGAATTAAGTTCTCTCAGGTTTTTTAAGTGGATTTTAGTTTGCCACATTGACGCCAATTTGTTGGAGGAGGCCGCTTGTTGGTTTCTGGCTGCCTGGCTAGCTTAGACCCAAAATAATCACACAGAAGCTGTATTAATTAAGTCACTGCTTGGCCCATTAGCTCTAAATTCTTATTGGCTAACTCTTACATCTTAATTTAACCTATTTCTATTAATCTGTGTATCACCACATGACAGTGGCTTACCAGCTAAAGTTCTCAGTGTCTGTCTTTGGCAACTCCATGGCTTCTCTCTGACTCCACCCTTCTTTCTCCCAGCATACAGCCTAGCTTTCCAGCCTAGTTCTGTTCTTCCCTGCAATAGGCTCAAAGCAGTTCTTTATTCATTAACCAATAAAAGCAACACATAGACAGAAGGACCTCCCACACCAGGACTGAATTACACTGGAATGAGATGGGATGAAAAGGAATAGGGTAGGAGACATGGACAAAATCCTAGATGGAGCTGAGATTTCCAGTTCTGGAGTGTCTTGTCTTCGCAATCAGTTCCACAAGTGTCTCCCTTCCAGTCACCATCATCAAAGAATTGTTTGAGAATGTCAGAACTAGTCAGTGTCTTTGCTTCTGGTCTCTATTGGTTACTCATCTCGTTGCTGTGCCAAACTACTTGACAATAATACCTTAAGGAAGGAAGGATTTATTTCAGCTTCTAGTTACAGGAGGCACAATCCTTTGTGGAAGGGAAGGTCTGGCATCTGGTGCGAGAGGCAGCTGGTCACACTGTATTCCGAGGCAGAAAGCAGAGTGATGATGCCTGCTCATCCTTTACTAGCTTACCTCATCCATGAAATGGTTCTGCTCACACTCAAAGTGAGTGGTCTGCCCTCCTTAGTCAAACCTCTCTGGAAACAATGGCATAGGTGTATTTCCATGGTGATTATAAGGTTTTTTGTTTTGTTGTTGTTTTTGGCAAGGTCTTACTATGTTGCTCTGGCTGACCTGGAACTTATTTTTTAGATCAGGCTGACTTCAAACTCACAGAGATAAGCTTTCCTCTTCCACCATGATTCTCATTTCTGTCAAATTGACAAGCAATATTAACCATCATGCTGTCTTAGGGGAAGATTGCTGTTTGGGTTCAAAAGATAGTCTATAAATATCCGTGGAAACTGAGAAACTGTCTGGTTAAAGGATGTATTTTCCCTGTAAGAAGTTGCTCTGGATTTCTAGTCTCCACAAGTGGCTCACAATGTCATAGCATAACATAATATTTCATTGAATTCCTCCCTAAAAATAAAGCTATGAAACATATTGGGAGGAGAGGAGACAAAACATGGAGATGTTTATGAAATGAAAGAAGCAGTTATAGAATTTTCCAGGTCAAATCACGTTTAGAGCGGTTCCAAAGTTAGATGTCTTTTGCATCTGTGAGATGGCCCAGCAGGTAAACGCACCTACCGCAAAGTCCAACAACCCGCATTCAGTCCCTAGGACCCAGGTGATGGAAGGAAAGAACTGACTCTTTCAAGTTGTCCTCTGACCTTCACTCTCACACCATGACACTCGTGTGTGTGTGTGTGTGTGTTGTGTGAGTGTGTGCATGTATGTGAATAAATGAATGTAATAAGTCTTAAAAACTTAAATGTCTTTAAAAATGTAATAGTGAGGCAGAATGGCTTCATAGTTAAGAATGCTGGTCACTCTTCCAGAAGACCAGGGTTTGATTATTCCCTGCACACCCACATGGTAACTCACAACCACCTGTAACGCCAAAATCTTGCTTGCTCCCTCTTCTGACCTGGAGGACACTGCACCCACATGGTACATAGGCATACATACAGGAAAAATAGACATCCACATGTAATAATACATTTTTAAATTAAAAAATATGATTCTAGTCACTAGAACAAGACAATATTTTCTCAGTACTAACTATATAGCAGGTGCTATGCAAAGTTATTTGACTGTATTGTTTGAGTTAATCTTTACAGAGTTCTATAAGATAACATTACTGTGGTCCCTTCTGTTTTACAGACAAGAAAAGCTAATTCCTCAGTTCTAGATTGCACAGACATTAGCAGAAGATCTGGAATTGCATCACACACAGGCTAGTGCAATGGCCATGTTTACATCGGTATACTCTGAGGCAACACATTGTAGCTGTACTTGAAAGCATGTTGAGAGGGAGAAAAGCACATGTCAGCTGTTGCAGGAGGCTAATCTCAGGAGGCTGGGATGGGGTGGACTGTCATTCACACACATCAGCTTTGGTTTCCCAATAATGATTGCTGGTCCTGCAGAAGGAATCTTTGCTTCCTTTCAGTCTCTTCCATTCTTGGGATCCTGAGGCAAACAGCTCCCCAACATGGTCCCATCAGAACCAGTTCTTGAGTTCATTAGATTTCCCAGCCTAGATGCAAAGCTTGGGAGTTTGATTAAAACAGATGCCCCTGTGAGCCAAGATACACTGCAAATGCAAAGCGAGACTGTTAGTGAGGTGAAAGAGAAATGGTGTTAAGATTTATTGGTCCATTTCCACCACTTTTTACTTCTTCCATTTCCATACCCATCAATAGCTATTGGTTAGCGATCATTTTCAACTGAGACCGGCAGGCTCAATCCACTAATGGCAGAGCCTAGAGGGCAGTGGGATCTTCTACACGGAGCCATAATCCCAGCCACTTAGTCAGGGAAATTGTTTTTCAGGGTTTTACACTGCCATTTCTGTTCACCCTTTAATGAATGCTTTCTGTCCATAAATGAAGCAGAGATGGAAAAAGAGGGGAATAAGTGCTAACATAAATTGCAGTAGGTCAACCACAAATATAGGCTTTCAAAAAAAAAAAGGTTCTTTTCTATTTCTATTTTTTTTCTAGTATGGGTTAAGGTGCTTGCTGATTCCTAAAGTACTTCCTGAGTTTGATTAGTATGCCCGATGCATCAAAAATCGCTTTGGCAAACCTTTATTCTGTAATCCATGCTTCAGAGTGCAAGGTCCTTTTCAAAACCAGATACAGATCAGGCAATAATATATGCTTTTCACCATTATATGTCTCTTACTGAATCACCAGTCATATGCTAGGTAATGGATATTAAAATTGAAACAGGCAGGCTCTAAAAAGCTATAGTTGACCTTTCCCTTTCGTTTGGGGGCACAGGAGTTTCTTTTTTTCAGTGTGAGTCATTGCTACAAGAGAAAACTGCAAATAATAGAATATATTTTCCCCGTACATAGTGTGTTTGTGTAAGAAGCTACATGTGGCTTTGACATTTACACTCCAGTTCTTTTCCACTGTCCTGAATCATGGCCAGGGACTAGAATTACTGTGTGGGCAGGTTGATTGTCTTTCTAAATGCTATGTTGCTTTACAGCTTGGCTTTGGATCATTCCTTGGAATCATCGGATCAAACCTTATTGAGAACAAGCGGCAGATGGTAAGTTTTCACCATTGTAGGAAGCTTAATGTTTATGTGGATGACTAGTAGCACATCTCTTAAGCTTGTGCAAATTTGACCACAAAAGAAATTGTTACTTCATCTTTTTCCCTAAGTCTTCAGAGAACTTCTCTCATAGTGAGCTGGTGGTAGGGACTGGTTTGCATCTTGCCCAGTGTTTCCTCACTGGCCTGCCCTGTCTCTTTAAGCTTTCTCCTTCATTCTCAAAAGAATACTTCAGGCTGCTCAATCAGACTGCCGTTCTGGCCCAGAATGCCTGTGTTTCTGTGATATACAATACTTCAGCCCTGAATTTTTGGTTACTTTCATAGCTTTCTTTTGGTTACATAAGGATTTGGAAACACCATCACAAAGGGTTTTTGCCTTGTAGGAGATTATAGTCTAGAGGACTTCAATTAAGGAAACAAATGTAAACTGGGCATAGTAGTGCATGCCTCTAGTCCTGACACTCAGGATGTTGAGAGAGGAGGGTCAGGAGCTCAGTTCAAGATCACCTTTGAATACTTCTTGAGTTCAAGGCCAGCATGAGCTACTTGAGACCTAGTCTCAAAACCAAAACCAAGACCCAAACTAGAAAGATAAAGAAAGTAAACATACTTAAGACCTAGATCAGACAAATGAAATTTATGCAGTCTATCTACAATATCTTTGTGTCTTTGCCATCCCTAGTTATAAAGCTGAAAGGAAGGATCAGCATGTAACAGAAGGTGAGGTTAATCATCCTAATGAGATTCCCCCAAAGGCAAGCTGATGTATTTTCCTGGTTGAATTTTGATAAGGCTTTCTTGAGGGCAAGAGGTAGAATGGACAGGCAGAATTGCCAGCACAGCACAGTTTTATAGAGTCACAAATCAGGAAGCCTGGTGAGTGTTCAGACACTGAACTGATCGGACTCCCCGTGGACAAATCTTTGTGGCATCCAAACTTTGGCAGTGGGGTCTGTTTAACATCACGCTTAATAAAATGATGTAATAGCTCTAGGGATAGAACTCTAACCATATGTTTCCCCCAGCAATATGGGAATCGCTGCCAGGGGACTGCTAATAGTTTCTTCTTCCATTTTACCTGGACTTCATCCCTTGCCAGTTGCATTTGCACTTTGGGCTTAAATTATTCAAAATAATGGGGGGGGGAGAGTTTTAATTGTAGAACTGATCATAGCATAGCTAATAATGCCAATTTCATGACATCGTTCATCCATTATTTACCAATTATCTGCAGTGCTGTGAAGTGAGATTTATGGAGAGAGGTTTCTGAACACCTCCCAAAGGAGATAAGTATTTCCTCTCAGCCTGCTGAAGTGGGTGAACCCTAGGGTACCCTTGGCTTTGATCTTTTTCCTTCTCCCTGGGGACTAGCTTGATGCCATGTTGTTGCCTCCTCTTTCTCCCCAAAAGCCTCAAGAAAGAAAAATGCTGATTCCATGTAGCTCAGAGGGTCACAATGGCAGACTGTGGGCTTATGTATCATGTCCCTTTGTCCTTTGAGACATTCTGAAGTTGTGATGACCCCCCCCCCCCCGAGTTAATACTTGATACTAGAAGACACACTTTAGGAAAATTTTTGCTATCTAACATGATTAATGAATTTGCCAATCTGGTTTTGCTATTTGAAAATTTCTAGCTAGGCCTATTTTCCTAGTCCGTGGGTGACTGAATTAGAAGTTTAAGGCCAGACTTATCCATCAAATGAATTTGAGCCAGCCTGGCCTACATCAGCCCATGTCTCATAAAAGAGGAGTTTTAAAAACATACACCACACAGAATTTATCCATTTCAGAGACTTCAATCCTTGCAAAATCTCTCTGACACGTAAGTGTTAGTAAGTTGAATGTCCCCTTTCTTCAGTGATGTACAAGGTGATGTAGAGTTAGGCAGGACCCAAGAATCACTCTTGCTATCCTAAGTGTCCAATGTGTCATCAAGCAGCAGAGTTAGGGAGTACAAAAACAAAGGACTATGCGTTGGTGGGCACCAGTTCTTTCATAAGCTAAGTAGCAACACTGGACACACTGTTTCCCCTTGCTGTGCCTCCATTCTGACATAAATAAAATATAGGGTTGGATTACATGATATTCAAGGTCCAACATTTTTCTGAATCTGAGGATGGAAGGGCTATGCAGTTAAATTCCTTCCTGGATAGCACGCTGGATAGCAGCAAGCTTCTTTAGTGCTCACAGAATGAATTTATGGGCTTACCCTGGAAATTTATTAAAACAAATTGCTTCAGTTGCCCCTTCTCTCCCTCCCTGCCTACTCCCATGCCCACTCATCCTGCATGACTTAAAAAAAAAGCATCCCCCATCAGTGACAGACTAGAGTTCTGCTTTGGCTGGTAGTCTCTGGGGAATTAACCAGTCTCTCAAAGCAGCAACAGCAGCAAGCTAACAGACATGTTGATTTTGTTTCCTCCTGCAGCTGGTGGCTTCTATCGTGTTTATCAGCTTTGGCGTGATTGCAGCTTTTTGTTGTGCCATAGTGGATGGGGTCTTTGCTGCCAGACACATTGTGAGTATTATTAGCTTTGAGCTGAAGTAACTGTGCAACACTACAAACCCCCAGTCAGTGTGTACTGAGTGCTTCGAGGGGCACACACGTACAAGGGAGAAGGAAGCTCTTCGCTCTTCTGTAGCTGGTAGTCAAGGTGACAACATCAGCGAACAATGCAAGCATCTAGAAAACTGGACAGAAAGTGGCAGAATACACCCCAGGTGCCATAGTGGTACCTGGAGTTCATTGTGTCTTGAACTCCAAAGCACAGGAAAGACTGCTAAGTGGCAATAGGAATAGGCCTAGCCTTTTGGCATGTGAAATTTGGAAAGGCAAAGACAAAAGCATGGGGTTAAGGGATGGCATGAAACTAGTCCTGGAGGGAGGGATAGAAAAGAAGGAAGCCATATGACTTCCTGGAAGTGCTAAAAGTCTCCAAAACAACCTCTCCTTCAACAGCCACAAAGAACAGACCGTGAGGACTAAGCTACTTTTCTCTCAGATCCAAACATTGCTTTTCCCATAGCAGTGGTTGGAATGGAATGATGTGCTTGGATGTCTGGAGACAGATTAGAGCTAAAGCCTCTACCCTGAGTTCAGTCCTTGGACCCAGGTGTCAAATGTTTCCCACTCTGCAGAAGCCATGCATTCAGTAAGGGCTGTCCTCACTCCTGAGCCCTAAATTTGTGCTGCTTATCTGGAGAAGTCTGGACTAAGAGCATGCCCACTGAGCTCCTTATAAAGGACTTCGCCTCCTTTTCAAACTTAGTTCTTTGACAATTCCAGGCATGTATAGAAATGGATCCTGATTACTGTCTCCATCTCTCCTCTTTTTATCTCCTCTCACTCCCATCAACAGCTACTCCCCCTCCCTGTCTTTCCCCCAGATTCGTGATTTTTTAAAAATTTCATTTGTGACTTTATTTAATTTGTCCAGAGATGTCTATGTGACCATTTTATTGGAACTATGCATTGCAATTTGGTGGAATCACCAATGGGCCCATAACTGAAGGCAATGGCACCCCCCTTTTTACTGAATTTAACAGTAGGAAATAGTTCAGCAATATGTTAGGGATTCCTGGGCCCCTGTTGTGTCCATGCCTGACTGTTAATGGGCTCCCTTTTGTACATACCCAGAAAAGTCATCTGTAATTGTTGAAAAATGTGCATTTCCCCCAGAAGATGGCATTTTGCAACCCCTCTCCATAGCTTCCAGTTCCTACATTCTTTCTGCCTTATCTTCTATAGTATTTCCTGAGTCTTGGAGGGAATGGCATAAATGTCATGTTTAGGGCTGAGCACTCAACTGTCACTGATTCTCAACACCTTTTGCAACTGTAAGTCTCTGTATTTATCACAGTTCACTAGAAAGAACGGCTTCTGTGATTAAGGTCAACAGTGATAATTGTCTACTTGTATCAAAATATGTATTTAGGAGCTGGGTCAGTGCTATGTTGATTCAGCTAAACAATGGAATTAAGGTCTCCCCCAGGGCCCATGACTTCCCTCATCATGTGCTTTTAAGCAAATTTTCAGTACCGGTATAGATTTCCTCCTTTGGGGTGGGCTTCAAATTCAATTGCAGCATGCTTAATTACTACCAATAACAGTTGTCACAAGTGGGTTCAACACTCCTGGCAGGTTAGTATTACAGTTCGGAGTGGTCAAAGCTAGGTAAGACTATTTGATGTTTTTTCCATGCTAGCAACTTCCATAGCACCTTCTGGCCCTTGTCCTTCTTTTACCATGTTCTCTTTCACCCTTTTCCAGATTTCTGACCCAGGAACAACTTTTTCACTAATCACAGTAAGCATAGTTAGTGCCTAGAACACATCATAATTTTAGGATTCCACAAAAATGCTGCTATTTCTTCTCAAATTAGAAAAATGGTGAATTTTTAGGTTGGGACAAAAAGTCTGGAACACAACATAAATATATTTGTTTTTATACCAATCGAGTCAAAAAAACATTCTTTAAAAATACTTTTTAGTGGAAAAGAGGGACTGTAAAAACAGAAGAGTCTTGGACATAGGAAATATTAAGTAGCCATGATGTGGTCCAAGGACCAAAATCAAGAGCAAGATGCAGCACTTCCCAAGCCTCCAGAACAAACTCAGTTTTTCAGATGAATTAAACTTAAAAATGAAAATGTTTCCTGAACTATTGAAAATTATATTTTCTAAAAGAGCTGAATTAGAGCATAATTAGCTTATTAGAATTTTCTGTGGCTCAAATGGCATGGTGCCGCACTTCAGCCATTGGCTAATAATTGTTCAGGACATTTGAAGAAGCATCAAGGCTGTGACTAGTTCTGGGTTAGAATGATCTGGGACATCATTATTTCAATTGGAGCACCTTTGTAGACTCTTCTTTCAGACAAAAGAGCCTACTCCTTATTTGCCAAGATCAAAGGACTCATCATTGTTAATGCTGTCTACCTAATCAGCCTCTGAAATAATAGCCTAAGAAATAATCTGTCTAGGGAGAAAAAATCAGGTATGGAAAAGAGATGCCCTTTCTCTGATTTGTTTTGAGGGTCAGGAATATAAATATTATTCCCTCTACCAGTCTGAAATATTTTAGCTAAGAGGAGTCATTTTGTTCCAGCCATCTTTTGATTCCTAAATGATATATCAGTAATTATGAACAGTTACAATTATGTTCCTTAACATAGCAATTACGGTGGCCTTTGCATAGTACTCCCTGAATGTATACATGTTTTGTAGCATTGGTTGCTGTCAGTCATAGTGTGTGCGCTATTTTGTATTCAATAAGAGCCATCTAAATAACACTAATTCCTTGTTTTTATGTGATACATTAGGTTTTCAATGTGTTTTCACATCTGTTACCTCCTCCGAGACCTACAGCAATCCTGTGAGATATGTAGGGCAGGCATTATTATCCCCATTTGACAAGCGGTACTCACTCTGAAACAGTCTCCATGGCAACATAGGCCTAGCGACTCAGAAGCCTAGAGTAGATTTTGATGGCATCATGAACTAAAATGGCTTCCTTTTCTTCTTCTTTCTTCCACTCATAAATGTTTTTAAAATGTATTTACTAAAATATAGTTTATATGCTGTGCAACTCATCTATTTGAAGATTATAATCCAATAGTTTTTAGTATATTCACAACTAGATGGGGACATCAGATAGTTTTGGATTCTTTTCATATAAAAACCCTATATCCTTTGCCCATTATATCCTATCTCTCCATCCTCCTCAACCCTAAGCATCAACTTTAATAGCTATTCCCATTCTAGATATTTCATACAAAAGGAACATAGTACAATATGTGAACTTTATGATTGGTTTCTTTTATTTAGTATAATGTTTTCAAGGTTCATCCAGGTTATACCCTGGGATAGTGCTTCATTCCTTTCTTTGGTGCAATTCTGTAGGAATATACCACATTTTGTTTGTCCATTCACCAGTTAAAGGGCATCTGGGATTTTTATTTTCCTTAAGTGCATAACATTTTGGATCATTGGTTCAGTGAGGGGCAATGGTGAAAAAAACCCAAGCTCTATTGACTGGGAAGTTCCTATGAGTGCAGCTTTAGTTACTTTTCCTGAGGAAAAGGACCTAGCGACCTAAGGATGGGCTTATGTTTGCTCCCAGTTTGAGGCACAGTCCCTCATGGCAGGGAGGGCATGGCGGCTGGGGCCCGGAGCACTGGTTAACATCTTGTCTGCAGCCGGGAAGTAGGCAGGAGAAATGCTGGTTGTCAGTTCACTTTCTGCTGTTTGAGTGCTGGATGCCAGCTCAGGGAATGGTGCCCCTGCCCTTCATTGTGGGTCTTTACGCTTCATTTAACCCAACCAAGATCGTCACTCCCAGTCATTATCGAAGGCTAACCTAATCTAAATGATTGCTCACAAATACGCCAGGCAGCTTGTCTCTGCAGTGATTCCAGGTTCTGTCAGGTCAATCATCATTAACGACCACAGCCACCTACCTGTCTCTAGGACTCAAGGCCTTTTGCAAGTTCTGCAGTTGCTCAGTTCTACAGTAGCATCACAGTCATCAGATTTTGGTGGCACCACAATGCTGTTAAATCACAGATCCTCTGACTCTCCTTCAGGCCCAGCAGTCAAGTCTTTCTCCCCTGCAGTCTCTCTCTCTCTCTCTCTCTCTCTCTCTCTCTCTCTCTCTCTCCCCACACACAGAGAGTTGATAAGAAGGCATACTGTGACCTTTCTGAGTTGACTCCTCTCTCCCTTTCAGCTGCCAACAAGTCCAGCTCCCCCTGCTTCCCAGGCCTCAGACTACCCGGATTATAACTTTACTTTTATCAGTGCCTTATGACTTCTAGGATGGTCACGTGACGTGGAATTTACCCCCATCCCCAGCCATCAGGAAACCTGCGAGAGTCAGAAACTCTTTATCCTGCAGAATCAAGTGATCTGTGATCCCGCAGAACCACATCACAGCTGCCCTAAGGCCGTGATACTACTCTTACTAGTGAGCATTTCTTTGGCAGGAGAGTCACAGCTTTTTTTTTTTTTCAAGAAAGCTGCTGTCTTTTAGTTACATAAGGTAAGGCTGGGCACATCTTCAAGAAAATATTTCTTCTAACACTGAATTTGCCCAAGGAGATTTGGCAGTTGTCACTGGCACCTGAATCGTTTGGTGAACGTTTACTGGACTACTTAATGAAAGTCCCATTTAGATCCTAGCCAGCTCTGGTGGGTTAAAGCTGGCCTGCCCTGTTGGGGAGGCCCTCTAATATCATCTCGCCATATTTCTTTGACTCGAGTGAATCTAAACTTTCCCAAGATCTAATAATTCCCGATGCATCCCTCTTAAGTGTGTTCTTCCTCTTTCTTGTTTCACATTCCTTTCTTTTGTCCATCTCCCCGCCTGAGGCCGTTCGTTAGCTGGAGAAGTTGGCTTGCTCTTTTGCATCACGATTTCTTTCTCTTCCTGGTGTAGAGAATAGAAATTGACCTTTCAGGGTTAGAAAGAGAATGCAGTTATATAGTAGGTATGAGCACGTCATCTATTATATAGCAGTATCCTTTCCCGTCCCTTCCTGTCAAGTCTGGCAGTCCTTCAAGCTAAAGAGGTTGCAAGCTCAGGCTCAGTGACCTCTTCTCACCCCTGAATTGCCTGTTCTTGCCCTTCTCCTGGGGGATTAAGTGTAGAATAGTAGGCAGCCATAGCTAGTGGGCAATCGTCCTGCATACCTATCTTTGTTTAAGCTGAGTGGCTTCTGCAAAACCAGGTCCCTGGGCTATGGTCAGCACCATGGTCAAACCTTTCCTTGAGCCAATAATAATAAATTTGCTGTTACTCCAACAGAGAAAATAAATCCTGTCAGTTGTGAGCACAAGAGTCTACGTTCCTTCCTAGTCTGACTCCAGACTGAATTAACAGCAGCACATTTTTGTAACACTGAACAGCAAAGAGAATTATGGCGCATGAGCTAATGAAAGCCCAGGGTCATTGATGGGGCCACAGAATAGAAGGCAAGAGGCACTCAATGCCAAGTGGAGGGGGTTCTAAATCACAGGTACAGGGGAAATAACCATCAGGACTGGAACTAGAAAGAGAAGTGAGGGCAGAAGGGGAAGGGCAAAAGATAAATTCATTCTACCTGGGCCCTTTGAACTAAACCCCTAAGGCCATTTTGCATAAACTGCTGTGTTATGCTGCTAATGTGACCTTGTCTAAAGACCCTCACTACACAGGGATGCTTAGCATCTTCTGGAAATGACAGGTCTTCTGGTTACCAGGCATTTCTGACTTCCAACCCTCATGCCTGAGAGCTTCATCAGAAAGCTGGGCAAGCTAGCAGAGTACATCAACCGTCCTTAATCTCCACATTAATTTTTTTTTTGCCTTTGCTTTAGAAGTACATTTTAAGTTCTCTGACTTTATCTAAGCTGTGTAGGTGAGTGAAAATGGCTTGTAGTTCAGTTGAGTTAAAATCTCCAGCTGACTAGATGGTTGCACATCCTCCAGCTTCTGGCTTCTTCATCTCTTCCATTTCAAAAGGCTGGGGAAATAATAGCAGGTAGCACACGTCAAACAGCCCGTATCTAGTCCCCAGGTGATAATGAGACTTCATAGTCAAAGCTGTGCTGTCTCTATTTAGAGGTGTAATATTGCAATAACCTGGAGTTTTGAATCATCATGCTCCCTAGGGACTGAGTGCAAGAAGACAAAGCCTAGAAGTGAAAGAAAACCAGAGAGGAAATTTCAAGAAGCTCACTTTTCAATCAATTTTCCTGGTTTCTCATTAACCGAAGTAGTCTAAGAGAAAGCAGTTATTAGAAGGATTTCATCCGATCCATGCAGTCTCAGGCCTCCTCGTAGACAACTTTAAGAATTTAACTCGACCTACTGCCCCCCTGCACCCCATGTGTGTGTTTCAGATTTTTTCTTAGCAAGTGGGGCTCTTGATATTTTATTTTCCAAAGCCAAAACCCTTTTGGTTTGGTGTTTCCCTTTATAGGATTTGAAACCACTCTATGCTAACCGGTGCCACTATGTTCCCAAGACATCCCAGAGGGAAGCTGAGGAGGTGAGCCACAATGACGCTGCATGTCTTTACCTCATGGGAAAGTCCCTTGCTTTATCTGAAACAAACTTTCTTTTAAAAAATAGATTTATTTATTATCTTATGTGGATGAGTGTTGTGCCTGCATGTATGTATGTGCACCACATGTGTACTGGAGTCACATAGTTAGTTATGAGACACCATGTGGATGCTGGGAATCGAACCCTGTCCTCTGCAAGAACAAATGCTCTTAACTGCCGAGATAACTCTCCAGCCATGAAACACTTTCTATATTATTTCTTTCCACAGGCCTAAGTCTTATTGCTAGGTGTCTTGAGCTATTTGTTCAGTGGGTCGAAATACAGTCTTACTGAGGACATGCCATAGTTTGGAGCCTCATGAGGCCTAGCCAGGTTCATTTTGTTCCACAGACACAGGCTGCCTCTCTGACCCCGGCCAGTAGTCTCTCAGTGTGTGTCCCTCCCCCATTTTGGCTGCTGCTGATTCAGTTGCCTGGACTTGGTGCTCAGCTCAAAGGAGATATGAAGCCCATCAGGTCACTAGGCCTGTGTTAAGAGGACAAAGCTTGAACCCCACATGTGGGAATTGTATGGAGGCCAAGTCAGGATAGCTCAACAATCTGTTCTGTCTCAAGGGTCTAAAAAGGCCCAGATTGATAGTCTGGCCTTCTCATGACACCGCTAAGAGGCCAGCCTAATAGTCCTTGAGTAATCTCTGGAGAGTATTTGTGTCCTGTCCCACACTCCCTTGTGTTCCATGCTGCTTCAGCTAGAGATACTAACAGTGGCAACATTGGGGGGGGGCACTCTCATTTCAGCATGTCATAATCCCATCCCAACCAATGGATTCCAACATATGAAGGTCTACCTGTTTCTGGGAACTCTGACAATTCGGCACTCTGTTAACCTCAAAATGAAAGGCATTCACTGTGAGGATACACCCAAGGGTGCATTGGTGCACATAAACTGGACTTGGGGGGGAAAATAAAGAACACAAAGTTGGGTTAGTAGGGAAGCAGGGAGGGGTCTAAAAGAGTTAAGAAAGGGGGTAAATAGGATCAAAATGAATTGTATGAAATTCTCAGAACTAATAAAAATTACAAAAATAACATTAAAAGATAGCACATGCTTGATTGGAAAAGAAGAAAAATGGAGGCAAAATGGCCACTACAACACACACATAAAGTGGCTGGGAGGCCACTTTACATAAAACACCATCATGCGTGGTGTTCTTGGAGTTAGACAAAGTCATAGTCTTGCTCCCAAGGATGCCAAATGCTTTTCATTGTAGAAGTACCATTCCCTTTCCTCCATTTTTTTTGCTAGTAACCACAAAGTTACCATTTTTCTAATTGTTCCTGGGTTAGAAAGAGGAATAAAGCGTGTGTGTGCGAACAGCATATCAAAAAGGCAATAGGCCCTTGGATGAAAGGGTCCAATATGAAGAAAAGTGCCTATTTCCTATGAATATTTCTGCAACAAAACCAAACACTGTGAAAGCACTTTACTATACCCGCAGAGGGAAGGGAACTTGAACCATTTCCTGTAGGCGAGAGAAGGCAAATGCAGATTTTTTTCTTATATTTTTAGTTTTGGAAAATGTTTTTGTAAACCCAGAAAGTGTAAAGACTATTACGGTTATTCTCTTGATTTCCTTCTGATAGCGACTTGTATTCATTTTCCGACTGCGCAAATATCATAATGGTTTCCATAAGTTTGCTTGTAATCCTGTTTCTCTTAACTCAATTTTTCCTGTACAAGGTCATAACTTCCTCAAGCAAAATTACTCCTTCGATGAGGGCTTTGCGGAACCTTACCCAGGCAGTTAAAGAGGTACTGGTGGACCTCCCTGTGCATGTATGGCTCTCTGTATTTCCTTCTAGCAGATCCTCTTTCATCCCTTGTCCCGCTCTGCTAGCCTCCTCATCCCCTTCCCTGAGATCCATCTAATATTCCATAGACTGTTCCACCTGTCCTTCCTCTTCTCTCCTTTTGCCCTTGATGAGTGGGGCACTAAGGGCTGTGCCTGGGGTTGAACACAGTGCCAGCTCTCCAGGCGCTTGCTTTGCGCACACACAAAGCTACCTCTCTGCTTTGCCTCATCTTTCTTGTGCATGACTATGCTCCTGCCACAGCCCTCATCTCTGTCTCCATCAGCCACTAGCTCACACTCCAATCCCAGAGGACCAATCCTCCCACCCAGTGCTAGCTTCTCCCATTGTTATCTTGTGTCTTCAGGTGAACTGCCCTCAACTTAGCCGTGGACTCTGCACACCTCGCATCCGGGGCAACACCTGCTTCTGCTGTGACCTCTACAACTGTGGCAAGTAAGTATGGTGCCACAAACACAGCAGTCATTGTTTGGCCGTGTTCGGTGATGGGCGAGCCAAGGCTGGTGAAGGCTGTTATGGTGGGGGTTATAGAAACGGGCTCCAGGTCTGTTACAGATTTCCCCTAACTGGCCTTCTCTCTGCAAGGTTTCATGCTGACTGCTTTCACAACCTTCATCTCATTTAATTTTCTTTACACTTCATTTTTGCCTATAAAGTCTGTAGAATGTTAAAGATGAGGAAAGTGGAGCCCAGGAGAAAGACAATTAACTAAAGGTTATACAGAACTTGAAACTAGAAGTAGAAATCAAACCCAACACTATGTCTACATTCGACAGCATCCAGCAAATATTTATTGAGTACCTTCTCAGAGCCTGGACCTGTTCTACACACTAAGGATTATTCAATGATTAAAACAAGAGTCGTTGTCCCATGGAGCTCATGTTCTAGCAGGAGAGAGACTATAAACACACATAATACCTGGCATAATATTGGCTGTGATTAGAATTCCGAAGAAAAGTAAATGAGAAAAGGTAGACACTAATGAGGGAGAAATTGTGTACACAAAGTGGGTATGGGGACCTGAATAAATCTGAAGAGCAAAACAAGAAGATACTTAAGAAGAGGGTTTTTAAGCAGGAGGACCTCAAACTATAAAGGGTTCAAAGCAGGGTTGGTGCCAGCAATGCTCCAACCATTCAAACTCTCTGCCATCCAATTAGGATTACACCAGTTAATTCTTTCCTTCAAAACATTAGGTGATAAGAATACAGATTTCATGCTTGTAGGAAAGACAAATAAATACACAATTGCTATTTGAACATAATTTAATAGTGTAGTCAGGATCAGTGGATATAACAAGGACCTTGGTGGCCTAAGCGAATGGGAGACAAAGGATTAGGAGGAATTTAGGATGTAACTAAAAGCAGGTAGAGGTGGGGAAAATATGCTTGCAAGTTGTCAGGAGGTATAGAAAAATGTAGTGGCCGGTGAAGGGAAAGCAGGAGCCAGGGTC
The DNA here is from genome assembly GCF_982192425.1 of Myodes glareolus. Lineage (NCBI taxonomy): Eukaryota > Metazoa > Chordata > Mammalia > Rodentia > Cricetidae > Myodes > Myodes glareolus. The sequence continues at coordinate 29,749,408 of NC_142053.1, read as the reverse complement.
ACATATTAAAGAACCCTTTGGCCTTGACCATGTAGGCGATTGGGAGTTAATGGAAAATGAACTTGAACTAACTGGTAGACACTTTAGACAGCTGGGATGTTGGAGAGAATGAGACCCAGTCTAGGTTGGGTTAGTGGCAATGAAATGCAGGATGTTTGCTTTTGATTTTTGAGACAGGGTTTCTCTGGCTCTCCTGGAACTTGATTTGTAGACGCTGACCTGTTCGAGGCAGATCCGCCTGCCTCTGCCTCCCGAGGGCTGAGTTTAAAGGTGTGGGCTGCAATCACCCAGCAACAGAAAGTATCTTTTACAGAGCCATTTGGAAGGTGGAATTGGCAGAGACCTGGGAGTGTGGGATACAAATTATGAGAGCATAGCCTTACATACACAGTGTTGCCAGAAAATGCTTGTCTATGCAGGACTGTTTTCAGACTTAGGGTAGGAGAGCTGAAGGCCCAAGGAGGGAGGCAGGAAGCAGCAGAGGAGGGCTAGATGAATAGAGATGGAGAGGCCTCAAAGGGAAGCAGTGCACTCCTACACATTCCCTTACTATCGATATTCAGAGAGCAGTTTCTCTGATGTGAGGGTCGAAAACTGACGGCTGGAAGTGGAGAGAAGCATGGGGAGAGCTAATTGCCATTAGCATGATTTTTGCTAATACCAGTCTCATTTCATTGAAATACCCAAAGTAGAGAAAGAGAAATTCAGAGATGCAAACGAGGTGCAAGAAGTATCCGGGGTGGAAGGAGAGGCATAATTATTCATGTTGTAATAATAGCCAGCACCTATAAAGGAACTGAATGGGGTCTGAGATCTGCAGACCCATAGAGAGAGATAAGAAGTGATCTATTTTACACACACATGAGAGAGAGAGAGAGAGAGAGAGAGAGAGAGAGAGAGAGAGAGAGAGAGAGGGAGAGAGAGAGAGAGAGACGGAGAGACAGAGATAGACAGAGAGAGCTTTGTCTCTACAATGGGTATGTTTCAGGAAAAGGATTAGATATATAAAAGGTTACTTAAATCTCATTTATCAGAGCCCATGGGTGAATATTTTCTCCCTATTTTTCCAGTGGAGACTCAAACCCAACTTATCTTTTTGATAATCCAAATTTCACAATAACCAAATTTCATAAACAATTCATACCAGGGTATTTTTTGTGTGTGTGTTTGTGGGGGGGCGTTCAAGACAGGGTTTTTCTGTAGCTTTGGAGCCTATCCTGTAACTAGCTCTTGTAGACCAGGCTGGCCTCGAACTCACAGAGATCCACTTACCTCTGCCTCCGGAGTGCTGAGATTAAAGCATGTGCCACCACCGCCACCCAGCACCAATGCTGTTTTTAAGAAAGCAATTTTTTATGAACTTGTACTAAACTGGACTTCCAAAGGGTAAGGGATATGACTCCATTTCATCAGTCTCCCCTGCCTCCAGCACAGCCATGACTAGAGAAAGAACTGATGAAAATGGAGAGACAAGCATGGTGATCGTGGTGGTGCACGCCTTTAATCCCAGCACTCAGGAAGCAGAGACAGGTGGATCTCTGTGAGTTCGAGGCCAGCCTGGTCTACAGAGCGAGTTCCAGGTCTGCCAGGACTGTTACACAGAGAAACCCTGTCTCAAAAGAAAAACCATCCCCCCAAAAATCCCCACTCTAAAACAAAGCACAGCCTTCCTTTTCACCAGTAAAAGAAAATATTAGATGAGGCAACCGACATGGGCCATGCCGTCTCTAAAGATCTTCAAGCTTTAATCTACCCTGTATCTAGAAGCCAGACCCAAGCATCTCTCAGTGCCCTTTCCCAAGTTCTGTGTGGCCAGGATCCCAAGGGCAAAACCAGTAAAACAGGACTTGCTTGCACTTCCCTCAGTTTAGAAAGCAGCCCTAAGACTAAATACGGGACAGACTTGAAAAGAATGGAAAGCTTTTTCTTGACCCAGGTTTTTTTTTTTTTCAGCCAGAGCCAATGAGAGTTAAATTCAAGGCCTAAATATAGCCAGCAAGCAGCATTCTGAGGCTTGGAGACTTTAATTTTGCCGAATGCGTATTTGTTTTCCTCACACGAAGCCTATTTTTAATCAATTGCCAGCTCCTCCAGTCCATTTCCTGGAAAGGAGGCCAAGAAAAAAAAGTGGGAACAAAAACATCAGGCAGTCATTTGTACAGTGCTGCAGAAACAGAGTGTCTACTGTCCCCTCGAACCCACAGACCTTCACTGACGTCATGGGTGGTGAGGTTTAATACCAAACATAGATTATTCCATTTAGCCTTGTGCAGGAAGGTGGCTTTCTCTAGGACACAGCTCCTCTGCAGTGGCCTTGCAGGGCATCTCTTCCTTCCACCGATTCACTCATCTTTGGAGAGGTCAAGTCAATATCACTGGTTTTCAGTGTGTAACCTAAAGGAAATGGAGTGGTTTGTGCACTGCCTCGGCTGGGAACACAGTGATAGAGGCCAGCTTACTTTCATTCCCAATTTCCTCTAACTAACCTTGGTGACATTCCCACTATGTGCCAGGTGCTGTTGTGTTCTTTAGAAACTCAGTTTACAAGAAAGGGATTTAAAACATAGGGTGGATGAGAGAGAGGGGGAGAAGGGGGGGGTAAAGGAGACAGACAGAGATAGAGAAGGGGAGGGATGGAGAGAGCAGGGGTAAGAAGATAAATTGCCACTCTTTCTCTTATTTAAGAACAGAAAGATGCCTTCTTGCGTTGCCCCAAATCGGCTGCCACTTGTATCCTTTGAACATGGGTTGTCTGCTTCTTTAGGCCCACCCGGAGAGTGGAGTCTAAGGGAAAGCAAGCGCACATCTGATGAACACGCTCATGATCGATGTACCAATCAGTCTTTGCATTCAGTTCCTCATGTGCTGTGTGTTCATCTGTGGTCTTGCATATTTCTAGCTCTTCTAGACAGCAAGAGAGATGAAAAGATGTAAGAGATGGCCCTTGCTTCCAAGAGGTCACAAGTTTCACAGAGACAGACATGGTGGCCTGGTTATAGTGCACTATTCAGCACGGAGCAGCCTCTCAGTATATATTAGCTTAGATGAAAAACTCATAACCGACAAGCTACAAAGAAAAGACTGTTGGAGGTTGTGGGTGTTCGCGGGAAAATCTACTGAGTGGGCACTGGAGTCCTTGAGAAGGCCCTGTTGAAGCTTTGAGTCAAAGGGGGATTTAGGCCGGGAACTGAAGACAGTACCTTCTAGAAGGGAAAAAACCTGAATAAAGGTTTTGAGAAAGCTCCCAGCATTCCCTGTCTGGGCCCCCTAAGAATTGCAGCCTAGCTAGAGTATGCGTTCCATTTTTAACTCAGATTGCAGCAAGATTAATCAAGTATGGACAGAGTCTGGCAGGACTGCCCAAGGGTGAGGACAATAGGAAGGCAAAAGATACAGTTTTAGGTAAATTATTTTCCCAGAAAGTGGACCAAATGAAATCATGGCTCTCAAATAGAAGCAAACCACATTAATTTGCTAAACCCCATACTATAATTAAGCATTAACTTTCTTTTGCTTCATGATTCAGTTTTTAAAAATTAAATAGCTGCCGAACCCACTCAAATTGAAACCAATTATACTCTAGAAAATTGACTACTTTTTCTTTTTTGAGGTGCCAAAGATGGAACTAGGGGACTTGTACATGCTAGGCAAACGCTATGTATCAAGTCGCAAATTAATATATACTCTTAAAACTCATAGCTCCATGTTGAGGCATGTGCACTTAAAGCATTAGTGTCTTTAAACACGTGGTTCAAAGGTCCGAATTATGTTTCCAGACTGGGGCTCTCAGGAGGAAAAAATTCTTTCTGCTTGTTATGTGCTGCTTTATACACAGCCTTTTGTGTGTGTGTGTGTGTGTGTGTGTGTGTGTGTGTGTGTGTGTGTGACACGTGTGGAGTTTTTAGAGGGCAACACTCAGGGGTCAGTCCTCACTTTCCATCCTAATAAGGCAGAGTCTCCTTTCTTGTTCCTGCCTCTGCTAGCTGGTCCACAAGCTTCCAGGCAATTCTGGCTCTACTTTTCATTTTGCTATAGGAATGCTGGGATTAAAGATGCCACCACATCTGGCTTTTAAAACGTGGGTTCTGAGGATATAACTCAGGTCATAAAGCTTACAAGGCAAGCCTTTTATACACCAAGCCATCTCCAGGTCCTGTCATGCGCATTTTTATTAAATCTCCCAGGCTCAGAAAAGTTCAAAATGTTTTAATCAGGCAGCAAATAAACTTCAGTCGGGATTCTAATGAAACCTGACTCCAGAGTGTGCTAGGGTGTGCTGCCTTCCTGTCTGTACCACTCACTTATACTAAGTAGCCTAGGAGACAGGCAAGGATAATTGGGAGGATGTCAGAAGATGACTCTGAAGCCACTGACATGTCCCTACAATCCTGCACTCAGACACATACCTGCCCTTATCAAAAGGATTGAACCTGTACTTTTACATCTTTTGGGGGTAATAAGTAATATGTATACTCTCCTTCCCCACCACCAGTGCCAACTCATAGGAGACACTCAAGGTATGCTTATGAATGGGCTCGTCAGATCTTAAAAATACTGAAATTCAATTCAAATTCAGATAAATTCAAATACCCTTAAAATTCTACAATGAGAGGCTAGAGACACAGCTCGGTGGTTAACTAGAGTTACAGGCAGTTGTGAACTACCTCACATGAATGCTTCAGAAGCCAAGGTCTGTCTTCTGCCTATAGCTCCAGTTTTTGGGGGATCCAATGCCCTCTGGTACATTCTGTAACCTTGCACACACATTCATAACCACACACAAAGAATATAATTGATACACACAGGCAGACACATGTAAATACACTCATCAATGATTCTGATGTAGTCTACCCTGTAAGCACACTGATTTCAATTCCTCAGAGAAATCGTTTTTAGAGGATCCTAAGTTAAATTTATTTGCAAACTTAAAAAGTCATTCTTGCATGAATTGTGGAGATTAATTCTTGATTTTGTTTTGTTTGTTTTTCATTTTTCATTCTTGGTATTGCAATAACATGGAAGTCTCATATAATATCCTTCAGATGCCAGGGTATTTCATTGTATGTTTAATTTTAAGCGCCATGCTTCATGCTAACTGCTTTGCAATATCCGGAAGGACAGGAATTTTCATCTAATTCCTTTATTGGGTATTTATACAGCACAGGATGTGTGTCATGCATGGCAGTTTTATGGATTTTTCCCCCTGAGATTTGAACAAATATCTATTCACCCCAGAAAAAGCAGAGATAGACGAAATAAATTATTCCACCCAAGTTTAGCTTAGTAAACCGGTGAGTTTATCTTGCCACTAATCCCTTGGTGTGAGGGAGGTGATTGTTTCTAGCTCCCTCTCCCCTACTGATAAGATCTGTAGATCCGGAAGTTCTTTTTATAACACAAATACTTTAACCTACACAACCTACACACAACTTTTTATATATTTTAAATCACCTTTAGATTACTTGTAATTCCTAATCCAATGTAAATGTCAGGATAAGAGGTATTATACTATATTATTTATGGAATAATGACAGCAAATGGTCTGTATATGTTCAGTACTGACCCACGTTTTCAATTTTTAATTTATGGCTGGTTGAATTTGTAGATGCAGAACCTGTAAGGTTTACATCTTCCATATGTGTATTTGTGGATGGAGAATACGAATCAGTCTATACCAAGTAATGTGGCTCAGAGTAACTAGGCTGAGTGTGGGCATCATTAGACAAGGTAGCCAGGGAAGACCTCTTCAAGGAGATGATAGTCTAAGTTTTGGGTTACATCTCAGTTTTAGTAGTGTATTAGCACATTAGACTTTTGGGTGGCTGGTTTTGAAAGGGGAGACACTGAAGGCTTTGAAGCCTCAATCAGAGTTCAGCACCACTTATGACTTGACCAAGTCTCTTACCCTCCCTTCCGTCCTTTGAAAAGTGGAAGTATAAGGGCATCTACCTCAGTGGTTCCCAGCCTTCCTGATGCTGCCACCAACCCAGGAATCCAGTTCCTCATGTGCTGTGGACCCCAACCATAAAATCATTTTTGGTGCTCATTCATAACTGTAATTTTGCTACTGTTATGAATCATAATGTAAATATCTGTGTTTTCTGATGATCTTTGGTGACCCAGGTGAAGGGGTCATTTGACCTCTAAAGGGATCTTGGTCCAAAGGTTGAGAATCGCTACTCTACCTTGTGGAATATTGTAAGGGTTTGCATTGCCAACAGGCATTGCTGTGATAATAGAAATGCTTTATAATATGCTCTGTCCAATCCAGTAACCACTATGGACATATGTATACGAAGCACTTGAAACATGAGAAGACTAAATGCTTGGACTTTAAATTTGACTTAATAAGTAGCCACACATGGCTAGTAGCTGCAATATTGGACAGCCCCGATTTGCTGAACTGACATATGTGAAATGCTAAGCACCATGCCTGGTAGATAATATGTTTCTACTAACGTCCTTTAGGATCAGTGTTAATGATGGTTACAAGCATCTCTCTAGCAGGCAACATATTTTTTTAGGCAAACATCAATCACAATTATATTTATTGCTGTGTTACACACTCTAAGTGAAATGCAATAATACGTTTTACAAAACCTCCCCACCTTCCTAGGCATGTTTTTTTTTTCCCTGAACTACACAGTAGACAGATCCTGGTGGTGCTGGCAAGGAGGGTTTTCTGCTCCTAGGAGACTGACTATGGTGTGCTTCTCCCCACGCAGTAGGGTGGAAATCACTGGCGGGTACTATGAATACATTGATGTCAGCAGCTGCCAGGACATCATCCACCTGTACCACCTACTCTGGTCTGCCACCATCCTCAACATCGTTGGCCTGTTCCTGGGTATCATCACTGCTGCAGTCCTTGGAGGATTTAAGGATATGGTAAGAGAGAAAGCGACTTTCCATTTCGTTGGGCTGTCAGTTGGGAGATGGAAAATGAGGCTAGGATGTTTGGGACAATGGAGATACATTATTCCAAGGGAGGAATCAGAATGTAGTATATGCAGCTACCTTCAAATATCTCAAGCTGGAGCGAGAAGTGCCATCAATCTGTTTATATTTCTTGTTAACATGAACTCCCTGTTATCTTGAGGCATATTTTGAGAGAAAAAATGAGTGAGAGGGACTTTTCAGACTTCCCATTCTCTCAGCTTGTGCAAACAATTTATCATACCTTCTGCGACACTTTCAGTAGAAACTTTCCTAGTTAGTTTTCTCCTTAATGGTCTTTGGGAGACAATGAAGGAAAAAGAACTTATGTTTAATTGTAGGTAAGATTAATGTTAATCTCCTATAGGAATTCCACAGTGGAGTTTCCTCAGTAAAAGTACATAGGCTCCCCCTACTTTCTTGTACCTGAAGATTCAGCCCTAGGCTCAGCTGCTTGTTTGGTCTTGCCTTCAACCCCAGCCTACCCACATTCCTGTTGTGCTCTTTGAAATGTTTTTCATGCTTCTGTGCATGACTGCGAATACACACCAGCAGTCAGAATCCTCAATAATGCATGCTCCCTCAATAACAGTAGATGCCGTATTCTTTTGCTTTCAAAACGTTTCTAATAATTTATTTGCTATGCTGGTAAACTTTAATCTCCAATTATGAGCTGTTAGTTTTGAGCCATGGTTATTAACCTGACTTCATATTAGAATCCCTTGGAGTATTAAAAAAAAAGCAAAGCAAAGTAAAATAAATCCACATGCTTGGGCCCTTCCCCTAGACTTCTGATTTGGCTGGTATAAATGGAAACCCATCTATGAATGGTGATTCTGATCCATAGGCAGGATTGAGGACCACTGCTTCACATATCCCTTTCAGAGTTGTTTTGTGCCTAAAAGGGATTTTCTTTGGACCCAAGGATTCTAGACCCTTGGTTGTTTATGTCTTCTTTGAGGGACCCTCGAAACAGGATCCTCAATAGAAGTCTCTAATCTGACCCCAGACAGACAATCGAGAAGGGGGTGATGGGAAAATGGAAAGCAACTAGGGTAAGAGTGACAATGGAGTTTTGGTTACAACGTCTCCAGCAGAAGTGACCTGATTAGGAAGAGTGGGTATACCGCTGGTGGGTCTCTCATGAGAAACCCTTCCTTGTCTGGCCTCAGTCTATCGCTCCCTCTTCTCTCCATCTCCCGTGCACACATTTCTCATCCCCTCTGCTCTTACATTGGGAAATACAAGCACCAAGGAGTAAGGCAAGCATTTGACCCAGCTGTCATCCTAGGGAAGAGAAGGCTTTCCTGTCACCTGGGAACAAGGAAACGTTTAGAAGTCATAGCTGTTTCTGGGTTGAGGTTTCTTTGGGGGAAAAGAATTGCCATTTTCTCAGATGCTTTCCCCAGAAGAGTCTCCTAGTGGTGGGGGCTGTCTGAACCAGAAAAGCTTTCCCACCCAGTGGAGCGGTAGGGAATCCTGCATTGATGCAATGAATGCTGCCTTACCTGCAAGGTGTCCCTTCCTCTAATTTTACCCCATAAAGTCAGGGTGCTAACAATTCGTTTGTTTGCTTTTCTTCCACATTTTCGAGTAGGCATTGCCCCTTTGTTTCTTGTCTGCTTTCAAAATTAAGACAGTAACATTTTATTTATATCCTTCTATTTTTATTATTGTTTATGTGTACAAATGCACATGTCTGTATATGTGCATGGGCCTGAATTTAGAGGCATCCCCTGGGGCTGGAGTTTCAAAATTAAGATAGTAACATGTTACTTATATTTTTCTATTTTTGCTATTATTTATTTATGCATACATATGCACATGTCTGTATATGTGCATGGGCCTGAGGTTAGGGGCATCCCCTGGGGATGGAGTTACAAGCAACTGTAAACTTCCTGATGTGGGTGCAGAGAACAGAACTCGGGTCCTCTACAAGATACATGTTCTTTACCACTGAGCCATCTCTCCAGCCCCAGATAGTAGTAACATTTTAAATAGGCTGGCTAATATGCCACGGAGGTGTTAAAACCTTGTATTAATTAACCTCTCCGAGTGAAGGATTTAATAATTTTCTATGGTGGCAGAAGTAATTGGGATGTGCAGTCAAAGTGTGCCTAAGAAAGACGACTTTCTTCAAGAAAGTTCTGCAAATTGGGGAGAAGGAAGGATTTAGAAGGTAGTGTTCTAGGAAATTAAGCCCTTCCAAGGTTTTGACCTTCTTTCTCTTCATACCAAAGATTTCCCTCACCTTAAAAACTCCAGGAGGACATCTAAATGGTAACATCAAGCTCTTTGAAGTGTACAGTTCGGTGATTCAGTACACTCAAAATTCCACGTGGTTATCACCTCTGCTTTGTTCACGGCCCTTTCTTTACATGAAGCCTGTAGCTATTAGTCAGCTACTCCTTATTCCTCTTGTCCCGAACCACCAGAAACCACTAATCTGCTGTCATTATGGACACGTCTCTTCTGGGTATTGCCTACAAATGGATGAATATAATACACAAAGTCCTGTGCAACTCCTTCCACGGACCGTTATCTTAAGACACAACTGCCTTTTGGCATATACCAGTGCTTCGTTTCTTTCAATGGCTGAATAATATTTCATCTTATGGACATGCCACATTTTATTTACCTTTTTAAATTTATTGATGAACATTTGTACCCACCTTTTGGCCATGGGGAAATGCTGTTGAACATATTCATAAAATTTTCCAGTTTTTTTCATATAAACTTATAGTGGGAGTTTTGGATTGAATGGTGCTTTTATGTTTAGCTTCCAGAGAAAGAGCCAATCTATTTTCCTATCAGATAGTTCATATTACTACCAATAGTATACAAGGATTCAAACTTCTCTTAACCTCTGAGCTATCTCTCCAGTCACTTGGATTCAAACTTCTCTACATCCCTGCTGACAAAAGATTCCAGTAGATACACCACCGTCATTTTGACTTGCCTTTCTATAATAGCCAATACTGTCAGGCCTGACCATTTATATTCCTTCTTTAGAAAAAAATCATCCATCTTAGATTTTTTTACCACTACCCCCACCTACATACCTATCTATCTTTTCTTTTCAGATAGGCTCTTACTTTATAGCCCAGGCTAGCCTCAAATGCACAATCCAAAGCTCCCACTTTAAGTTTATATGAAAAAAAATCCTCCTGCCTCAGCCTCCTGAGCACCGGGATTATAAGCTTGGGACACCATGCCTGCCTTTGCCTGTCTTTTTTTCTTTTTTCAGTTAAGTTTTTCTTCTTTTTGCTGGTGACTTATAAGCATTCTTCTCCTGTTAGAGATACTAAACCCTAATCAGATGTATGATTTACTGTAGCACATATGTTTAAGAGACTGCTATTTCCCCCATTTCACTCTTAGTGTTCGTGTCAAAAATAAGCTAACCTCACATACATAGATCTTTCTCTGAACTCTGAACTCCAGTTGTTCTTTATGCCCAGAAGAGAGGGGAGTCTGTTAATGGTTCTGATAGTGACCGTGTGCCCTTTCCAAACGTCTTTGTGCATTTACTTTTGTTTGATCTTTTAGATACCGTCAATACTCACCTCTAGCAGATATTAAGTACTATAACCAATTAGCAGACAAGAAAAACAGATCAAGTGGGCTTAAGTGGTTTGCCAAGAATTAAGTAGCAGGTTGTGGACTGGAGCCCAGATAGACTCTTGCTCCTTCTGCTCCATCCCTTCTGCCCCCAACTGACATTTGTCCAGACCTTTCTGCTTCTTTAAGCTTTGTAACAAATACTACCTGCTATTTGCTTGTGAGCTTCCTTAGCAGTCAGGGTGGAGAGCAGGAGAAATACTGGATGTTATTAAACCATAAGCCTGGAAGCTCTGTCAAAGACCCATGAGGGAAATGAAAAGATGACAGCAAAGATCATGGCAAAAGATAGTTGCTTCATGGAATAAAAGAATTCTAGTGGGGGTAGAACTTGAGGCTATCAAGGAGATGATGTCATCAAAATGAGAGCATGATCTAGAAAGTCCTAGAATACAAATGTATGAGCCAAAACAAAATCTTTGGCCTAGGTCCCAATTCAGTTGGTGACTAGCATGTCTGCTCCCTTATTACAGTGCCCTGGAGTCTGTAGGGAGGCTCAGGGGTGCTGGCTGATGGAAGGGATAGGAGCCAAATGCTGTGAGCTGGCAGCACCTAAGCACAATGGGATAGGAGCCACTATTTTGCAGCGTTGTTGCAGAGCTGAAATGAAAGGAGGATGTCTTTGCACCCTAGCCATAAATGCTTGAGAGTGAACTGAAGGAAATGTCCAATGCAATGTTTGTTGATCAAAGATAGGAGGATTTGAGATGACTCTCTAAAAAGTGAACACATCTGTACATTTTGTTCCCGAGTCACCGGTGTCTCTGATTTGGAATAAGTTGGAGAAGAATAAAAGTGGCATTCTTTCCCAAGTCTATGACCATTGTCTCAGTAGACTCAGTTTTGTCAGGAAAGATTGCTTTCATCTTTTCCTGTGCCTCCTAGTAACCTTTGCTTTGATGAGCTCAGAAAGTTACTGAGCAGTAATGGGAAGTAGAGATCAAATCACAATTTGATCTCCAGAATTGTTTCTATTGAAATAACATACATAACATACATGCACACACAAATGTATACACACACACACACACACACACACACACACACACACTCCTATGTGTGCACATGAATACTGACAAGCATGCTTTAAAATCCTATTATCCATTTGAAATGTGGCTAGATCAGTCTTTGGCCATCTCTGTTACTTCATCCCTGCCCATCTATTTCACCTTTGCTGTCCTTCCCATTTCTCTGTCCCCTCTATCCTGAACTCATCAGCATCTTTCCTGCAGGAAATCTTTCTTTTATGTTCTTCTGGACTTCTTTCTCTGTAATAGCTCATTTTCTTTCAGACACAATCCTGAACCCCTGGCCTACTGAAGACATGAAAACGTTTTACAGATATAGTTACATTGTTGGCTTGCACTCCTATGGTTAGGCTTGGTTTATTTGGACAGAAGGTTTTGTTTTGTAACAGCTGGCAGGGTTGTTTTCTCGTAAACAGGAGACCAAAGAAACATACTTTCTGATACTTCCTCAGGGGTGAAATGTCCTTTTTGAATTTTGGTGGCGAAAGAAGGGCACTTCTCTGAGATCTTCCTCTGTAAAGTAAGCCAAGATTTCAAGCCTCTCCCACAGAAGAGGCACCTGTGAGGTGCACTGTAATGACCGAGGCTTGTAGCTCTGCGCGCCTCTAGGCCCACAGAACACCCAAGCAACAGAGCAACAGAACCGTGCTGAAACTTTCTGGAAAGGAGTTTTCCTGTCAATACCTTGACATGCTTGCCGGTGCCACGGCCAAAACCTATCCACATGTTTTCACTGCTTCAGACAAAGCTCCTGCTCGGTGTTAATGTGGTGTAGAGACATGCTGGAAGGAAGAGGTCCACCTTTCAGACAGCTCTTGACTGTCCACACAAACGGAAGAGGGCTCTAGGACAAGGGAGATGGAAAAGGCGAACGTTTACCCAGAACTTTGATCCATGTGGTACAAACCACAGTTCTACTCGGGAAATAAAGAGCCAGTCTCTACCCTGGATGACAGTGGCTTTAACTCTGTCAGCAGGTTACAGCAAAGACAGAAATTCATACACTGCTTTATTTGCAAAAATAATGGAAGCGTTACTCAAATGATTTCAACATTTCCGTAGATTTGGATTCTTCCAGCAAAACGTTGGGGGGGGGGTATGGGGAGTGCACTACTGGCTCAAAGGCCGAGGGCACTTGCTCTTGCAGAAGACCCAAGGTCTGTTTTACTGCCTACGTGGTGGTTCACAACCATCGGTAACTCCAGCTTCAGGGGAGCCAATACAATCTTCTGATCGCCACAGACAGTGCCCTCACTTGTTCACACACAAACACATGCCTGTGCATGCATTCATTTATACACACACATAAAGAAATATAAATCTTTTTAAAAAGGTAGAGCTGTTGGAGAGATTGCTCAGTGGCTAAGAGCACCTGTTGCTCTTGCAGAAGTCCAATGTTGGGTTCCCAGCACCCACATGGTAGATCATAATCACCTGTAACTTTAGTTTTAGGGAATCTGACACCCTCTTCTGATCTCTGTGGGTACCAGGCATGCATGTGGTGCACATACATACATGCAGGCAAAAATACTCAGACACATAAAACATAATCTAAAACAAATTTAAAGCTTAAGGAAAATGACCCAATGTGTATTAATTGTGAAAATATTGGCATATATAATAGAAAGTTAAGAGTTTCCATTTTCCTCTTAATATTACTTCCTTCTGCAGAGGTAACTTTAAATAACAGTTTGCTATGACTCTTTCCAGGTTAATTTCTTTGCATTTACACAGATAAATATGTAACCGAGGTTTTGAAACATAAACTAGAGCACACTGCAATAATTTATCACAGTAGCCTTTCTTTCCGCAGAACTGGGCATTGAATCCAAGGCCTTGCACATACTAGGCCAACGCTCGACCACTGAGCTTTGTCATTAGCTCCATAGTAGTTAGAAAAAGGACAATAGAGGCTGGAGTGATGACGCAGTGCTTGAGAGGATGCCTGCTCTTCCAGAGGACCCGGAATTCCCAGCACCCACATGGTGGCTCCCAATCATCTGTAACTCCAGTTCCAGGGAACCCAGCATCCTCTTCCAGTCACCTTGGGTACCAGGCACACATGTGGATGCATAGGCATCCATATAGGCAAAACATTCAAACATATAAAATAAATAACCATGTATTCTGGACAGCTTTCTCTGCCATTATACATAGGACTTTGCTTATCTAAATATAAGTGTAAATATTTATCACTAAATATCACTATTTTGATAATATCACTATTATAAACAAATATCAGTAATATTTATATCACTAAATCTAAATATTTGTTTATCGCTAGCTGGGTGATATGCTATAATGTCCGTGCTATGGCTTATTTAACCATTCACCTAATGATGATGGTATGTAATCTATTGTTTCTAATTTGTTTCTCTGCAGAACCCTACCCTTCCGGCACTGAACTGCTCTGTTGAAAATGCCCATCCGACTGTTTCTTACTATGCTCGTCCCCAAGTGACATCGTACAATACCTACTACCATAGCCCTCCTCATCTGCCACCGTATTCTGCTTATGACTTTCAGGTATGTTTTGAGAGAAAAAAACTCTCTTGGCCCCCTTTGCTGTAACCCAGCCCTTGTTATTGCCCCTGACTTATTTATAGAATCTTTCTGTTGCCTTTGGAATTGACAGGAATTAGCCCAGGTGCTCTTCCTCAGTGGAATTTATCAGCTTGTAGGAAGCAGTGATTAGATTAAGGACCTGCAGGGAGGCAATGATAGAAGGCACAAGAAAGTGGGAGTAGCATAAGGGAAGAAATAGAATGAGAGGAAAACAGAGTCAGGTTGCTCAGATTGTGTTTAAATACACTAAGAAAATAATTTGGCTGGGAAATGGATCCCTGTTCAAGAGCAGCTTTTGCCGTGGTGAGAGGCATAGCCCTGATGCTTGGCCTAAGCATGTTCTGAGCCACACAGAGGTATGAATCAGACCTCCAATGAGGAAGTCCTTTTGTTTTTTTCAAACATGCTAATGAGAACTACATAGTGAAAATATTTTTACAACATTTTATCCCATATGTTGCCTTATTGCATAGGTCAGAAATAGTGTTACCGAATTTACATTTTCAGCCTTTTCTTCTGAGATGGGACTAACTGCAGAGACAGAAAGCATAAAAAGGGCACGAGGAACTCACTGTGTGCAGCGAGGAGGCACTTTGGAGAGCCATGCCAAGTGGGTCTTTACATATTAACAGTGATTTTGGTGGCAGCTTTCTTTCACTATGGCAAAACCCATGAGATCGCAGTCAGCTTGGAAACAGGAGATGGATATTTTCGAGCACAGCTTTGGAGGCTTCTGTCTGTGACCGACTGGCCAGATGGTGTAGGCTTGTAAATGTTGCATCACTTCCTCAGAGTGCTGGGGACCAAACCTTCAACACCTGGACCTTTAGGGGACACTTCTAAACCATATATAACAAGAATCATAAGTTATGATTCAACCTCTTAAACGCAGGGAATATAGATGTGTGCCTCCATGATGAGCCATTTTATTTTCATATCAAAGTAAATTGTATTGATTTGAGGAAGTTAGACCTTGTGATGAACCTTCTAATTAGGAATATAGCCCATGTAACAGTTACCACAAACTCTTAATAGAAAATTCCTTTTTAAGATACTCAAGCATATATTCATCCATCATTTTCTGTTCAAATCCTACTTCATGAATCAAAATACTTTAGAGTTTTGTGGTGTAGGTCTTGGAATATGTTTAACTTCTTTCTCTCTAGAACTTGGTATATACATTGAACACTTGTTCATTCCCAACGGTACACTGACTTTGCCTGCATGCATGTCTGTGTGAGGGTGTCAGGTCCCCTGGACCGGGAGCTATAGAAAGTTGTGAGCTGCCATGTGGGTGCTGGGAGTTGAACTCGGGTCCTATGGAAGGGCAGCCAGTGCTCTTAACCTTTTGAATCATCTCTCCAGCCCCCATTTAGTTAATTTCTAAATAGGATTATCTCTGTGACTCTGATTTGATCATTTCTATTCTCTTTTTAGTGAGGGTAATAGAAGAATGAGGAGAAAGGTTCATGGTTTTAATTAGTTAATTTTGTGTGTGCGCGCGTGCGCATGAATTCACATTCATGTACTTATGAAGCAATGATGGCAACTTGCATAAGTTGGCTTTCTCCTTCCACCATGTAGGTCCCAAGTCAAATTCAGGTCATCAAGCTTGACAGCAAGTGTCTTTGCTGGATAAGCCATCTCACCAGCCCCTCACAGGGGTTGTTTTAGTCCCTCAAAATTCTGTCTTCATTGGGTAATGATCTAGTTAGGAAGTCTGGGAAGCATTTCTTCTGGTGAGAAATGGACAAGGGTTTGTCTTGGGTCAGTTGGCCCTGAGGAAGTTGTGAGACCTTGATGTGGGGCAATGGACTACTTCAGTCTTGCATTCCAATGTGTCCTTACTTCTAGTGAACTTCCTGTACTTCAAAACAGGAAGTCTATGTGCTGAGAAGGCTTTAGCCTCCTTTCTCATCTCCCCAGCACTACTTCTCTTGCCCTTTGAAATCATTTCCCTATGACCTCTTCAGTTTCAGCCAAGCCTAAACTCTATAGGGCATTATCAGTTCCTGCTTCTGCTCAGAAATTGAACCCAGTGCAGTTTTATCTAAAACCATGAATGTTTCCAGCCATATTTCCCAATCTGGACTGCTGGATTAGTTCCTCTACTTTACTCATGGACTTGTCCATTTTCTGTCCATTTGGTGAACTGCCAAGTTTAAGCTCAAAAATCTCAGCCTATGAGGAATGCAAACAGTGGTGCTTATGTTCTTTATTCGGCACCTGAGAGTCCATGATGCTTCACTGCAGCCATTAAAGTGACTGAGTATACATTGAGCCCATTTAATAAAAGGATTGCTTCAATCCTGTGGGGGTGGGAGGAGTTAAAGGTACAGGTTACCTTGAAGCTCAGGAAGCCATTTCTGCTTTGTCTTTATATCCCCCCTCCCTTCTCAACTTTTCCTTATATTCTCCTTTTTTGCTCTTTCTTCCTCATTTTCCTCTGTCCTTTTGTCTGCTCCTCTTCCATTTGCGTAGCCTTTTCTTTCTAGGGCAGAATGCACGGGGATGCTTTTTAAAAAATCAACAAATGCTTTCATTTCCCCGCTTTGGGATACAACTTCTCTAACTAGTCAGTCGCTAGGCAATGCCAGGGCACCTTTGGAGTAAGAGTTTCATGGCCCCCCTGAAGAGAGATGTGCACACATTCACAGAATGCACATAGATATTAACGAATGTGGACAGCATGGGGCAGGTGAGGGGGTGGGAAATAGAGAGATGTCTGGGTTCATGAAGGGTGGTGCCCTCCTTAGCACCATTAGAGCACATTATCTACCTTAAGTACATTAAATGGCCACCCAGGCCTTGGAGTGAGCTCAGGAAGCCAAAGCTGACTAGGCCAGCAGTGGGCTAGGTACTTAGATGTTTCTTGTACTTTGTGCTGTGCAGAGATTCAAAGCATTAGTAAAGTTCAACTCTCAAGCAGGAACCAAAACACATCAAGCCAGCTCTCTAGCTGCAACAAAGCCAAGTATTTCTCAAGGTGCTTGCCTGTTGCTAGGAAACTATGCACTGGTACTGTGGGCCTTTTCCCTTTCCAACCCTCAAGGGTATGAGGACTGCAGCCAGTTAGCTCCCTAGCTCTGCCAGGAACCTTCAAATTTATCATTTGGATTTCCAATTCTGACCTCAGAGGGAAATGAGAATCACCTCTTCTCTGCTACCCACCCCCTAATATTTACCAAAGACGAAACTGAGAAATGAAAATCTAGAGGCGGCTGTTGTACCTGCTCTATTAACAAAGTGCCCAAGTGTTACCCACGGCAGCTGCTACCCACAGGAGCCTTTGAATGGCTCTCAGGATACAGCTGACTTGAGCGCTACTGCAGGGACTTGTCCTTCCCTTCTGTGGCTGCGAACACCTAATACCGCCCTGCTGCCTCTTGCCATCCCCAGAGTGGAATTTAGAAGGGCAGAGTGCCACATGCACGCCCAGGCACAGAGATCCTCGGCCCTGGGGGTCTTCTTTTCCTCTCTGGTTAAGAGAAACATTCTTAGTAGAAAAAAGCAGCAAGAGAGAAGGGAAAGAAAAGGAGGATCTATTAGTTACTTTTCTTGTCAGCGTGACAACATAGAAGAAAGGGGTTATTTAGTTACTTATTTATTTGGTTGTGTTTTCTTTTTTTGAGATATGATCTCACTATGGAGTCTTGACCAGTGTGGGACTCTTTATATAGACCAAGCTGACCTTTGACTCACAGAGACCCACCTGCCTGTGCCTCTACCTCCTGAGATTAAGGGCCTGTGTCACCATGCCCAGCCTAGGAAGGGGTTATTTTATCTCCCATTAGAGGGAACAGTTCACCATGGTGAGGGCAGGTAGTGACAGGAGTGACACCATAGTTACCTTACTTAAGTGAACAAGTTTGCTCAATGATCGAGCAATGCATTTTTTTCCAGGACGTAACCCTGTTATTAAACAACACACACCCGGACTGTTTCAGTAAAGGATATCTTCTTGGAGGTAGGGGGCAGTTTAGAGTTAGGAGGACATCATGTTTTTCTCAGGTCCACTCTCTCAAGTTGTAGGTTCTCTCAGTTCTGTAATCCAGTCATTCTTAAGCTCAAAAATGGAAAGGGTGGAGAAGGAAGAGGATTGCGCCTCCCTCCTCACCCCTAACATGATGCAATGAAGGTATTTCAGTGTCTCATACAGTGCCTAGAAATCTAGACATTGCCTTCCCAGGAGTATAGGGGTCTGGCGTGGGGATTAGACTCCATCAACTAACTGGTCTCACGCTCTAGAAGCCACATGCCAGGGACGGCCTGCAATTGCTACAAACATGGAAAAATGATGCGTTCAACTCAAACTCTGGCTAGACCAAGTAAAGATGTGACCCTCCATCCCACATCCATGTGAAACAGCACTTGAGCGCTTGAGAAAATTTAGTGTAAGTGGCTCTAAAAAAATTACCAGATCCTCATGGAGTCCAGACACAGCAGAATACCTGCAGTCCTATCCTGGGTGCTGACTAGCTTTGTTCTTTCTGAGACCCTGAATTTGTTTCCAAACTCTTACTGTCCTTGTAGTTCCCTCCATATGTGAGACCTCATCTCAGCCTTGCTCTAGTATGACTGTAGACTCTGAAGATAGATTCTAGTTTTAGAAGGCATGGCCAAGGTCACCTAATATATTCTCTTGAAGGAACAATCAGTCATTCAAGATTTATTGAGCACTTACTATTTTCTAAGCACTGTTCTGAGCTCTGGGGGAATAGAACAGTGAAAAAAATACTGTCCCTGAGCAGGAAAACTATTAGGGTTATGGGTTGCCATTGGCCAGGGAGCAGAGGCAAGTGATCCTTCTTATGGCAATTCACTGGTTATTTTATTTTTAAATACTGAATTTTTACTATGTGTTGAGGACTGTTTCTTGCTTAGCTAATGTTCACTCATCTCATCACATATATCAAATCTCAATTGAAGAGAAAACAATGGGCACAAACATATTCATTAACTGTGCCAAGATCTCTCGCACAGCGACAGGCAGACTTCAGACTGAGCCCATGGAAACAGGACGCCACACTGGACCTGTGACCAGCTAGCTGTGCCATGCCCTCCTCCCTTCAGAAGTCATTCCCCTTAATAGCAAATTACACGGAAAGACACAGGAAGAGAGACAGGCAAAATATCCTTATCTAACCTGCCTCACATTTTTACTTAGAAATTTAAGAAATAGTAAATCAGCATAAAAGGCATTAGATACTATGCCATTTTCAAACACAATGTTTTAGCAATTCTTCTCCCCTCTCAGGTCTTCAACCCTGCTCTCTCTGACGACCCCTCTATCTTCCCATCTCTCCTTTTTCATGCTCTATGTGTCTTTCGGTCTTCACACTCCTCTTTCTTTGTCACCTATCTTTAATCCTCTCTTGGTCTCCTATTTTTCAGGATTTATCTACACTTTAATCTCTCACCCCCATATTTGGAACACCTTGCTTAATATTATACTTTTCATATCTCACTAGGTTAATTTTAAAAATCCACATCTGTTCCCTTCCCAAGGTTAGATAACAAAAAAGGAAATTGAACCCCCAGTATCTCTGTAAACTGATACACAGCTCCTCATTCTTAGCGTTGGTTTCTCACCCCCGTGCCCTTGTTAGTCATTGTTTTCTGATCTATGGTGAGTTTGTGGGTAATGAAAGGGATGGTAGTTCATACGGAACAGGACTTCATGGCTTGAGAAGCAAGCCAGCCAACTGATTTGTGTAACCTCCGTTTTAGTCTATGATATGAGCCCCCAAGCCCTGAACTTCCCAATTATATATATATATAATTCCCACAGAAAAGTTTTTTTCCTAGGGGTCAATTACTTAACCTCATTAAACATCCTTAAGTCCAAGACTTTTTGAAACACTGATTGTAATGCTTTGAGCATAAGTTAGGACAGAGGTATCGATGGTTTGAGTGACAGATACAGAAAATGGAGCGATGTCTTCAAGAGACCACACAGCTGAAGCAACAGAATTGACTAACTGTTTAGATGTAAAGGTCAAGGGGGAAGAGGAGGATCCCCAAAACTTTCTGCATTTAGTTTGCAACATGAGTGATTTGATGCAGACTTATCCTGTCCCCTATTGACACCCTGAGATTTGAGCTATTTTTCTAAACAGAAACAGATTTATCCTATATTCATTTTAAATAGTAATGTCTGTCGAAGGGATTGCAAGCTCACTGCCTAAGTTGCTTTCTTTTTCATTACACAGCATTCCAGTGTCTTTCCATCCTCCCCTCCCTCTGATGAGCAAGAGCCCCAGTCTGCCTCTCCTTCGCCCAGCTACATGTGGTCCTCCAGCGCACCACCCCGTTATTCTCCACCCTACTACCCGCCTTTTGAAAAGCCACCACCTTACAGTCCTTAAGGAGGAGCACCTGTCGGCTATTGAGATCATTGTGGCTTTTGTGTTTCTGCTTTAGTGGAAGTGTGTAGGGTACAACATCTAAAGTGTGACTCTTATGCATAAAGTTTTACAACAGCTTGCCAGGCTAGGGAAAGATAAGGATGGAGCTTATTCATTAAAAGGGAAGGGTAGGATTGGCTAGGCCAAACCCAATACTTCCAAGAAGGGAAGTAGTTCTGACACAGAAAGTTCTGGCTAGGATTTTTGTTTGCTCATGTCTGGATATTGGATATTAACAAAAAGCTGCCCATATCTTACTCTGTTCTTCTCTGAGTCTTGTGAAAATGGCTGTTGTGATCATTCAGCTCAGCTTTTGTTACTGGTACCTCCTAAGGGGAAAAGCGCAATAGTCCCTCACCTTGAGTGGTGGGAGATCAGGACTGGCTGATTCAGAAGCACTGAAATACAGAGCAAATGTGTGCTATTTTCAGTAGATCTCAGTATACAACTGACAACTTAGGAGACAGTGTTTCTATTATATGTTGCATTATTATAAAACACATTTGCTACTGGAGATACAAATCTTACAGTTGAAATTCAGAGTTTAAAAATGCTAGATTAGACTGGGTCGTGATATGAATTGTTACTTATCTTTGTGACTATTTAATCTTTGGATACTGTGCTTTCACCCCAGCAAACCGCACGATCCTGCACCCCACCCTTGAAAACTCATCTGTATTTTAATGCCACTGCTCTTATTGGTCCTTTTTCCCATTGAGATCAATTGTGACAGCATTCAATTCAAGATTATGAAAGTGTTACAATGCCACTTCAAGTCTTCAAGACCTTAAATGCAGCCAACTTGACAAATTCTTAAGTGTTCCGCATTTAAAATCCATCTGGCACACTGTGGCAGTTATACAGTTGTTTTAATTATACAGAGCTTTAAACCATCAAGCTGTTGAGTTAAAAACACTTTGGAGCCCATGCCTTCACTCCAGCATGAACACGTTCACTAGGATTTTATTTTAACCTGAGAACTGGTTTAAAGGGAGACTGATAATCCTACACTTGTATTATGTAAACGTACAGGAGATACAGAGGACTCCTAATTAGACAGTTCTGCAAACACAGAACACACACTGGAAACACTTCCAGCCCATTTCGCTGCCTCCCATCTTTGCCAGTTGGAGGTGGCAGATAAATGCTGGTGCTCCCATCTACCTTGTAGACACCTGGTTACCAAGAATCAAGGCACAACAAGTGCACTCACTGTTCACAGGAACTACTGAGTTTACCTTTCAGCACCATACTGTCCTATCCAAACTTCAAATCCAAAAGGCCACAACCCTTTTAGGCTATACAAAATTACGGTTATTTTTACAGTTCTGAACATAATAAAATTCTACTGGATTTCAAAAAAGGACTAATAATCAATTGACTTCTTGTACAAACATCACCTTGTAATACCTAACAGTATTTTGTCATTTACACTTTATCCCTTGCTTTAGTGGATGTGTAGATTTTTAAAGGCACCATTACAAAGTATATCTTCAATGATCACATTTCTTAAAGTATTAAGATTCTATGACTCATTTCTATGTATTTTTCTTACTTTACAAAATAACTTGAAACAGTATAGATTTTCTAACACTTAATTTGAGCAGCTTTTTTTTTATTACAGTGAATTATATAAAGTGCATGTTACTTTAGGAAAATTGATATTCGCCGCTTCACTATTCTGCAAAACATTTGCTGTAATGAAGGAATTTCTATTTCCAATGTATCTTGACTGCATTTTATAACATTTACTGCTTTCTTCCTAATTCTGCTTTAAAGTATTGAACTGGGCATGAAATATTAAAATATTAATTCAGAACCTGTATAAACTAGATATTGCTTAAAATCTGTATCACTGCCATGTTGGAAACCCAGACGGCTTTTGTGATGTTTCAAATTAATAAAATTATCCTTCTCCCTATGCACTTTACAGGCATTCATGGTGTGTACAAAAGTCCAGTGGCTACTCTGAAACCACTGGCAATGACAACTCACTTTTGACTATGATGGTTTGAGAAACAATGCGACAAGTCTAACCAATACACAAAACCTAATGTTAATTTCTACCATGCTGTCATCAGAAACACAGCTTTTCTCCTGCTATGAAAAAAAAACCCAGTAAAACAATAGGACAGAAAGCCTGTGTAATTCATTCACAATAATCTTGTAAAAAATGCACTCAAAAATGAGAATGAATATGCTTTATTTCACCATAACAAACTCTATGAACTAATGTCAAGTATGGTTAATGGAAAGCAGAACTTAAGTCATGATAAGGAAGATTGTACAAATATGAACATTGCAGTATTGGGGAAAATGAACAGAGGTAAGGAAGCTAGTGCTGTTGAATTTGCATATAATTTCTCAAAATACACGTACCAGGATGACGTTTAAATGCCCAGATCAGTGGTCATTTTTTTTTTTTAGTCCAATGGAACAAATTCTTCAGTGACTCTGTGAAGGATAGTGACCATCGAAATGATAACAAAATATCATAATCTTTTAAGACTGCTGAAAGTCGGTATTCTTTGAACAAATTTCCTATTTCAAATAGATTCTACCCAGAATACCTACAGGTAATTCAGCATTTGAACAAAATTGAAGCCCACTTGAAAGAAAGATAGAAAATTCAGTAGTCAGAAAGCTAAGTAAAAAACAACCAGAAAATCTTCACAGTAGGTTTTAAACAGCACCTTGCTACAAATTTCCAATCCTAAAGTGACTAGGAGTAAAGAGTTTTTATCCAAAGAAATATTCCACAAAAACTCTGAACTTTGAGCCAGGCAGTGATGGCACATGCCTTTAATCCCAGTACTAGGTAGGCAGAGGCAGGTGGACTCTACAAAACTCTGAACTTTGGTTATAAAAACATTTTAAAAATCTCAAAGACCCCAAAACACGTGTAAGAGTCTTCCTGGCAAAATTACAATTGAACTTTATAATTCTCCTCCCTGCAAACTTCAGAAGCTATGTTCAGTAGGCACAGAGTTAAGAAGTTCTTATTCAAAATTTACAGAGTACAGCAGCAGTGGCAAATAATTTTACCAATGTTATTCAGAATGGAGAGGTTTTTTATTATTCCCAGTTTGTTATAATAGGCTTGTAGGGAGCTGGGCAGTGGTGGTACGTGCCTTTAACCTCAGCACTCAGGAGGGAGAGGCAGTGGCTCTCTGTGAGTTTGAGGCCAGTCTGGTCTACAGAGTGAGTTACTGGACAGCCAGGGCTGTTACACAGAGAAACCCTGTCTTAAGAAAAACAAAAAACTAAAACAACAACAAAAAACCCATAATAGGCTTGTAGGAACTAGCAAGTTTTACCACAGCAAACTAATTTACCTAGCAGTTGAGACTGCAACGTCACTATCTCTCACACAGGTAGAAGTAATTGTGTCTAACTGCTGAAATTGCATTCATGAAACTGAAATTCCAACTGGGAACATTTCTTGAGCATACCTTATACTCAAAAGGCAGTAACATCAATATCTACAGAGAAAGGATATAGATACTGTGATCACAGAGATCAGAGTCTAGAGTTATAGGGTGATTTTCAGTTTTCTAAGAGTTAGTTTATGAAATGGTTTGAAGGTCTAAGCTTACCAAACAGAAAACATAAATGTACACTACTCTACTACTTGGTAAGCAGGGGCTATCCTTTTTCCTTTGTATTATTGAAAACACTGATTCTTGATACCCTCAGCTACCAGTTAAAAAACACTTAAACTTTTCTCTTTACACCTAGTTTACCACCAGAAAAATGACCTATGCATGAAAAATTATGATTAAAGCTTTAAGTTCAAAGTCAAGAAAGAGATAAAAAATACACTGTAAGGAGAATGAAAATACCTATGCTGAACTAAGAAATACATAAGCAAGGTCACAAATGACTAGTAACTATGCAACACAACCATTTTCAGTATCTATTATTTTTTCCATTGAAAAAAAATTAGGTTAAATTTTTACAGAAATGTGTTAAATCTTTTATAAATGCTAAGCTATATATCTGTTCCAACCTGCTTCCTTTTATTACTACTCTTAAGTTTTAAATTCTAAGTGTTTAAATATGTGCCATCTTTAAAGGAAGAAGGGGGATACTGTCGTCAAAATAAACAGGAACCAACATGCCTGCAGTATTCCACATGCAGTTTCTGTTATAACAGCAGTTTGCACACAGATTGGAACTTATTTTAAGGGGTTAAAAAAATCCCTAAAAGACCTTGTTGAAAGGACAATGCTAGATTGCCATCAAAACTACTTAAAATGAAAACTTCCTACTGGGGAGTCTAACGTGAGCTTTTAAAAATCTATGCCAGTAGCCTTCCACCCAAAATACATGAGTCTCATCTATGGAATCTCAGCATTTACCAGCATTACATATAAAGATGCATTCGGTGGCTTTCAGATAGTAAATTCACAACATTTCATGGGAATATTTTTTAACCATGATTAACAAAAATCTCCACATAAAAGCAGAAGATTAAAGATAAGCACAAAAGAACTTTGTATTACCTCCCCTTTGAACTACATGCATGCCTGCTAGCTCATTTTTTTTTTTTTTTTTTTTTTTGCTCAGGGACATTTTAAAAGCATACAGCGGCCTTGTCATCAAAGTCTCTTACAGACTATGGCAAGGAAAGCAATGGTTAATCCCAATTAGCTAGAAGTAACTCGTTCTTCATAGGAGAGACCTGTTTGCATGGCTATTTTATAGTAGGAGAGAGGCAGGAGGCTGTTCTCTATTTGGACTCACAGAACAAACCACCTAGTTAGAACTTACTCTGAAATTTACCTTTTATGCTGTATACAAGACACAACACACTTAGGCTTAACATTAAGAAAATTGAAAATTCAGCTGTAAAGTGCTAGCATGGAAGTTACCCTAGTACAGTAGAACCTCTACTAGGGTATATTAGTAATCCAGTAATTGTCAAAGAACATTTACACTGCTTCAAATTCTGTTCAGAAAATGATCTCTCTGTACCTTCAAAAAGTTTCATCTTTTAGATGAGCTGAAAGCTAAACTATACAGATACTTCAGAGGGTGTTTAATCTCAACTCAAACTTTTAGAAAAAATTGCTTCTAAAAATTAACAATGCAACTTGGCTACTTGCAGATGACATGGCAGATTAAATTAACATGTTTTCACCTTAATTTGTTTCACAGGCCTTCTGAAATCCCTGCCCCTTAATCCAATGCAAACTTTCTGGTATTTCAAAGGAGTTCAGTAAGATTCTGGTATTATAAATTCAAACTCAGTACTGCCATCTGTTACATTCTGTTTAAAAATGGAATCATTTTCCTGTTGAATAAAAAAATCTTCCCAGTTCATTGGCTTGTTTTGAGGAGTAGATGTGGTCCCTACTGGAGGTTCTTTTCCAGCATCAACCTTATACCCAATAGCATCATCCTTCATGACAGGCACAGCACTTGATTTATCAGAAAGATATGCATACTGTCTGATCTGTAAAGACTTGCATGGATGTAAGCGATAAAGCTTTGAGTCCCCAGAAGGATCTTGACTATGAACTGACTTTATGTGTGATGACATAAACTGATAGTTGATGAAAGATTTGCCACATGCTAAACACTGATACCTTCGCTCCCCTGTGTGATGAATTTCATGCTTTGTGCGATATTCTGCAAGAGGAAATACCTTCTCACAGTAACGGCACTGATACTTCTTCTCCCAAGAATGAATGTTAAAATGTCTTCGCAAGCTTGTCAGGCAGACATATGACCTTTTGCATACAATGCAGATATAATAGACCCTTCCATCTACTATTAACTCATAGTGATCATCATGTTTTACTTTCATACGCTTGTTTGATGGTTCACTGCCAGATGTTTTCGGTAGCTCATTCTCAAGTTTGGCTTCCCCTCCATCAGGGTCATCTTTGACAGGGATCACTACGTCGTAAGTATCTTCACCAATATTTGCATAAACCTTGCAACCGGTTGATAAGCCTTCAATTTCAGTAGTTGTATCTAAAGTAATGATCTTCTGACCCTCCGTTAGATGCTTTGATCCTAAGCCTGGATCATTAGTGTTTCTAGTAATTACATCTGAAACTTTTAAAGAATTGGAAGGTGGCTCTTGAGGAACTACAGGAGTCTGTACCTTCTGTGTCAATGATCCATCAAAAGTGGTACTTTTGGAGATATCAGCCTGTGGGACCAAAGATGTATTACTGACTGCTGAGTCTGGACTGGAGCTAATGGTAACATCATCATCATCTATAATTTCTTCCGCTTCCACACCATTGGTCTTCTTTCCTGTTAAAACAGCATTGTTTGGTGTTGGCTGATTCTGTACAAGTAAATTGATTGGTGTCGGCTGATTCTGTACAAGTAAATTGATTGAAGAGGACATATGATTGGGAAGTGCAGAACTGACACTTGGTGGTGTAGTAAGTGGAGCCTGATTTAATAAAATAATGTTAGGAGTCAGATGTGTTGAAGCCGAAGACACCAGCAATTCTTCATTTCCTTGGGTTTGGCTAAGAGTTGCCTGATTTACAGGTGTGGGTATCTTCGGAGCAGGTGTGATGTTTGTTAAAGGTGGGGAGGTATTGCTAGCACAAGGTGTCACTTCTGAAATAGCAACAGGGGCTGGGTTAGGCTGGACCTGTGTCATTGTGTTGTTACTTGGCAAATTCTCCTTTTCAGGCAAAATCTCAGAGCAGAAAATGACATCGTCATCATCATCATCTGAATCAGTGACAATGATCTTTTTCATTTCATAATCTTCGGCAGATAATGAGAAAGACTCCGTTATAATGGGCATCACAGTAGCCCCATTATCTGGGGCTTCATCCTTGGACTTCTGTATATCAAGGTTTTTGTCACTAGAATCAGGAGGTAAGGTCTCATCAGTACCATCCTGTGCTGATATGTTTTTAACCTGTGACAGCGGGACACCAAGCTCCGCTATAAACTTCACTCCTAGTAACTGCCCTGATTTAATCAACTCGTCAAGTAAATCTGCTCTAACACGGACAATTTTAGAACTATACATATAATTCAGAATTTCTGCAAAGATCTCTGCTCTTATAAAGCTCAGTTCAACAACCTGCCCAGCGACTGAGAAGAGCTGGTGGAAGTATGTACTTGAAGCTGAAAGAATGTTCCTGTGCGCCCGGAACTTTCGGTCTTCCACAATAACAGTAACGTCACAGAAGAGTCCATGGTCACGCTGTTCATTCAAGGAGCTCAGCAGACTGCCAGAATATTGGATGTCTGTAGCAGAAATCAGTTTCCTACTCTCCATGCCTGCAAGGGAAAGGAGGAAGGGATTAGGGACGAGAAATCCACAATTACTTAATGATTTAGAATTTAAGGCACAGAAGTATTAAAGTTTATTGAAATTTGAATCAGAGTTTGCTCCAACATCTTGACTTTGAAATATGCTGTGTACATACACTAACTTTAGACCATGTGTCCAATCATATGACTTCCTCTGAGAAAAGGCAAGACAGTTTGAAATTGCTGTGCATCTAGACAATAATCCGCTTGCTCACCTCCCTTTGAAATTCATGAAAACATATTTTCACTAACCACCCTCTTAAAATTAGAATTCACTTTCTTAGCCCCAATTTTATTTTTCCTCAAGAGTTAAGAACTATTTTTTAATTTTAAGAAAAATCTTCATAAAGCATACAAATTACTTCTGAAAATGAACGGTTTAAATGCCAGAACAGTTTAGTGTGTTTCATATTAAGTCTGAAATTTAAAGTCTCTTCTTAGGAAGATCAGATTCCAAAGTTAGCCCTACAGCCAAGGACAATAACAAACACTGGCAATTTTTTACCTCACAATTTCCCATTCTTTCTCTTTACCTACCCCTTGCCAGTCTATGCCCACCCCCTTACACTCTCCAGAGGTGCAGTGTTAAACAGAGCACCAAGTGAGGTCAGGACACACTCTCATGAAGGAATAAGAAAACGGAAGGGGAAAGCATCCCATTTCTTATTGCTTACTTACATAAAAACTAGAAACATATTTTGTTGGTAAAAAAATTATGTGCCCTAGTATAAGAGCTTATTTCTCCTTAAATGAGAGCGAAAGTGAGAACAGTAACTCATTGGAACATAGGCAGTATTCCCACACAGAAGGCAGCAAGTGTCTCTGCTGGGTGACACTCCCAACACTTTCCTTTTGCATTTCAAGACGACATCGTGGAAACAGTGTGGCCAGAGTATAAAAAGCTATATTCATATATCAAAACAATTAAAAAGCACAAAACACGTGTTAAATGCAAATATAATGCATTAATCATGACTTGCTAAGAGCATTGGTAAAGAATTATTTCGTCATTAATATGCTTTCCTTTTAAAGTTGCAGAAGATATCACTGTTACAGTACTGAAGATACACACACACACAAATATAGACACGTGGCAGACAGAGAATCTGTTTTTTAAAAACTTTCCAACATCATAACTTAAAAACAAACTATAGACCAAAGCCTCAAAGTTAAGAGTTTTAAAAAACATGTTAGCGGTCCCATTTTAACAGAAGCAAGGAACTATAGGCTACCATAAAGGTATTCATTACAAAGTGTGACCTTTGGACAAGGTACCAACAATCCAAAAAAGATGATTTCGACAGAAACCACCTTCAAGTGGAGAGGTCTTTACGTACGGCCACGTGATTTTAACGTCTGCAAATACTTTTTCTCCCAATGTCGGAAAGGTTCACATGCAGGTGTCCAGGTGACACTGAGACTCGCTTTCATTTTGTTTAGGTATCCATCCTGCTTGTCAGGGTTGGCCCAGGATCGACCCAAGTGGGTCGCAAACCTTTCTCCCCAGTGATGTGCGACCTGACCTTGGAAAAGACACCCTACACCATTGTGTGACAAATCTTTGGCTGTGGGCAGGTTCAGAGGGCTGATGAAAGGTAGCAAAGAGATAAAAGCCACCCGGCAGAGAGTGAAGCAAACCAAGCGGGGCTCCCTGGAGCAGCTGAACACTATCTTTCTTTCACCACCTGCCTCTTCGTCCTTTGAACTTCGACGCAATCGAGTTTTTTAAAGGCCAATTTGCGTGCAAAGGCTAGCTTCTCGCAAATAGAGATGGAGGTGCAAACAGCAGCGCGAAGGCGGGAGGATGGGGGTGGTGGTGCTGGCGAAAGCAGAAGGCCTAGATCTGAAAGGTACGGTGTTGGGGGGTAGGGGGTCAGGCAAAGCACTAGGTATTGTTGTGTCCTGTGATGGGGACCAAAGAGGACGACGGGGCCCCGTAGTAAAGCTCGGTCTAATCAAATCAGGTGGTAGGCAGAAAAAGAGCACCCCGCCCCCACCCCCGCAGGCCGGCAGAAGGGAAAGGTGAAAGTCAAGTGGGTAGCGGTGGTGGGGTCCCCCACGCCCGGAGGCCTAGCCCAGGGTGCCGGCAGCTCCGGCTAGGGACAGACAAGGGGACCACGCCGCGCCCTCTCGGTTCTTCCCCTAGTGCTCCCGGGCCCACACAAAGAAAGAGCCTAGGGAGCCGAGCCTCCGACTCCGCAGCTTCCTGGTTCAAGTGAGGCGAACGCAAACGTAGGCGCGGCCGGGGCATGGAAGGCGCAGGGCGAGCTCCTAGTGCCCAGCCCGGCCCCCAGCCCGCTCCTCACCTGCTCCGCGCCGCTGCCGCTTTCTCCTCCTCAGGCCGAGGAAGGGTCAGAGTCCTCCCACGAGAAGAAGCCGGACTCCCGGGCGCTTGTGCTGCCTCTTTAAATGTCGCTCCAGTCTCCGTCGACGTCTAAGCAACTGCCGCCGCCGCCGCCGCCGCCGCCGCCGTCGCCGCCGCTGCCGCCGCTATGGACGCGCCACTCAGCCGACAGAGGGAGCAGCGCGCGGGCGGGCGAGAGAGCCGCCCTCCTCTTCCGAGAGCTGTCCGGGGCTGTCCGGAAGAGCCCGAGTCCTCGCTTCAGTGCCACGCTCCGCCTTCGGCTCTTTCCGTCACCGGGAAGCTCTTAAAGTGCTCTGCTCTTTTTTGGAGCGCAAGGCGGTGTGGGAAAGGGAAAGGCGCTAACACCGTTGGAAGGGACAGGGAAGCTAGTCTTGTTTGTTCAAACTCCGTGTAAGCCCCCAGGGCTTAAAAAAAAAAAAACCTTCAGAGTTTCAGGTCTTCTCCAAATTCGAAATCTGTTTGGTTAGCCTGTGTTGCTTGGACGCTAAACCACCTTGAAATATAAACTGCGTATTAAAATTTCTTACTTAACCCATAATTCAAATTGTAGGATAACAAGATAAGCAAATTACAGTGTCTACTTTTAAGAAGAAATCTATATTCGAATAACTCTTGTTAAGTGAATATTAAATGATTCAGTGCCTTATTAACTCCGTTTTTATTTACAGTGATCACTTCTGATCTGCAGCAAATATACACCAGGTAAGGCAAGTTTCTCCCTTTTCATAGGGTTCAGTAGGTCCATAAACGCGGATGAAAGTATTTTAGGAGACGGAAATAACAAACCAGTGTCAAATGAGCCTTGTCTCGGAAGCAAATAATATTTGTCCTGTTTCTCTTTATTATCCCCATAGCATTTCATCCTCAGAAGCACTTAGAGTCTTACACGTAACTGTTGGTGGTTGTTTATTGACTAGGTTATATAGCTGAGTAAAATCCCATTGTGTATAGTTAACATTTTCATTATCTTTTCATCAGTTGATGGACATCTAGGCTGTTTCCATGTCCTAGCTATTGCGAGCAGAATAGCGATAAATGCAGATAAGCATGTGTCTTTATAGTAGCAAATAGTATCCTTCGGATATATGCCCAGGAGTGGTTGTAGAGTTGGGTCACATGATAGATCTATTTCTAGTTTTCTGAGACAACTCCACACTGGTTTCCACATTGGCTGCACCAATTTGCAGAAATTCCAGCGTCTTAGTTACTTTTCTATTGTTGTGATACAGCTCCATGACCAAGGCAACTTATAGAAGAAATAATTGATGTGGGCTTATACAGCTCTAGAGGGTAGGAAGCCATGCAAACTGACCTGAGGCAGCAGGTATGGTGGCTGGAACAGCAATTGAAACCCACATCTTGAAACAACATCTCAGCAAGCTGAGAGTCCACATCTTGAGCCAAAAGCAAGAGAGCAAATATAAAATGGCACCAAGTCTTTTAAGCTCTCACACCCCAGTGACATACTTCCTCCACTAATTAGCACCTCCTAATCCTTCCCAAATAGGTCTACCAACCAGGAATCAAATATTCAAATACTTGAGACTATGGGACCCATTTATATTGAAACCACAGCAGGCACCCAGATAAAAACCAGTTCGGAAGGTCTGTAACCCTGGAGTTCTCTGGTCAGTTAGTCTAGTCACTAGGTGAATTCTGACTTCACTGTGAGAAGTAATGGAAGATATTAGCATGAATCTCTACAGGTGTGCACATATATAGACATATGCACCTTCATGCATATGTTCACATATACAACACATGAACACTTACCGCACGCGCGCACACACACACACACACACAGAAAGAGAGAGAGAAAGAGAAAGAGAGAGAGAGAGAGAGAGAGAGAGAGGAGGGAATGAGACAAAGAGAGAAAGAGAGAAAAGCAAAAAAGAGAGAGAATGGATATTTGATAATAAACTTATCCATTTGGAGGATGAAACCAAACAATAAGATTAATTTTGACTATGGACAGAATAAAATGTGTAGGACTGAACATAATATAAATCTTTTTATTATGTTGCTTAATATGTATTAAATACATACTAATTTGTACCAGCTCGGGCCAGTCAAGGTTCTATGTATTGTGGATATACTTATCATCAAGACACAATGCCAGTCTTCATGCAGCTTACATGCTAATGGGAGGAACATATAATAAACAGATATGAATATAGAATTTAAACAAGTCATATAGCATAAGTTTGGTGTTTTGAATGAGAATTGCCCCCATAGGCTCATATATTTGAATACTTGGGTCCCCAGTTGGTGGAATTGTTTGGGGGAGGATTAAGAGGTGTGTCCATGTTGGAAGGGCCTGCTGTTCCCAGTTTTCTTTCTCTGCCTCCTGCTTGCAGATCAAGATGTGAACCATGGTCTCTGAAGATTGTATCCATACTCAGTAGGTTGAGCTTATTATTTTCAGAGAAAGAAAATATACCCTCCAGGAAACTGTGGAGTGTCTCAGTAACAAGATGTTAGAAAGAACCAGTTTGAGTTGGTCTTCTGATGTCTACCTGTGAGCCCAGATCTATAGGAGGTGGAGGCAACAGCTTCTCAGACCTGTCTGGGCTATAAAGCCAGTTGAAGGTCGGCTTTGGCAACTCAGTGAGCCCTTATCTCAAAATGAAGCTCTTTTCTAATTTTCATTTTGATATCTGGTACCAAGAACAAAAGCGTTAGAGAAGTTGGGCAACTTGAAGGTGGGCCTCAGGACACAGGTGTACCTTTGAATGCAGATGCCATCAGAAACTAGGAACAATTGTATGGTTGCCAAACTCAGTAATTCTTATTTATAGTGGATACACATTTAAGTGAGATTAGTGCCGGAATTGGGAACATGGCGGTCACCTGTGTTGCACAGTAGGGGAAATTCAGTGTTTCCAGGGTGGCACACTGACCTTGTTTTGCCTATGCTTAGACAAGATCATTTCATTTACTCTCAGCTGAGTCATATTCCTATGACCTCGCTTGGTGTCTTGTCGGTTTATGTCTAACGAGAAAAATTTGCCGAGTTGTAAATGATATCAGAGGTTGTTCAAATGCCACTTTCTCAGACAGCAACTGGAAAGCCTGAGAATATAAGAAATGAGTCTTAGAAGGGGGAGGAAGAACAAGAGAGTGACTGCCACCTTAGAGAGCGGTAGTTGTGGCTAGATAGATAACTCAGTAATAAAAGCATTTGCTTAGCATGTGAAGGCCGAGTTTAATGGCCAGCAACACACACACACACACACACACACACACACCTTACACAATTCATGAATATCTCTGATCAGAGCATAGTGGTACATGCCTGTAATCCCAGTACTTAGAAGGCTGAGTCAGGAGGATTATGAATTAGAGGCCAGTCTGGAATACATGTCTAGTTCTGAGCTAGTCTGGGCTACCAGGCAAGTATCTGCCTCAAAACAAGTAGTCGTTTAATAGAGATGTTAAAAAATTGTGGGCATGTTCATGCCACAGCATGTGTGTGGATGTCAGAGGACAACATGAGAATCATTTTTCTTCTTCCATCCTGCAGGTTCTAATTTTGAAGTCAGGTCGTGAGGATCTGCGAGTAGTGCCTGTATTTCCTGAACCATCTTGGCATACTCAGGCTTATTATGAGACATTTCTCTTAACACGGCGCTTGTTCTTTATCTGAAATTCCAATATAAGTAGGCCTACTGTATATTTTCTTTTTACCAAATCCAATAGAACAAAAATGAACACCTCATGGGCTACTTGGATCCTCTGAATCCATGTAGGAAATACTTTGAATACTTTCACCGTTTTCTAACCGTATTAAGCATCTATGGCTGGGAGTGATGGTGCATGTCTTTAATCCCAGAACTTGGGAGGCAGAGAAAGGCAGATATTTGTGAGTTTGAGACTAGCCTAGTCTACATATTGAACACTGGGCCAACCAGACCCATATAGTAAGACCCTGTTTTTAAAAAGTAATAAAAACTTATACTAATTTCAACCTGCCACTCATGGCTCTTATGTTTTGTTTTAATTTGAAAGTAACTAGTACATGTAAGATACTTAATATGGTACCTGACACACAAATATTCTATATGACTACTTAGAAGATAATTACTTTGAGATTGGATCTCCCTATGTAGCTATGGTTGTTATTTCATAGAGTTATTATCCTATAGGACATATTTATACTAAAAATTATTGGTTATTTATTTGAAATACTCTATTTTCATTTTTGAAAACTATTATTTTCTTTTGCTGATTCCTATAAAGCCAAAATAAACACGCTGTTGGTTACGCAGGATCCTCTGAATTTATGTAGAAAACATTTTGAATATTTTGTCCTTTTTCTTTGCTATTCTTATTAAAATTTTCCTCTTCATTGAAATAGATACAGGAAAGTATATAATTTTATGTGTGCTATTGCTATATAGCATACATATGCACATATCTTTATAGATTTTATGTACATACATGTGACACAGTATGAGTCCAGTAAGTGTCTACAGTATGCATCCACACAGTTTGAGAGACAGTAAGCATCAGTATTATAAAATATCTAACACATTTATAGAAAGTGCATGCAACACAGATAGAACTGATACAGCCACTCTGTGAAGTGTTCACTTCACATGTGGTGCAGCCTCTTGTCCTTCAATTATTATAACCGTTGGACACTGAGCAAAACGTGGTCTCTGGTCCAGCTTAGACCTGGCAAAGAAATGAAGAGCCCAAAGACGGCTGTAGTGGCAGCATATTTAAACCCATGCACATACCTCTTCTCCCTGGCTGGAGGTTTTAGGAACACAAGGGAGACTTACCAAAGTAAATACAATGGTTTCATTAATTTTGGGTAATTCTGCAAGGCGCTTGAGCCACCACAGCACTTGGTGAGTGTGTACCCTGTTCTGGTGACTTCCACATCTCCAGTGGTTTATTCCAAAGACATTTCCAGCGCGGACTCTGGCAAACTTGGTCAATAGGATGTTCCTGGGAGGGGGATGGTGGCACTACTCTGACTTGTGATTGGGTTGGGCTTCCAAGTGCTAATGGCCATTTCTGTTCAATTTACTTGTGCTCTCTTTCATTCTTGTTTTCAGTCTATCCACAAAAGCTCCTTCCTTTCCTTCTTAACCTCTTTTCTCCCTTAGATTCCCACTTATTACCAGGTCCCTTTCGTAGGTGCAAAGACCCTCGTCCTCCTTCTGCCTCAGATATTAAATGGATATAGGAGAGAAGTTCTAAGTATAGCATTGCCACTTGTATATTTTAAATATTTATTTATTTATTATGTATACAGCATTCTGTCTGCATGGATGCCTGCAGGCCAGAAGAGGGCACCAGACCTCATTATAGATGGTTGTGAACCACCATGTGGTTGCTGGAAATTGAACTCAGGACCTTTGGAAGAGCAGGTAATGCTCTTAACCTCTGAGCCATCTCTCCAGCCCATATATATATATATATATATATATATATATATATATATATATATATATGTTTTTTGTTTTTGCTTGTTGTTGTTGTTGTTGAGATAGTGTCCCCATGTAGGTCAGGCCCATTGGCTGTGTTGTCTAGGCTGGCCTTCAACTCTTTGCTTCAGTAGTGTCAGAATTATAGGCAGGTGCCATCATGACTAGCAGATAGCATAACGTTTATTTACCACTAGACTGTAGATGGTCCATCATTGTGTGTCACACCTGGCCAGGCTGAGATGGTACCAAGTTGTACAAATGAAAACTCTTTGTAGATTAGAGATCAAGGGCTTAGGTGGAAAGGGGGAAACAACATTGCCCTGTGACAAGATAATTGTGACCTGCTAAAGTGCAGATAAGACTGCCCTGAGACGTGTTTGTCTTCTCAATCCTGTCCTTGAAGAATAAGAGGATGAGTGTTTTCCTGTAGTGAAATCCCGGACTACAAAAATCGGTGGGGGAGGAGAAGGAATATAGTTGTAATTATTGTTGCATAAGCAATTATTCATAAGTATTTATGCCTAATCAGATAAAATCTTAAGTGCACTGCGTGATAAAATGTTAAAATCCAAACAGGCATCAAGTGGCAGGTTGAAATTCATATGCATCTGTTCTTATTTATTTCTGTGCTCTGTGAAGATGATATAATCACCCACCTAGGTTTTTTTTTTCTCCTGTGAAGGCTTCTTCAAGTGTATGAATACTAAAACTCTATTGTGCTGTCTTGCTGATATAACTTGTTTTTACCAGACTGCCATTCTCAAGGGGCTAATCACTTTCTGTGGTCTGTACTATTCTTTTTTTTTTGAGTTCTTTTTCTTTTTTTTTAAAGATTTATTTATTTATTATGTATACAGCATTCTGTCTACATGGATGTCTGCAGGTCAGAAGAGGGTACCAGATCACATTGCTAGGAATTGAACTCAGGACCTCTGGAAGAGCAGCCAGTGCTCTTAACCTCTGAGCCATCTCTCCAGCCCCAGTCTGTACTATTCTTGATACAGTCACTGGAACATTCACATTGGAGTATTCATTTATACTAAATTTCTATTTAAAAATTTTAAATGTAGGGAATGAAGAAATGAATCAGTGATTAAGAGCGCTTGCTGTTCTTCCAGGGGACCTGAGTTTGGTTCCCAGCACCCATGTCAAGTGACTCACAGCCATCTGTATCTCCAAGCCAAAGGGTTGTTCCCTCTTCTTCAAGTTTATCAGTGCACCATATCAATCCTGGAATCCACTCACATAGGCACACACATACTCATAAATAAAAGTAAACCTCAAAAAAGCTATTATCTGGACATGTTGGAAATTATTTTATATAAATTATATTTTGCGTAAATCATGGTTCTATAGTTACATGTAACAAAGAATGCTATAAAATTTTATATAATTTTGTTTTAAGCATATATATGATGTGGGATGTCCTTCTGTATATATGTTGCTTTTTATTGGTTGATGAATAAATCTATTTTGGCCAATGGCTTAGCAGAGCAAAGTCATTTGGGAAATCTGAACAGAGATGAGAGAGTAGGCAGAGTCAGAGAGGTGCCATGTAGCTGCCAAAGGAGACAGAAGCCCTGGAAGCTTTCCAGTAAACCACAGCCTTGTGACAATACACAGATTAATAGAAATTGATTAATTTAAGATATAAGAAATAGTTAGAAATATGCCTAAGATATCAGTCAAACAGTGTTGTAATTAATATAGTTTCTGTGTAATTTTTCAGGTCTGGGTAGCCCGGAAATGAACAAACAGTCTCTGCCCACATATATATGCTTAAATATGCTTATCTTTCTGTTTTTATATATTTATAACAGAATTCTGACATTGAATTATAAGTTTCATGTTTGTATTCTTGAGGAGATTAAGGAAGAAAGAAATTTAGAGAATTTGAAGTTCTTGAAGTACGGGGGCTTTCTTGAAAGAATATTAGTTTTGCATTAAATAATGTCCCACCCTAACAAATTTATATGTTGAATTTCTAATTTTTGGTATGATTATGTGGGGAGAGGACCTCAAAGAAGGAAATTGAGGCTAAATGAAATTATGAAGGCGGGCCCTAGACTAGTTGGACTGCTGTTCTCATAAGAAGATGAAGCCACAGTAGAAATTTCTTTCTTCTTGTGCACAGAAGAAAGGCTATGTGCAGATACAGGCTGAAGGCAGCTGTCTACCAGTCAGGAAAAGAACACATATTGAGAACCAACCCATAAAGAGATCTTGTTCTTGTAGTTACCATCTCCAGAATGGTGAAAAAATCAATTTCTAGTGCCTAAGCTATGTTGCCTGTAGTATTTTGTTATAGCTGCCCTGCTTGACTAATACATACCTGGATGAGAGAAAGTGTTTCAAAGTATATTTCTAAAGTATGTTAGAACATTTATTAAATATAGAATGTCTTGACAAAATTTATTTAAAATATTAAAACAAAATTTTATACTGGTGCTGTGAGGTGACTCAACAGGTAAAGGCACTGGCTGCCAAGCTGGATGAACTGAGTTTGATCTCTAGACCCACATGGTGGAAGGAGAGAACTGAATTCTTCAGATTTTCCTTCATCTTCCACATGTAAAACTATGCACATGCCCCCACAAAATATTCATACAAATATAAAGTATATATTTTAAATTGAATATGTTTCCTAATGTTCCTCTCTACCCTTCCTTCACCCCAATTTGGAACCCTTTATTGCCATAGGCAATTTCATTTATGCTTTCATCTTATACATACATACATACATGTGACTGTAAAATCTAGGAACCACAAACTTATTTGTCTTTCTGAAATCCTAGCTGTTTGAAATCGGGTATAATGCCACTGCCAGCATTATTCTATTTATTCAGACTTGCTTTAACCATTCAAAGATTTTGGTGCTTGTAAATGAATTTTATTTTCTTCTATTTCTATTATTAGTGGCATTGGGATTTTGATTAAGATTTCATTGAATTCATAGATTGTTTTTGGTACGGTAGCCATTTCCACAATGTTAGTTCTTCCAGTCCATGAGCTTGAGATATCGTCCCATTTTTAGACTTCAATTTCTATCTTGAATGCTTTATAGTTTTCATTGTAGAGGCTTTTAATTTCCTTGGTTATCCCAAGGCATTTTCTAAGGCAATAGTGAAAGGAATTATTTCCCTGATTTCTTCCTCAGTATGTTTGATATTGGTCTATATGAAGGCTACTGATTTTTGTATGCCAATTTTATATTCTAACGCTGCTGAAAGTTCTATGAATTTTCTGGTAGAATCTTAAGAAATTGTATGTAAGGAATCATGTTCACCTGCAAATAAGGATGCTTTGATTTCTTCCAAAGTTTTTGGCAAGTAAACTTTAAGTACATCTTGCACATTTTTGTGTGTGATTTATTCTTTTCTAGTAATTTTCTTTGTGTGTATGTGTGTGTGTTTTCTCTTTTGTTTGCACATACATGTGGATGCTAATGCTAAATCTTCTTCTATAACTGTGTCATAGAAGCAGGGTCTCTCAGTCAAACCCAGAACTCTCTCAGTAAGACTAATCTCCCTATCCAGGAGTGCTCTCTATCTTTTTTTCCCCTGAGACTGGAAATGGAGATGGTGGCTTTGCCTACCTGGTGATCCAAACTCCAGTCTATCTGCTCAAGAATTACTTGAGCATCAGTAATTCTGAAACATCCCCCAGCCCTCCTATCTCTTACATTTTAAACACGGAACCTACATATGAACAAACACTTTTGCCACTGGGAGTATGAATATGATGAAAATGCATTATGTGAAATTCTCAAACAACTTGTAAGAAAATAAGGAAAAAAAACCTTGTTGCCAGTCAGTTTTAGCATATTAATTGTTCTTTTAATGTTAATATTAATATCAATGCATCTGGTGCTAATTTTTCATTAACAGAAAGATTCATTGTGAAAGCAAATAATATATTAATATTGAATTATTTAACTTAGTAGCACATTGCATGTCTGATGATATATTACAAGAGGATCTTTATTATTGTGTTATTATTTTTTTATGCTACTGGGGAATTGAACCTAGGAACTCAAGCATGCCAGGCAAGTGCTTCACTACTAAGCTGCATTCCAAGCACTTCAAAAAATTATTTTTGTTGTTATTTTGTGTGTATAATGTGTGTGTATGTGTGTGTGTGTGTGTGTGTGTGTGTGTGTGTGTATAGAGGGGTGCACACATGCCATGAAATGTGAGTCAGTGCTCACCTTTCACTTTGAAACAGGCTCTCTCTTGCAGTTCGCTACTGTGGTACTGGGCTAGCAGACCTGCGCGTTTCCAGTGATGTCCTGGCTCTGCCTCCCATCCGATGTGAGCTCACTGGAATGACAGACACTTGCACTACTGTGTTAGTCTTTTATGTGGGTTCAGGAAATCTGAATTCAGGTTGTTAAAAGCTCTGTCTACTGAGCCATCTCCTTAAGCCCCGCTTTTTACTTGGTGTTCTATTTTGAGCCAGGAACTTGCTAAACTGCCTAGGCTGCTCTTGGACTTGCTTTCTTGCCTAAGCAGGCCTTAAATGTGTGGACTTCCTTGCTACAGGCTTCTAAAGAGCTGAGATGATGGTCTTGTATCACCAGGCCCGATTACAAAGAAATATATATATATATATATATATATGTATATACATACACATATATACACACACACATATATATAGTGTGTGTATTAAAGATCAGTGTAACAATATGCTGTTGTTTAGTCTTTTATAGCCATACTACCAAAAGATTAGCGCATGTTCTCTTGCTTATTTATTTTCAGTGTTTTTCATAATTTTCTTCTCTATTTCTTTGTCTGTATTAGGTTGAGTCGAGACAATGCTCTCTTTAGGTAAACTATTAATTTGTATCAGGTTGTAGGAAAGTTTAGAATCTAAAATTCAGAAAACCTGGACCACGACAGAGTCACCCATTAAAAAAGTTTTATTTTCCCCAAATCATAATTTTAATTTAAAATGTCAGTGTGCATAGAGCCATCCCCATTGGTAGAGGTGTGGGTAGGCCAGCCCAGAAGGTGTGAGCCTAGGAGAGCTGCTCCCATTACTCATCTGTCATAGGGCAGCATGGGTGGGGGAGAGATGCCTCCTGGTAACTGAGGCAGGTGGGAGAGCTGGCTCTGTCCTTAATCAGCTGCATCCCACCTGGGCAACACAGCAGAGCTGATCCTGTAGGTGCAGGTGCAGGAGATCTGACCCTGAGGACATGAAAGCAGAACTGCTCCTGCCCCTTCCTTATCATTGCAAGGGGTGAAGTAGGCAGGGCAAGGCAGGAGAGCGCACTCTGGTGGTGAGGACAAGGGAGAGCCAGGAGGGAGGCTGGCCAACCCTGCAACTCCTGGGGCCCAGAACCAGGATTATGAGTTGGAATACCCCAGCATCCACCTATCTATATCTACTGGAGCATGTGAAGGGGGCCAGTCCTGCAGACCCAAAGCTGCAGGATCTCCATGGCACAGGATCTCCAAGAGGAGGCCCAGTGAGGGCCCAGCATCAATAGTGTAGCAGAAGCCAAAGACCTCGAACCAGACCAATGACTCTTTGCAAGAAACACTTGAGAGTAAAGATAAATGGATAAAAGGGTGTACTGTGTGACTCACTGTATCACACTGCCGCTTCTATGACGAGATTGATTTTTCTTTTTTCCTCTTAAATTTTATTTTATTTTATCTTGGGTAAAGGTTTCAAGGGCAGAGGGTAGATATGAAGGGTCGGGGAAATGAATGGGATGAAGATGCATGGTGTGAAAGCCACAGAGAATGAATAAAAAGAAAGAAATAATGTCCTCGTATATGTTAGGCAGATGTCCTAACACTGAGCGACTTTCCTACCCCTCAAATTTGATTTATCCCACTTTTCTTTAAATGTGCTAAAATATACCAGATATGATGTTGTCAATCTTTAAAAATTATGTTTATTTCTGTGCTTCCTAAATGTTATACTTCTACTATAACGTGCAGAAGCGTGACCTTTCTGTGCCCCATCCTGACTGATAATTTTACTTCTTCCTCTGATGGCATCCGGTTTTCTGGCTCCTGTTGCTACTTCCGCATTGCTGGAGGACTGATCTCAGTTATAGGATGTGAGCATGTCAGTCTGCTACTTAAAATCATCCCCAGGAACCTCCAGAGACAAGTGACCTGAGCTTGCAGGAGCTCATGGACGTTGAACCAACAGTCAGGAAGCCTACATGGGACCGACCTAAGCGCTCTGCAAATGTGTGAGACAATTGTGTAGCTTGATCTCTTATTGTGTAAGGCTTAGTAAGTGGGATCTCTCCTTGGTGCTTAGCTGGCTTTTGGTAACCTATTCCCCATGCTGGATTACCTGGCCCCGCCTCAACGTAAGGGGAGGAGCTCAATCCTGTCTCAACTTGATGGACCATGCTTTGTTCAAGTCCATGGGAGGCCTGTCCCTTTCTGAATGGAGACAGAAGAAGAGTGGATGGAGAGGGGGGATAGATGGAAAAAGGGAGTGGATGGGAGGAGATGAGGGAGGGGAAACTGGTTGGTAGGTAAAATAAATGAGAAGAATGTTATTTACATAAAGAAAAAAATCATCGCCCAGCTCCTTTAACCTTCAAGACAAACTTCAACCCCAGCCTGCTCAGTCTCTAGTCACAGATGCCACTGTCTCTCTTGCAGCACCATTTGTAATCTCAGTGTGTCATCGGTGAGCGAACACAGACACACAGCTCTACGCTGCTGCCCCTCAGCAGCCTGAGGCATTCCCTTTAGCCTTTAAGAGCCTGACTCAGGCCAGATGGGGATTCATGACTTTCATGCAGAAAAGGATTCCAGGACTAGCTCGTACAGTAAAGCAGACTTTTTTCTTAATATTTTAATTTAGATTTGAGCATGAGGGTTTAGAGGAAAATAAGACAAGTGGGGGCTTGTGCTCCCATGAGAGGAGGGGAAAATAAGATGTACTGGAGTGTGTCTATAAGCTTCTCCAAGAAAGAGTAAGCAATTAGTTGTCTCAGCATTAGTCATATACATTCTTTTGGTGTCTCTTGAAATATATCTCAGAATGTTGCTAAGAAACCTTTTATATCCATCTCTTCCCCATTTTGCAAGAGAGATACAGGAGGGGACTCCAAAGATATATTGTATGAAATTTAGAATTCAATAAGATAAAATCAGAAGCTGTGAGGTTAGTTACACAGGAAGTTTATCACACATCCTCTTTAAATGGGATTTCTGCTAGGAAATTTCAGGTTTATAACTGGGAAGGGAAAAGGTTTTAAGTTGTGAATAGTGCTGGATTTTTGCAGGTGATAGACCTTCATCTAGATGCCCGGGTGAACGGCTTCTCTTTTTCTCTTCTCATGTCCCTCAGTTTCTCCTGTTTTTCTATCCTGCCTTAAGTATTCCACTTGCTTTCTCTTGACTCTCACCTGGTACAGCAGGCCTCTGCCTTCAGATCAGTCAGTCCCTGCTCTAGCTTGCTTTGTGCAGTACAGCAAAGGACATGTGCTACTTTTGCAATAAACTGATTTCAAAAACAACTAGCTTAAGAGTCACTGCTTCCCTATAGACCATTCCTCAATTACTTTCTCTGAATCACTTTAATTTGGGGGCTCACTACTATGCCCCAAGCACACCTCCATTTCTCTGAGTTGTTCTAGAATGTGTTCACCTCAATACCCACCCCTTTTTACTACACTGAGATTCTGATTTCTCTCTCTCTCTCTCTCTCTCTCTCTCTCTGTATACATATTATATATAATATATATAGCTATATATATATATATATCAGGTATACCTATGTATCTATATCCAGAGCTCAGTGTGTGTGTTTCCTTCTTCCTCTCTTTTTCATTCCCTTCCTCTTTTCTTCTCTTTCATATTCCCCCTCCTTTTCCTTTTCATTCTCCTCTTCCTATTCTCTCTTCTTCCTCTTTCTTTCCTTTCCTTTTTCCTTCTAACTCTCTCATTTTGTTTTTTAAAAACTGGTCTCACTAGATTATCCATAGTAATTTTAATATATTTCAATTTGCAGATGGAAGATGTAGAAAGGAAAATAATAGAAGCCAAAGAAAATATTAAGATGAAAATACAGATGGCTACTTTTTCATCTAATTTTAATATGGAAACATATATATACATAATCTATCTATCTATATATACATATATATGTAGAGAGAATATGTAATGATTTCACAGGAATGCAGTGTTGATCCTGAACTATTACCAACCAGTGGAAGCTTGTCACCATCCTCCAATTGGAAACCAGTACAAGTGTCTTCATTTATCATCAGTTTCTCACATTCCTCTACAAGATATTTGAAAACTGCAATTGCCCTAGCACTATCATACCTAACAATAATTCTTCAATTTCATTAAATTCCATTTAGCTTTTAAAAATTGTTTTGTATCTTGAACTTTCTGTGGAGGAAGGCAGCATGAAGGAAACCCAAAACTGCTTTTTTTTTCAAGGTCAGTTAACCATTGGGATATCAATTTTATTTGTGGTGTTAGAGATGAAGCCCAAGACTCCAGACATCTTAGGTAGATATTCTACCACTGAATTATACCTTCAGCTCAATAATTGAAATGTTAACATGTGTATGGGGGGAATGGGAGGGTTATGTCCTTTGTTTCACTGTCAGAATTAGAGCAATCCCTTTTAGTATTTAGTATCCAGGAAGTAGGGTCCTAATACATGATCTTCCA
Source organism: Myodes glareolus (assembly GCF_982192425.1). Lineage (NCBI taxonomy): Eukaryota > Metazoa > Chordata > Mammalia > Rodentia > Cricetidae > Myodes > Myodes glareolus. The sequence continues at coordinate 29,705,077 of NC_142053.1, read as the reverse complement.
CTTCTGAGCTGGAGAATGTGCCTGCTGGTATGTGGATGAGAGAAAAAGCAAGGAGAGCTCATTCTTGCTGCGGGAGCTCCTTCCACTCCTTCAGCCAATAGTCGTTGAGATACCAGCCCACTGGGCCGTGGTCTGTTTTTCTTTTAAAAGCAGCGGCAGCCCTTTGCTCTTTCTCTTGCTCCAGTGACTAGACTCCTTTCCTGGCTGTCGTGTAGGACAGTGTTCTGTAAGTTTTTTCCCCTCAAATAAATAACCCTTTGAATCCAAACTGGTGTGGGATTGTTTCACACATTAATTCTGGCTTGGATGTAGTCTCCTCTTGGGTTTTGTTAAAGTAGCAGGACCTTTAGGTCCAAACAGCTCCAATTTCTCAATGTCATCAGAAGAAAGGGGAGGACTATGAGCAAAAATTGGAGTTTACCAAATGGGTGTTTGGCTACCATCATCCCATAAGATCCCATAAGGAGCATCTTAGGAAATTTTCTTTAGATTTTGATCTGTGCTCAAAATGCCCATATTTATGGTTCGTTCCCTGCCCACCACCTCCAGGTTTCAGATGGAAGTGTGCCTAATGAATTGCAGTCTGTGTGGTTCCTTGGTAATGCTTTTCATGCCTGGTAAGAAGAGTTAAACAAAAAAGTGTCCTGACATCCAGTCATCATCTTTCCAGCTCATCTGTTTCCTCCTTCCTAGAAATGGTGCCATCTGATCCCCAGTGAAGTTTAATGTCTTTAAAGTTGGATCCTGGGGTTGCTGAAACAGTTCAGTGATTATGAGTAAGTATCGTTCTTGCAGAAGACCTGAGTTCAAGTCAAGTCTCAGCACTCATGTCAGCAGCTCACAACCACCTGTAACTCCAGTTCCAAGGCATCTGATGACTTCTGGCCTCTGTAGGTAGCAACACTCACGTGCAGGCCTCCTCTCCCATATGCACATAATTAAAAATAAGGTAAATGTTAAACTGGATCTCTGGCTTATGACCATGCACAGCTCCTCACACCCCTGGAGTTTCCTTAGTGATAGAGCGGTTTTTTTATATATATAATAATTTGTTTTGATCCCACCTGGATTTATGCTAATGAATTTGTATAGGTTGAGGCCCCAAGATAGCTAAAGATGGGGGCTGGTAAGCTGAAAGAGCAAATGATTAGAGTATTAAAAAGGTCAGAACTTTTATCTTACAGAAACAAGCTAGGCATTAAGCTACACTTGATCAACTTCTGTATTGCTAAAGTGAGGTGCCTGGAGAGTGCTATTCCCAGAGAAGGCATGAGCACTCCTCACCCTGTCTTGCCTTACTTTCCTCTTCCATTTTCTGTTCCTTTGTCCTTGAAGCATACTTATGATGGGCTGTGAGTTTGAATCCCATGCACTGCTTTAGGCAATTAATTGAGCCTGAGGAGGAAAGCTGTAGGAATCTGCCAATTATGGCCAGCCAATTAGAAGTGTGGGTGACAGACTAGAACTGGTGACTGGCATCTGAAGTGGGTGGACAGTAGTCTTATGGAACCAAACATTTAACTCAGGAGATCTGATGCTATTGCCAAATATATAGTGTTAGGGTTAAATTAACTTACAGAACACAACTCAGTTGGTGTGCAGTAGAGAACCTTGTGTCACAAGTCCTGTGAACTGTGCAAGGATAGAGAAAAATGACTTTCTCTCTCTCAAAAACCTTCTGTTTGGGGGTTGGTGTTCAGATCAGCAGTGTGGTGCTTGTCTGACAAGTACAGTACCCTGGGTTTGCCCCTTAGCTCTTGAGAAAAAAAAAACCTCTTATTTGAAATGCCTATCCTTGGTGTGAATTAACTATCTGATAGGATTGCATTGGTTTTTAGACAGAATGTTTCCTTAAAACATGATTAATGGGTAATTTATTCCTTGAAATCACTTGAGAGTTAATATTGCATGGTGAGGGATGTCTAATCATGGCAACAAGAAAGTCTGAATTTTGTCTGGCTGGGACACAAGACTTGCTGAATCTATAGAAGCTGCCTTGATTTTCAACCCTTTAATACTATGGTAAGTTTAACCTCACTAAGTTTAAATTCCTGGAAACTCAAAACAATAGCCCACATGGGGATTTGTAGAAGATGCAGGCCATTGTTAATTCCACAACCTCTAAGCGGTTCATTCTCTTGAGATATTTTGGGTATCAGAACATTGTCAGCTAAGCCTGTTCCACCTACCTACAGATGCAGGATTCCAGCGGAACCATAATGCTGCCCAGACTCGTGGGATAACCTTGCCAGATTCATTGCCCCCCCCCTCCGCATGTGTGTTATAGAGATGTTCAGGTGGCTGTGTGCTAGTGTGTGTATGTACATGTGGAGGACAGAGGTTTAATGGTGGAGGCTTGTGGTTTGGGTGACAGGAGGGATCTTAGCTCTACTATACTCTTACAGCTATATGACTGCAAGCATGGTGTTCCAGCACCCCCGTCAATGCTGAAGGCTGAATAGCATTAGGATCAGCTTGCTTTTGATATAGAGAGATGACTCCAGAAATCTTCTTATCTCTTTTTATAAAATCCCTTTGACAGAAATCACTAGCAAGCATCTCTCCTATACAAAACAAGCTATTAAGTCACTCCTGGGGGTGGACACTTACAACAACAGAACTTGTGGGTGCAGAAACAGGAGGATAATGAGTTCAAGGATGCCTGCATCAGCCTGGGCAATGCAGTGAGCACCAGCAACGGGAACCCTAAAATCGATCATTGCAGACGATGAAGCTCAGTGAACTAAAAGTTAGTAGTATAACTTGACAAAGATGACATTCTAGAAAATGGGATCATCATTGATGTAAAAACAAAATTATCAGTATAAGTCATGAAACTCTCCAATTCAAACCAGGCCACTAAGCTTTAAGAAATTAATTTCATTGCAGCTGGAGAGATGGCTTGGTAGTTAAGAATTCCGGCTGTTCATGCAGAGGTCCTGAATTCAGATCCTAGCACCTGAATGATGGGTCACAGCTATCTCTATATAACTCCAGTTCCAGGGAATCTAGTGACCTTTCTGACCTCCCCAGGGTCCAGGCATACACAATACACTTGTACACATAAAATAAAAATCCATATCTTTAAAAGTTTACTTTTATTATTGAAATCAATTAAACTTTTCTTCATGTTTGAAGGAGAGTCTAGGCTGGCTTGAAACTGACGGTGTAGTCTAGAATAGCCTCAAACAATTATCTTGTCCCCAGCTACTGCCAATTTTTAAAAATATAAATAAAACTTAAGAATTAATTATTTCATTAAGCTCCTTTTGTTTGTTTTACTTTTGACACTATAATTTAATTACAATATTTCCCCTTCACTCTCCTCCCTTCAAATCCTCCTATACAGTTCTCCCCATTTTCCTTAAAATTCATTAATTGCATTATATACATATGTGTGTATGTACATACATGTATATTTCTGAATATAACCTGCTTGGGCTTGGTCTGTATAATATTATTTGTATGTATGTTTTCAGGGATGACTATTTGATGTTGGATAATCAATTGGTGTGCTCTTCCTTGGGGGACACTGTTTCTCTTGCTCCCAGATTTTCTCAGTTGCCTATAGTATTTTGGGTAAGGCTGAGGCCTGTGAACTTTCTCCTGCCAATGCTTGCTGCTGTTCTTGTTCAGATAGTGTTCAGGCTGTCATATTGCTGAGATCGTATGGGTGCAGCTTCTTTTTTTTTTTTACTACTAACCTGCATTTCTTAATTATACGTTACATTTTTAATTGAGTTGCATAAGCACACGACATTTAACAAGAGTAGAAACATATTTATTATAACAAAAATAGCCTTCAATTTGTATCAATATACAAAAATTCAAAGCAGTGTAAAATATTTGAGACTAGTGGTTGTTGAAAAGTAGGTTCAACCTAGTCTGTTTGGATGCTCACCTTCCTAGAACTGGATGGAGTGGGGAGGACCTTGGACTTCCCACAGGGCATGGAACTCTGACTGCTCTTTGGACTGGAGAGGGAGGGGAGGGGGAATGTGGGAGGGGGAGGGAAATGGAAGGAGGGGAGGAGGTGAAAATGTTAATAATAATACTACTAATAATGAAAAAACCAATAAAACATAACCTTAAGTAAAAAAAAAAGTAGGTTCAATAATCTACCCTTTTATCACAGCATTTCTATACTATATTCCACTATTTTCCCTTCAGGAAGATATCCCTGAATCTGGTCTCCTTTGTTTAGCTTTCTTCCTGACTATGATCAGTAACAATTGGTAACCAACAATTTCTAACCAATTTTGGTTATGACAAACATCTTTAACCCAACAAATGACTAAAAACTACCCACCCCACCACTTGGGAATGTGGGTGTTGTGTTCTGTAGACTGCTTCCTGTTGTTTGGGGGTACTGGAATTTTTGGAGGACCCTGAGAAAATTAGGATAACGGTCAAGTTCTGGTTAGAATAGCCTGAGGCTGGACCATCTCAGCCAGAAGCCTTGAAGCTGTTATGGATACAAAACTCTGAGGAAACTGTAACAGAAGCACTCTGAGATGCTGGATCACCTGGGTCACACATTTTCATTGTTGTTTGTTGTTTGGTCCCCTTGTTCTGAAAACACTTAAACTTTCAAAGATAACACACACATCTGCATTAATTCAAGTATGAATTGTTAGCATAAAAATTCAGAATGGAGAGATGAATCTGCACTCTGAGTTGTAGTCTGTTTGTTGCTTTTTGCTGTTGTTACTTTATTTTCAAAGTTTGTTGCCTTTTATAATTTAAAGGAACAGAAACAAGAAACCAGGTGATATGTAAAGAATAGTTAGCAAAGCTTAAAGAATTTTCTGCCCAAGAGTGTACACTAGAGATGCACAACTCTCAGCAGAGACATAAAGTGGCTCATGTGTGATGGAACATGAAAGAATTGGGCCCCTGGAAAATTGGGAAATTTGTTTCAGTAAGTTCATCATTCCAGTTTGGTATGCCACAATTAACAACAACAATAACAACAATTTTTTCTAGTTTGATAAAAACTGATGTATGATGATAGTGATGTATTTCACTAGCATGTCCAAGGCTCTGAAGTGAGTCTCCAGCACAATATAAAAATAAAGTTTGAGAGCAGGCCTGAGACATCAAACTCAGCAGGAGCAGGTCTGAGGGTGTAGGTCTGAGACAGGACTTCAGTGGGCCCAGGTGCAGGTCTGGGACCTCTGAGGGAGTGGGCAGGAACCAGAGACCTCTGCGGGTCCAGGCGTGAGTCTGGGACCTCCAAGGGAGTAGACTGGAACCAGAGACCTTTAAGGGATCAGGTTCAAGCCAGGGACCTCCACAGGAGTGAGCGGGCCCAGACAAGGGACAGTTACAGAAACGGATCTGAGTCAGTGACCTAGGCTGGAACAGGCCTGAGACAGCGAATTCCACAGGAGCAGGTACAATGGAGCAACCACTGAGGACGTAGGCCAGAACCAGAGACCTCTGAGGTCCTGGTATGTGTCTGGGACATTCTAAGGAGTAGACCACAACCAGAGACCTCTTTGGGTCTGGCCATGAGTCTGGGACAACCGAGGTCTGAGCCAGGGCCTCTACCAGAGCAGGCCCAAGGCAGCAACCTCAGCAAAAAGAGCCCCAAGCAAGCAGTCTCCTTGGGAGCAGGTCTGAATGACCCCTGGTATTGCAGAGGGAACCTTGAGAGCGCCAAGTGAGCCCCAGGAACAAGGAGTGATCAACAGGGTGACTGGAACCTTGGCTCTGACTGCACCACAAGGGCAACCATCTGAACCTTGGATCCACTGTCACCTGGAAGATTAATTACAAGAATCACAGACAGTCCCACCTATACCAACCAGAGGAAAAGATGGGTATATAAGATAAGAACACAGAGAACACCACAAAGAGCAACATGACACCAGTAAAAACTAGTGGCCTTACAACAGCAAGACTTGAACAACCAAATATAGATGAAGCAAAAGAAAATGACCTAAAAGCTAAATTTAGGAGAATGTTTGAGGCCCTTAAAGAAAAAATGAAAAAAATTCCCTCAAAGAAATAAAGGAAAAGACAAATAAGAAATTGGAAGACAGCAACAAATCCCTTAAAGAATAAAGCAATCAGCTTCGTCTCCTGAGTCCTGGGAAGACCAGCTAGCCCTGTTGCCCTGCTGAGCAGTTCTTCCCGGAGAGGTGAGTGGGTGCTAGCCTGGGCAGCCTGCCTGCCTCTCCGGGAAGGGAGGACAGCCCTTCCCCCCTCAGCTTCTGCGGCAGGGTCTTCGGTGTTCCAAGGGTCCCCTCCCCTCCCCCCACTGCTGCGGGCCCTTTGTCTCCTGAGTCCTGGGAAGACCAGCTAGCCCTGTTGCCCTGCTGAGCAGTTCTTCCCAGAGAGGTGAGTGGGTGCTAGCCTGCCTGCCTCTCCAGGAAGGGAGGACAGCCCTTCCCCCCTCAGCTTCTGCGGCAGGGTCTTCGGTGTTCCAAGGGTCCCCTCCCCTCCCCCCACTGCTGCGGGCCCTTCGTCTCCTGAGTCCTGGGAAGACCAGCTAGCCCTGTTGCCCTGCTGAGCAGTTCTTCCCAGAGAGGTGAGTGGGTGCTAGCCTGGGCAGCCTGCCTGCCTCTCCGGGAAGGGAGGACAGCCCTTCCCCCCTCAGCTTCTGCGGCAGGGTCTTCCGTGTTCCAAGGGACCCCTCCCCTCCCCCCACTGCTGCGGGCCCTTTGTCTCCTGGGTCCTGGGAAGACCAGCTAGCCCTGTTGCCCTGCTGAGGAGTTCTTCCCAGAGAGGGCTGAGGAGCTCTATCCAGAGAGTGCTGTGAAGTCCTACCCAGAGAGTGCTGAGGAGTTCTATCCAGAAAGTGCTGAGGAGTTTCATCCAGAGTGGGGGAGATGGGCAGGCGCCAATGCAAGAATTCCTCCAACAACCTGAAAGGCAACATGACATCGCCTGAATCCAGGGAGCTCGAAACTAGAAGAATTGAACACCCTACTCCAGAAGAAATAGAAGAAATCGACTCTAAGCGCTTCTTTACGAAAATAATAGAGGAACTTAAACAGGAGGTGAAAATCTGCCGTAAAGAAATGGAAGATAAGTATAACAAAAAAATTGAGGAAATGAGTAAAGAATTGGAAGAGAAATATACCAAAAAGTTTGAAGAAATGAGTAAATCCGTAAATGAAATTCTGGGAAACCAAGAAAAAACAATCAAACAGGTAATAGAAAAAGTTCAAGATTTGAAAACTGAAATGGAGTCAATGAAGAAATCACAAACCGAGGGCCGGCTGGCTATGGAAAATCTGGGTAAACGAACAGAGACTTCAGAAACAAGCTTAACCAATAGAATACAAGAGATAGAAGAGAGAATCTCAGACTCTGAGGACACCATAGAGAAATTAAACACTCTGTCCAAAGAAAACAGCAAATCCAACAAATTCTCATCACAAAACATTCAGGAACTGTGGGACACAATAAAAAAACCAAATCTAAGAATAATAGGAGTAGAAGAAGGAGAAGAATTGCATTTCAAAGGTCCAGAAAATATACTCAACAAAATTATAGAAGAAAACTTTCCCATCCTAAAGAACGATATTCCTATGAAGGTTCAAGAAGCATACAGAACACCGAATAGACTGGATCAGAAAAAAACATCCCCTCGTCATATAATAATCAAAACACAAAGCATTCAGACTAAAGAAAGGATATTGAGAGCTGCAAAGGAAAAAGGTCAAGTAACTTATAAAGGTAAACCTATCAGACTTACACCAGACTTCTCGATGGAAACCATGAAAGCCAGAAGGTCCTGGATAGAGGTACTGCAGAAACTAAGAGACAATGGATGCAAACCCAGACTACTTTACCCAGCCAAGCTATTGTTCACTATCAACGGAGAAAACAAAATATTCCAGGATAAAAACAAATTTAAACAATACGTAGCTACTAATCCAGCCTTACAGAGAATACTAGAAGGAAAATCACAACCCAAGGAATCCAACATTCCCAACACTGCCTACATTAACTCAGACATCTAGCGACCCTTCACAAGCACAACTCAAAGAAGGAAAACACATACACGCTACTACCCAAAAAAAAATGACCGGAGTCATCGATCACTGGTCATTAATATCACTTAATATCAATGGTCTCAACTCACCTATAAAGAGGCACAGACTTAGAGATTGGATACGAAAACAGGATCCAACATTCTGCTGTCTACAAGAAACACACCTCAACCACAAAGACAGACACCTACTCAGAGTAAAGGGTTGGGAAAAGGTTTTCCAAGCAAATGGACTTAAGAAACAAGCGGGTGTGGCCATTCTAATATCTAACAAAATCGACTTCAAACTAAAATCAATCAGAAGAGATGGAGATGGACATTTCATACTCATAACAGGAACAATTCATCAGGAAGAAGTCTCAATCTTGAATATCTATGCCCCTAATATAAAGGCACCCACATATGTAAAAGAAACTCTTCTAGAACTCAAGGTAGTCATCAAACCACACACACTAATAGTAGGAGACTTCAACACTCCTCTCTCACCAATGGACAGGTCAAACAGACAGAAACCAAACAGAGAAATAAGAGATTTACTGGAGGTACTGAATCAAATGGACTTTACAGACATCTATAGAACACTCCACCCAAATAGGAAAGAGTATACCTTCTTCTCTGCAGCTCATGGAACCTTCTCGAAAATTGACCACATACTTGGTAACAAAGCAAACTTCCACAGATACAAAAAAATATTAGTGACCACCTGTGTCTTGTCAGATCACCATGGATTAAAATTAGAATTCAACAACAATGGTACCCCCAGGAAGCCAACAAACTCATGGAAGTTGAACAGTCAACTACTAAATCACCCCTGGGTCAAGGAAGAAATAAAGAAAGAAATTAAAGTCTTCCTTGAATATAATGAAAACAAAGACACAACGTATTCAAACCTATGGGACACTATGAAAGCAGTGCTAAGAGGAAAGTTCATAGCACTAAGTGCCCACCTAAAGAAAACAGAGAAAGCACACATTGGAGACTTAACAACACACTTGAAAGCTCTAGAAAAAAAAGAAGCTGATTTACCCAGGAGGAGTAGAAGACTGGAAATAATCAAACTGAGGGCTGAAATCAACAAAATAGAAACACAGAAAACAATTCAAAGAATCAATGAAGCAAAAAGCTGGTTCTTGGAGAAAATTAACAAGATTGACAAACCCCTATCCAAACTAATCAAACGGCAGAGAGAGAACTTGCAAATTAATAGGATCAGAAATGAAAAGGGGGACATAACCACAGACACAGAGGAAATTCAGAGAATCATTAGATCTTACTACGAAAGTTTATATGCCACAAAGTTGGAAAATGTAAAAGAAATGGACATTTTTTTAGATAAGTACCATATACCAAAGTTGAACCAAGACCAGGTGAACGATCTAAATAGACCTGTTAGTCGTGAAGAACTAGAAGCTGTTATCAAAAATCTTCCTACCAAAAAAAGCCCAGGACCAGATGGTTTCAATGCAGAATTCTACCAGAACTTTCAGGAAGAGCTAATACCTATACTCCTTAATGTATTCCACAATATAGAAACAGAAGAGTCACTGCCTAACTCCTTTTATGAAGCTACAGTTACCCTAATACCAAAACCACACAAAGACACAACCAAGAAAGAGAATTACAGGCCAATCTCACTCATGAACATCGACGCGAAAATTCTCAATAAAATACTGGCAAACCGAATCCAAGAGCACATTAGAAAAATTATCCATTATGATCAAGTCGGCTTCATTCCAGAGATGCAGGGCTGGTTCAACATACGCAAATCTATCAATGTAATCCATCATATAAATAAACTGAAAGAAAAAAACCATATGATCATCTCACTAGATGCTGAAAAAGCATTTGACAAAATTCAACACCCATTTATGATAAAGGTGTTGGAGAGACTGGGGATACAAGGATCATACCTAAATATAATAAAAGCAATATACAGCAAGCCGACAGCTAACATCAAACTGAATGGAGAGAAACTCAAAGCCTTTCCACTAAAATCAGGAACGCGACAAGGCTGTCCACTCTCTCCATACCTCTTCAATATAGTGCTTGAAGTTCTAGCAATAGCAATAAGACAACATAAGGGGATCACGGGGATTCGAATTGGAAAGGATGAAGTTAAACTTTCGTTATTTGCTGACGATATGATAGTGTACATAAGCGACCCCAAAAACTCTACCAAAGAACTCCTACAGCTGATAAACACCTTTAGTAATGTGGCAGGATACAAGATCAACTCCAAAAAATCAGTGGCCCTCCTATACACAAAGGATAAAGAAGCAGAGAGGGAAATCAGAGAAGCATCACCCTTCATGATAGCCACAAATAGCATAAAATATCTTGGGGTTACTCTAACCAAGGAAGTGAAAGACCTATTTGACAAAAACTTTAAGTCTTTGAAGAAAGAAATTGAGGAGGATACCAGAAAATGGAAAGACCTCCCCTGCTCTTGGATTGGGAGAATCAACATAGTAAAAATGGCAATTCTACCAAAAGCAATCTATAGATTCAATGCAATCCCCATCAAAATCCCATCAAACTTCTTCACAGACCTTGAGAGAACAATAATCAAGTTTATATGGCAAAACAAAAAACCCAGGATAGCCAAAACAATCTTATACAATAAAAGAACTTCTGGAGGCATTACCATCCCTGACTTCAAACTCTATTATAGAGCTACAGTATTGAAAACAGCTTGGTATTGGCATAAGAACAGAGAAGTCGACTTATGGAATCGAATAGAAGACCCAGATATTAACCCACAAACTTATGAACACCTAATTTTCGACAAGGGAGCTAAAGGTATACAATGGAAGAAGGAAAGCATCTTTAACAAATGGTGCTGGCATAACTGGATGTCAACCTGTAAAAAAATGAAAGTAGATCCATATCTATCACCATGCACAAAAATCAAGTCCAAATGGATTAAAGACATCAACATTAATCCGTCCACTTTGAACCTGATAGAAGAGAAAGTGGGAAGTAGTCTACAAGATTTAGGCACAGGAGGCCTCTTCCTAAGTAGGACCCCAGCAGCACAGACAATAAGAGAAACAATGAATAAATGGGATCTACTGAAACTGGGAAGCTTCTGTAAAGCAAAGGACACTGTCAGTAGGACAAAAAGGCTGCCTTCTGACTGGGAGAAGATCTTCACCAACCCCTCATCAGACAAAGGTCTGATCTCCAAAATATACAAAGAACTCAAGAAACTAGGCACTAAAACTCTAATTAACCCAATTAAAAAATGGGGTACTGAACTTAACAGAGAATTCACAACAGATGAACTTCGAATGGCCAGAAGACACTTAAGGTCATGCTCAACCTCCCTAGCGATCAGGGAAATGCAAATCAAAACCACTTTGAGATACCATCTTACACCTGTCAGAATAGCTAAAGTCAAAAACACCAACGATAGCCTATGCTGGAGAGGATGTGGGGTGAGGGGAACACTCATCCATTGTTGGTGGGAATGCAAACTCGTGCAGCCACTGTGGAAATCAGTGTGGCGGTTTCTCAGGAAACTGGGAGTCAACCTCCCTCAGGACCCAGCAATACCACTCTTGGGAATATACCCTAAAGATTCCCTAACATACTACAAAAGCATTTGTTCAACTATGTTCATAGCTGCACTATTTGTAATAGCCAGATCATGGAAACAACCTAGGTGCCCCTCAATAGAAGAATGGTTAAAAAAGGTGTGGAACATATATACATTAGAGTTTTACTCGGCGGTAAAAAACAATGACATCTTGAATTTTGCATGCAAATGGATGGAAATAGAAAACGCTTTACTGAGTGAGGTAAGCCAGACCCAAAAAGAGGAACACGGTATGTATTCACTCATAAGTGGATTCTAACCATAATTAAAGGTCTTTGAGCCTATTATTCGTGATCCTAGAGAAGCTAAATAAGAAGATGAACCTGATGAAGATTATTTAGCTATCCACCAGGAGGTAGGAAATATACATGAGTCCCAGGTAACCTCGGGTGCATGGGGGGGGTGGGAGGGTCGATGGAGGGGGAGAGGACTAGAGAGAAGGGAGTAGGGGAGGAAAGGGGAAAGCTTGGTGGCCGGGGAGGGGGGGAGGAGGGAGGTAGGATGAATATGGGATCAGGGAACAATATATTTCAACTAAGGGAGCCATTTTAGGGTTTACAGGAGACTTGATTATATATGGGATCCCAGGTCCAAGGAGAAATCCCCCAGATTGCTCTCTGGACAGAGGAGAGGGTGCCTGAATCGGCCGTGGCCCATGACCATACTGATGTATATTTTGCTTATCACCATAGATCCTTCCTCTGGCGAAGGACGGCTATGCAGTCGAAGGCCCACATTGGAGCACCGGATTGAGCCCCCCGAGGTCCGGATGGGGAGCGGAAGGAGGAGGAACATGAAAAACGAAATCAATACTGCGAGGGATGCTATCACCCACTGATACAAGGGAACGGATCTGATGAGAGTTTACCAGGGCCAGCCGGACTGGGACTGAACGAGGACGTGATCTAGCCAGATTCTCGGAATTTGGCCGGATTCTCTGACTGTGTCTGGCCCGGGGTCTTTCTGAAAAGCCATTGACTATGACACTGGGACCTGTTTCCTCTGCATATGCTGGATTTTGGGGATCCAGTCTGTTTGGACGCTTGCCTTCCTGGACCTGGAGGGAGGGGGAGGGAGCTGGAGCTTCCCACAGGGCAGGAAACCCTGACTGCCCTGGGGGACGGAGGGGAAGGAGGGGGGGAGTGGGGGGAGTGGGAGGGTGTTGGGAGGGGGGGCGGAAATGGAAACTTTTATAATCTAATAAAATTTACTAAAAAAAAAAAAAAAAAAAAAAAAAAAAAAAAAAAAAAAAAAAAAAAAAAAAGAATAAAGCAATCAAACATACAAAAGAAACTATTCAAGACTTGAAAATTGGAATAGAGACAATAAAGAAAACACAAGCTGAGGTAATTATAGAAACAGAAAGCATGAGAAAATGATCAGGAACCACAAATGCAAGCATAAATAATAGTAGACAAGAGATGGAAGAGAGAATCTCTAGCGCTGAAGATACAATAGAGGAAACGAATTCATCAGTCAAAAAAACCCCATTATATCTAGTAAAAGATTAACACAAATATCCAGGAAATATGGGACATCATGAAAAGAGCAAACCTAAAAAAATAGGCATAGAAGAAGAAGAAGTTTGACTCAAAAGCACAGAAAATCTATTTAGCAAACTCAAAGAAGAAAACTTTCCCAACCTAAAGAAAGATATACCTATGAAGATAAAATAAGCTTACAGAACACCAAATAGACTGGATTGAAAATAAGGTCTTCTTGCCACATAATAATAAAAACAGTAAACGTACAGAATAAAGAAAGAATATTAAGAGCTGCAAAGGAAAAAAGGTCAACTTATAAAGATAACTTATAAAGGCAGACATATCAGAAATACCCCTGACTTCTCATTGGAAACAAAGTCAGAAGGTCCTGGTCAAGCGTTATGCAAACAATAAGAGACTACAGTTTCCAGCCCAGACTATCATACCTAGGAAAGCTTTCAATCATTATAGAAATACAAAACAAGATATTCCATGACTGAACCAGATTTAACCAATACCTAGCCAGAAAACCCACCACTACATAAAGTACTAGAAGGAAAACTCCAACCCAAAGAAATTGAACACATCAAGAAAAACACAGACAATAGATGACCTCACAGCAGCAAATCCCAAAGAAGGGAAAACACACAAAATAACATCACCAATAATGAAAACAAAAATAATAAGAGCTAACAATCACTGGTCACTAATATCCCTTAATATAAATGGACTCAACTCACCTATAAAGAGACATAAGCTAACAGATTGGCTACAAAAACAAAATCCATCCTTCTGCTGCATACAAGAAACATACCTCAGCCTTAAAGACAGACATCTCCTGAGAGTAAAGGGTTGGGAAAATTTTCTTTAATCAAATGGACCTAAGAAACAAGTTAGTGTAGCTATCCTAATATCTAACAAAATAGACTTCAAACTAAAATCAATCAAAAGAGACAAAGAAAGACATTTCAGAGTAGTGACAGGAAAAATCCATCAAGAGGAAATCTCAATACTGAACATCTATGCCACAAATACAAGGGCCCCCTCAAATGTAAAAGAAACACTTCTAAAGCTTAAATCACACATTAAACACCACACACAAATAGTAGGAGACTTCAACACTCCACTCTCACCATTGAATGGGTGTGTCAGACAAAAAATTAGTAGAGAAATAAGGGAAGTAACAGTTCTTACGACTCAAATGGATTAACAGACATCTATAGAACATTCCATACAAACATAAAAGAATATACCTTCTTCTCAGCACATCATGGAACCTTCTCAAAAACTGATCACATACTAGGTAACAAAACAATCCTCAACAAATAAAAAATAATTAGAATGACCCCATGTATCTAATCAGATCACCATGGTTTAAAATTAGAATTCAACAGCAACACTAATTCCATAAGATTGGATAAGAAAAATGTGGTACATTTACACAATGGAATACTACAAGACAGAAAAAAATGACATCTTGAAATTTGCTGGCAAATGGATGGATCTAGAAAGCATCATATTGAGTGAGGTAACTCAAACCCAGAAAGACAAATATCATATGTGCTCACTCATAAGTGGCTTTTAGACATAAAGCAAAGAAAACCAGCCTACAATTTACACTCTCAGAAAACCTAGACAACAATGAGGATCCTAACAGAGTCATACATGGATCTAATCTACATAGGAAGTAGAAAAAGACAAGATCTCCTGAGTAAATTAGGAGCATGGGAACCATGGGAGAGAATAGAAGGGGAGGGGAGAGGAAGGGAAAAGATGCAGAGAAAAATATATAGTTCAATAAAATCAATTTTAAAAAGGAAAACAGTAAAGTTTGAAGTATAGATACACTAGGAATCATATTGAAAGTAAGTTGAACAAGTGAACATTGTCCCTATATCTAACTTCTAAAATCCAAGGGACAGTAGTCTGTGGGGGTGAAAACCAGTCCTAGTTTCCAGTGTTTATATTTTAACTCTACATTTTCTCTGTTAAATTCCCTACTAAACATTTTGGTCAGATTGAGGTGTTAAATGACAATCTGTGTTCTAAGGAGGGCACATCTCCTACACAAAGAATTTTCTGTCACCAACTTTGATATGCTCTTATCAAAGTGAATGGGCCAAAAGACATTCTGATTTTGTTTTGTAATATGTTGACCACACAGTCAGAAATTTATGCTTGCAAATTCCATACCCTTTCCCATGTGTCTGGCTCGACTTCATGTGGGTGGCTTCTGTAGTTTTGGGGAATAGACTCAGAGCTGATTTGCATAGTCATGTTTTCCTAATCATAAAAGGGTGCTGTGGATAAAGAACAGCTTGAAACCCTTTCCAATGTATTTTCTCTGACAGAGGCGAGATAATCTGGCAGATCACCCAGCCCCTGGATATTTCCAGCTGTTTGTGTTGCTCTGCTCAGCACATCCAATCCTACAGCCCCCCACCCCCACCCCAGGCAGTTTCTTAGACCCTGGCTGTTCTGTCCAGGAGTTCTTCCTGGAGGAAGTAGGGAAGCCTGATGACATCTTATCCTTACTCTGTGGACCAGTAGGCACCATTAGGGATATCCAGTAAGAGGGGTGTCTAGAGCATTCTGGGAATGAATGGTGCAAGTGACTCTGGAGCGTTTGGCTTTGGAGTGTGTCTCTGTTTGTCTGGGCTGCAGTCAGGACTACTGACTGAGAGTAGAATGAGGCACAAAAATAGGGAAAATTTGTGCCTGGAAAACTCAGTGGTCATGTAGTAAATTGAAAGGAAAACCAAAAGTCTTGACAATGGGCTGCAAAACCCAAGTAAATCTGAGCCCCCTTTTACCTACCAATTCTAACTTTGAAGCTGCTATCTACTACTTCCTTCCTTTTCATTCACCTTCCTTACTTCAGCCACGCTGCTTGTTTCTCAACCAGAGATATGTTCCTATCCTGACCTTGGGGTCTTTGAACTTGTTCCCTTTCCCCTGAACTCTCTCACTTGCGTATTCCCATGGTTCATCTTACAAAATAAAACATTTTTATTGATTCTTTGTGGATTTCACATCATGCATCCGGATCTCACTTATCTCCCTGCCCCTTTGCATCTGCCCTTTGCCCTTGCAACCTCTCTCACAAAACTAAACCAAATTTAAAGGAAAAGCTAAACCAAATACGTAGCAAAAAGCAAAAAAGAAGGAGAACAAGAAGCATAACCACCATCTCATTGTGGAAGCTGTGGTGTGGTGATGCGGGAGAATTGTCTGTATTCTGTCAATCATATTTTAATAAAACGCTGATTGGCCAGGCAGGCAGTATAGGCGGGAAAACCAGACAGGAAGTAGAGGTGATGCAATGAGAACAGGAGAATTCTGGGAAGCAGGGAGGTTCCTCTGCCATTCCTGCGCAGACCACTGAAGAGGCAACATGTAAACTGACAGTTGAAAAAGGTACCAAGCCATATGGCTAACATAGATCAGAATAATGGGTTAAGATAAGTTATAAGAACTAATAAGTAGCCTGACCTAATGTGCCAATCAGTTTATAACCTTATGGAGTCCTGTGTGTGATTTTTTGTTGGGAGTTGCCGGCTGTGGGGTACCAGGCTGGACAGAAACCCCAACAAGCCGGCCCTCATGTTACAGTGTGGTCCAGTGAGTCACACAGTTTTCCCTTGGTCCACACAGCTTTAGTGCAAGTGTTCACTTCTGTGAGTCATTGCTCTGGCCTCTGGCTTCTGCTACACTGTAGATAATGGGCCCTCACTGGGACTCCTTTGGATATCCTCCTGTGTTATGGAGATCCTGCAGCTTTGGATCGGCACATTCAGCCCCTCCACATGCTCCAACAGATCACAGATGGGATGGATGCTGGCGTGGGCCAACTCATAGACCTAATCCTGGGCCTGGGTGGAGCTGGTTGGTCAGCCTGCCACCTTCCCTTCACTATCACTACCAGGTGAGTTCTCCAGCATTTCCCAGGCTAGCTCACCCAGTGCAGCCTGCAGCCAGGGGCGGGACTCGTTCTGCTCTCAGACACTGTGCACCCACACTCACACTACCAGGGCAGGTTAACAGTTTTGCCCACGAGACGAGCAGGCCCCACTCTCCAGATTGCTGGGTAGGGGGCATGTGAGCGCTATGGGGTGGGGTCATGTCTCCCTCTGTCATGCCCACAGGAAGTTCTCTTGTGCCCTTGCCATCAGGGTTAGCTGTAGTGTGCAGCCCAGGTGAGGGCAGGGCCTCCTCTACTGAGTGCTGTAGCTGGTGAGGGGCAGTACCAGCTCTCTCATTCTCAAGAATGTGTCAGGGCCAGCTCTCCCTGCTGCCATAGGTAGCGAGGGTCAAGAAAGCAGGGAGGTCTTCTCTCCTTTACCCACTCCACCACATGGCAGATGAGGGGTGGGACCAGATTTCCCACGCATGTTCGTGGGGCCAGATTATTTGCACCCCCATCAATAAGCTCAGCCTTACTGTTCTGCCCAGGCAAAGCACAGGGACAGTTCTCCCTAGTGTTGCAGCCAACAAGGGGTGGGGCCAACTCTGAGCAACTCTATCCTCACTACCTTTGATGGTAAAAGTAGCTATAGACATTAACACAGTCCATGACTCCAGCAGAGCTAGCAACTCAGACATGCGCTGGATGACACCATGGCCCCTGGGAACAGTGCAGGCCACTTAGATCTCTGTGACCCCAACAGAGGGTCAGCCCTCAGACACTAGCATGACCCTAGGTAGTAGCTGACCTGACGACTGCATGGTCCTTGGTGGCAACAGGGGCCAAGAATATCAACACAGACTCTAACGAGGTTGGACATAGACCCACATATGGTCCTTGGCAACAGCCCAGGCCAGTAAGACCCCATTGCCCCTGATGGCAGCACATGTCACTCAGGTCTGTATGGGCCAGGCAGTGGCACAACCCTTGGACACCAACATGGCCACAGGTGACCGCCCAGATCTTGGGCAACCGTGTGGCCCTTGGCAGCAACATAGACCACAGACATCAACATAAACTCAGGTCACGGTAGAACCACTGACCCAGGTATGGTCCTTGGCAGAAGCCTGGGCCTAGATGTCATTGTGGCCTTAGTTGACATCACAGGCTCCCAGAACGTCATGGTACCAGTGGCAGTGTGATCCCTGAACAACAACATGGCCCCAGGTGGCAGCCCAGATCCTGCTGTGGTCCGCAGAAACGATACAGTGAGATTTTAGCTGATAGAGCAGAAGACTGACCCATCAGGATGAATGCGCTCTGATGGAGATAAACCTCATTCACAAGGCCCTGGGCCTACACCACCTTTTGTATATCCGCTGATTCTTACAGTAGATCTCTTGGAAAGCCATAAGCACTCTACCTTGGTGCAAGATTCAGCAGAGTGTGGATTATTGGGCACAAATCTTTCCCATGCACTGGTATATTGGGTCATTCCTCTCCCATTCTGTGGGAAATTTAGGCACAGAGTCAATAACCTTGGTTCCCACAGTCTAATCTCTGCTTTGCTCCCTGAGATACGTTAGAAGTTACTTCCTTGCAACTCTCTTACACATGACAAGACATGCAGTCAGGAAAGGTGACCGCCCAGATCTTGGGCAACCGTGTGGCCCTTGGCAGCAACATAGACCACAGACATCAACACAGACTCAGGCCACGGTAGAATCATTGACCCAAGTATGGTCCTTGGCAGAAACCTGGGCCTAGATGTCATTGTGGCCTTAGTTGACATCACAGGCTCCCAGAACGGCATGGACCTAGTGGCAGTGTGATCCCTGAACAACAACATGGCCTCAGGTGGCAGCCAAGATCCTGCTGTGGTCCGCAGGAACGATACAGTGAGATTTCAGCCTATAGAGCAGAAGCCTGACCCACCAGGATGAATGCGCTCTGATGGAGAGAGACCCAGTTCACAAGGCCCTGGGCCTACACCACCTTTTGTATATCCGCTGATTCTTACAGTAAATCTCTTGGAAAGCCATAAGCACTCTACCTTGGTGCAAGATTCAGCAGAGTATGATTATTGGGCACAACTCTTTCCCATGTACTGGTATATTGGGTCATTCCTCCCCCACCCTGTGGGAACTCCAGTGGGAAATTTAGGCACAGAGTCAATAACCTTGGTTCCCACAGTCTGATCTCTGCTTTGTTCCCTGAGATACCTTAGAAGTTACTTCCCTGCAACTCTCTTCCATATGACAGGACATGCAGTCAGGAAAAGAGTCTTTCATACAGATCACTTTAGGACATTCAAAGACAAAGGGATGACCAAGCCTCTGTTTTGTGTGTGTACATAAAGTGGAAACTGTACAGAATAGAAGAACAGCAGGAGAAGAATAAAGAAACTGATCAGAAATGTACGTAATGGAGACTTCATTTCACCCTCAGATCTAAGTCCCACACTTGCTGTAAGTCTTCTTCTGAACTTTCAACGGGACACCAAGGCTGGCACTGAGAAGTCCCCAATAAGATCCCAGGCATCTGCTCAGTTTTCCATGGTAGCAAGAGTCATGGATATCAACACAGAACCTGACCCTGACTGCAGTAGAGTCACGGACCCAGACAGAACCCTCGGCCAAGTTCAGTCCAGACAACACCGTGACCCAGGGTGACAACACAGGTCACCTGGCTTTATATGGCCCAGGCTGCACCCTGACTCTCAAATACCAACATGACCTCAGGTGTTGGCCCAGACTACAGTCTCTGCATGGCCCTTGGTGGCAACAGGAGCCGCAGACATCAACACAGTCCCCCACAACCTTGTTAGGGCCTTGACCAAGACATTGCCCCTGGCAACAGCCCAAGTCCAGACATCCATCTCCTGGGCCTAGGGCGGCAAGTGGGCCATTGAGTTCAGCCCGTTCCTCACTGCCCTTGACTCTTCAGATCCGCCTCTCTTCCTAGTCTGTGAACCATTCTGCCTGGCTCTCACCCATTTCCCCACCCGGTACTTGCTCACCATAATGGTGTCTGAGCACATGGCACCAGAGGTCCGTGGTTGATTTCTGCCCACGTAAGCTGAAAGGAGCTGTGGCTGTCCTCTTCACACACTCCTGGGCCTCGGTTCTGTTTTCTGCATCTCTGTCCTCTCTGCTGCTGAAGTTGCTTCTGATTTTCTCATGACTCCACTGCTCTGCTTCCCTCCTTTCCCGGTTCCTTCTGCATTTACCGCTTAGTAGCTTCCTCCCTGTGGCTTGCAAAACTTGCTTTTTCTACACCCCGGTTCCACTGCTCAGGGGTGGCACCACTCACAGTGACCCGGGCACTTTGATGTCAATCACAACTTGAGAAAATGCTCCACTCTTACCTATAAGCCAGTCTCAATTATGGCTCCCTCTTCCCAGGTGACTCTAGCTTCTGTTGACATGAAAATAGGCAGCAGAACTCCCTTTAGCTGTGGTTGTCAGACAGACTGGACAGACCTTCTGTGAGGAGTTCCCTATCTCTCCTGCATAGCTGAAGAACAACTTTGTTGAGCATTGTGTTCTCACATAGTCAGGTCATTTAAACAAGGACATTAGAGATATATGCGCCAGTTACTTTTTTTTTTTTTTGCTGTGACAAAATACCATGACCAAGTCAACTTATAGAAGAAAGAGTTCATTTGAGCTTATGGTTTGAGAGGGGTAAGAGTCCTTCATGTCAAGAGGCATGGCACCAGGGGCAGGATGCTGAGGATTCTTGACCCACAAGGAAGCAACAGAGAGCATGCATTGGGAAAGGTGTGCTGTTATGCAGGTTCAAAGCCTGCCCACAGTGACAGATTCCCTTCAACAGGGCCTCCCCAAGTAGCTCCATCAGTTGAAGAGCCTGTGTAGAAATAGCCAGGCAAGCTAAGGAAAAAAATATCATATTTAATTTATTATAAGGGGAAAACTCATGAAATAAGAAATGAGAAATCCAAGCACAGCAATGTCTCACGGAAAAAGGCAGAGAGAGAGCACAGGGAGGTGCACACCTTTTACCCTGGGTTCCAGTGTGGCCACACCTTAACTAAAACCATTTTGAGAGGCAGGAAAATTTTTAGAACTGTCTTACCATGTCTTGGCAAAATTTGACAGTCTTTTTCCTTGTGTCCAGCTTATCCATTTTGGATACCATGTACTTTATCAGTGTTTGAGGCATGGGCAGTTCCTTGCCCAAAGGCCAAAGATGCCAAGAATAAACAAAGTCTTAGTGGAGTGTCTTCGATGCTCAACATTCCCTCAGGAAATATTGGTGTTGTCAGGAGCAAACATATCTCATGTCAACATGAGAACCTAAGTTCTTTAAATGTCATGTTCTATAGATCCTTGAAGTGGTTGAATATTACCTATTTAGACAGAATACAATCTCTGTGTATCTAAAGAACCTAATTGATCTGACTGTATGTACAACAAACATGAACAACTATTTACTTAATATTTAAGACCTGCATAATTTAAAAACTAGGATTTCATGTCAAAATATTAAATAATCTGTAAACAAATTTGCAGCAAATGAGGACAATGACCTCAAAATGTAAACAATGTTTAAGTATCTTGTCTAGAGGTAAGAATAATATATAATGCAATACAAAACTATATCCTAAAAGTTATATCAATATGCAAAATGTCCTAAACAGAGTTAGAAACATGTATATATACAATCTGACAAGGTAACTTTGCATAGGTGCACAAATATTGTAAACAGAAATAACAAATATAATTTGAACTTGTATCAATGTACAAAATCTATACCAATGTAAATTATCCTTAAATAATAGCTCACAAGTATTCACTCTATTACCCACTATTATTATCCCTGATTTTTTCTTGAACAAACTTATTTCCACCCCAACCCTCTACCTGATACAAGTAACAATCAAAAACCCCTAAATGGTGATCTCGACCCAGAGGACAAACATTTTTGGGAAAGCAAATGTTGTCCTCTGGAATTGCTTCTTGCTGACATGGGGGTGATGTTCTCTTTATGGGATCCTGCAAAAGTAAAGTGATGGTTAATTTACAAAATTAATGTCTAGTATAGTTGCAAACGATTGTGTGTAGTTGACAGGTTTTTTTTCAAAGTTCTTATTTGGAGTTCTGGCCAGAATGTCATGAGAAGGTGAATTCATTTAAGCAACTGGTACCCAAAAATCCAGTCTCATAGTAGCACTATCAGCATCACAATGTCATCTCTGGTGTAGGGGGGTCACATCTCAACCAGGTGGAATTGTTGCTGTGGGGCCCCATCATCTTCCTGGCAACTTCAGAGATTACTGTAGAAAAGAGATCTGTAGGAACATCTGTTGTTCATTCTGGAAAACTTAAACAGTATTCATAGAGCCTTACATTTAATAAAGAATACAATATAGACAAAATAGACAGGGAGAAAGTAAAATTTTTCCTAAAGTCTTCCTTCTGTCCCATACCAGATGGATCCCGATATGAGACAGAAACTCTGAATGCTCCTTTTAACAACAGGATTGGATTTAGAGACGTACAGAGCCATTGTCAAACTCCAAAATCATATATACATATATATATGTATATATACGTGTGTGTGTGTGTGTGTGTGTGTGTGTGTGTGTGTGTGTATCCATTACTTGACATCACAAACCATATTTTTTCATGATGGTCCATATTGGATAGGTATTTTTCCTAATAGACTGAGAATTATTATAAGTAGGCACCGTGAAGGCAAATTTTTCTCTATCCTTTTCTTGTAAAGGTATAGTGAAGAAACATTGCAATAACTATGAGAGGCCATCCCTTTGGTAACAGAGAAAGCATAGGAATTCCAGATTGTATAGGACCCATAGGTTGAATAACCTTGTTGGCAGCTCTAAGATCTGCTATGCCTTAACCAAGACCCACATCTTGAAGATCATTGGCTAACAGGGTTCCCCATCAAGCCTTAGGCTGTGGGGTTTCTCATTCAATCCACCACATCATTTTATAATCCATGCCACATAATGTAAGCTGACCATCATCTGAGTGACGAGGTATGCATTTGCTACATCAATTGCTACATGCTAAATTTCCTTCCCTTGAGCAATGGCCTCTGACAGACCAAATATCTTGTACTGTTAGTGCCAAAATCAACGGTAAGCTTGCAAATTCCTATTGTCTTGTTGTATGGGCAATACAGAACAAAAGTATGGAGAAATAGTTTCATAGAGCACATTTTCTACCTTTTCTATAATCTATCTGTCTATCTTTGATTTATTGATGCAGGGTTGCTCCTTGTAGCCCTAACTGTCTTCGAACTCTCTCTGTAGACAAGGCTGGCCTCAAATTCACAGAGATTCTTTTAGCTCTGCCTCCCAAGTGCTAGGATTAAAAGTGTGTGTCATCACTGCCTGGCACACGTTATCTTCCTTAACTACAGCCATACTGGTGATATTTTATGCCCCAAGAAGGAAACTTGAAATGGCTCTATGCATTCGTCATGAGATGAATTCATTACATTTCCTATCACGCCTTAGAGACACAAGTCAGTGGGAAGCATATCAATAGCATAGTGATATAGTGATAGCAGCATTTCATTCAACATTGAGAAACATAACAATGAAACTAATAGATTTCCTAAATCAGGGGAAGTCATGGATTTTTTAGCTGTCTTGATGACAGAGGATTTGGGGTTATAGTCACCTGTGTTGTGACATATAAAGAGTCCAAGAAATGCAATTTCTTCCCATGTCCCATTTATCTATGCAATCCAACTGGTCTGTGTAAAAGTCCAATTTATCTCCAAATTCACCAGGTGATACAGAGGCAGCATTACCATGCAGATGCACAGTGGGACACCTATTAAAACTCCATCCACTGTAGGAGTGCATCAATCTCCTTTGAGGTACTGTTTATTACAAACTCATTAGATCCATAATCCCTTTGAAGGAAGCTCTGGCCAGGTAAATCCAGAAGAGGGCGCCCAATGACTATTTTACACTATTTTGAAGGTCTTTTTTTCCCTCTATTTTCTCATTAACCTTCTTTTCTCTCTCAGGATTTTTTTTTCATTTATGGTCCATATTGTATCATGGACTGACAGACCTGGTTTTAAGTGGTTTGATGAGATGCAGTCAACAAGAGAAGCACCGTTACACAAAGAGTCCTGCAAACCTGACTTTTGTTCACAAGTTCAACACAGACTGCTCTTCCTCCTTCATAGTTGTGCTAAAAGACCGCTGGCAGACTAAGGAACTCAACAGCCTCTTTCAGGGTGGTGCAGGCATGGTTTCCATTGACATCTCAATGGAGCCAACAAGATCCTCTCCAACAGAGAAATGAATAGAGAGAGTGTGCCACCACTACTAGAAGCCTTGGTCACTGAATCAAAGATCCTTCATTTGGATTTTGATGCTTTCTTGGAGAACTGCTCAAGGGCTGAGCTTTGTTTCTTTCCCTCCAGGCTGGTGTTGCATTCTTCAGAGCAGGCATCTGGTGAGAGGTTTTACAGACACATGTTGTCCATACCTGCCAGAGACAGGCAAGGAATTCAGTAGACAGGGAAAATAGCAAACAGACCCCAAAGCCTTGGAAAGAAAACGGTGAGGAGGCAGTTCCCTGGAAATTGAGGATTTGGAAAAATGGAAAGCTCTATGCATGTTCAGGACAAGTGCACAGAAAACACACTAGAGGGACCCGAGGTTTCTACCACTGGCAGGCAGAGAGCTATGTCTAAACATGAAGTGAGAGACTTGGCCAATAGATTTGAGTAAACAGGACAAAACAATGCTCTGCCGAAGGGAGAGGAGACTCAGATGTCAAAGGAGAAATATATTGCAAATAGAATAAAGAAAAAAATGTCCTTTGCATTTAGTTCCTGAAGTGGAACAAAAGATGACCTAGTATCAGGAAAGTATGTAAGTCAGAGATAAAGTAAGAGATAAAGATGTTCTAATTGACTGAAGTGTAGACTAGTTTATAAGGTTAATGCAGCACATGAATTGCTCCAGCGCTCCCCTGGCCAAGTGAAAATCCACTCTAAACACTCAGGAAAAAGGAAAAGATAAACCTCTTTAATAGCACACTTCTGGTTCTGCCTAATGCCCAAAGAGAAACAAGCCTTCACCGAAATAAAAATTCCAGTTTAAGAGGAAGCCTTAGGCTTAGAACATTTCATATATGTTGGCACCTTTAAAATCTCTTTCAGGTCACACTTCAAACAATTTTAACAGAGACAGGAGACCGTTTGGACAATTAGAGAGATTTGCACAGAGAAAATATTGTTGAGATAACATTTTTAAAAAACTTTCTAATTGATTCTTTGTGGATTTCACATCATGCAGTAAATTATTCCCAATCCCATTAAATCTTCCTTTCCCTTTGTCTCTGCCCTCTGCCCTTGCAACCTCCCCATACCCTAATTTCCTCATGGAAGCTGCAGTGTGGCAGTGAGTCACACAGTATACCCTTTACTCCACACATCTTGACTTGTGAGTGTTCATTGCAATGAGTCATTTGTCTGATGTGAGGCCTCTGGTTTCTGCTCCACCATCGATGATAGGACCTCACTGGGACTCCTTTTGGATGTCCTGTCATTGTCCTATGTTGTGGAGATCCCGCAGCTTTGGTATCTGCAAGTTTAACCGCTTTACATGCTCCAGCAGATCGTAGAGGGGTGGATGATGGGGTGGACCAACTCAGAGCTCTGGTTCTGATCAGGTTTGGTCAATCTGGCAGCTTTCCCTCATCTTCATCACCAGGGCAGGCTCTCTAGCATTGCCCCTGCTAGCTCAGCTAAAGCAGCAGGCAACAGGGCGGGGCTGGTTCTCCTGTTCTCACACCCTAGCAGGGCAGCTCACCCATGCACACACCAGTAGGGCAATCACTCCAATGTTTGCTGTGGGAGCTTCTTCTGCTTCTGGAGCCAATAGCCACTGAGATACCAGCCCACTGGGGCATGGTCTCTTTCTCTTTAAAAAGCAGTGGTAGCCCTCTGCTCTCTCTCTTGCTCCAGTGACTGGACTTCTGTCCTGGCTGTTGTGTAGAACGGTGTTCTGTACGTTTTTACCCTCAAATAAATAACCCTTTGAATCCAAACTGCTGTGGGATTGCTTCACACATTATCTGTCGCCCAGCGTTTGGTTTTAGAGCCACCCTGCATCCCCCATCCCCTGGCTTGGCTGCCTGCCTCTGGATTGGCTACCTGCCACCAGCTCATCTTGGCCAGCTCAGCTTGGCACGATCCTTCCCTCAGCTGTGGAAACTCCATGCCTCTCAGGATCCTCAGGACTGGACAGTCTGAGCGGGTTTTAACCTAAGTACTTGGGCAACTGGAGTCAGAGCGCAAGCCATTGCCATATCTGGTCGTTGTGCTATTTGAAGTACCCGCCACTGCGTTTGCGTTTGCACTGTGACCTTTGTCCCAGTGGAACAGCATAGGGATGCTGGGTGAACAGTAAGCCTTTCTCACAGCGGCCGTGTCCAGACCCCCTGTATTGGGTCCCAGGGTGAGCCATGCTGTTTATCAGCCGCTGCATTTTGGTAAATCTACCTTTTCAAGTACCACAGCTTCTATCCTGACACCATTCCATTGATTCATGTCTCAACTCGGAAACAGTGCCATCTGCTGGTTAACAGGTAAAATGGCAGGTTTCATTTATAATGGGACCCTAACTGCGGTTTTTGCTTCCACTTTGGAAGAAATCACAAGAGGCCTATATGCCTATAGAGGTACCTCAATTTACTGGTTATTAGGTTTCAGTTTCCTTCTTCATATTATATCATTATGGAAGTATATGGCATTAATTGATAGGATTAATACCCTGATAGGCAAAATTGACTCTTTATCTAGGTACTAGGAAATTACCTGAAACGGTCCAGGCTGTTGAATTTGACTTTCAGAAGTTATCACAGGGTTTTGATAAGGTAATAGACAGAATATACCTCCAGGATGGCAACTTACATGATAAACATGGGCAGTTCAAGGAGGAGATGTTATCTTTGAAAGGCAACATTAAGACCTTGGAATCACAGGCACAGAATGGGGATCAGAAAATTAATACCATAGGGAAATCACTAGAAAACTTTTAGTCAGGAGATTCAGTCCTTACATGAGACAATGATTAAGAGATTTGAAATGATTGAGGAAATTATTGGAGCTGATGAACCAGATGAGAAGATACAAGGGCAGGATACATTGCCACCACCAGCTGTCAGAACTGGTTTACCTAGGGTTTTAGTGACATACCCTGTAATTTATTCTGACAAAGTGTCAACTTCTAAAGGCTCAAAGAGAGCCAAAGAAGGTAGATGAACACCAATAGGAGTGAGTGACCTAAACGAAATGAAGCAAACTGTCATTAATTATGGCTTACACTCTACATTTGTTAAAAGAAAATGATAGGAACTTGGGATTCTAATGTCAGGACGATACTCCATGATCTCTCCCAGTTAGCATCAGTGGTTTTAGAAGATGGACCTTCCTTGATGTTTGGAGTTTATTTCAGAGAAGAATCCAAACATATGGAATAGCAGGGAAGAGCAAAAGCTGTGGTGGTTTCCCAAGATCAAATTCTTGGTGTAGGAGCATATGCTGATCCACAGGTCCAAGCTCTTTATGATGAAGTATTGTCCCTATGCCACAAAGCAGCCTTGAATGCCTGTGATAGAATGCCAGAACTAGGGAGAAAGGTAGATTCATATACTAGGCAGGGACAGGGAAAACCCTATACTGACTTTTTGCAAAGATTAATTAAGGCTCTGAACACAGGAGTAACAGACCCAGAAGCTAAACGACTAATTCTTGAATCACTGGCTTTTGAAAATGCAAACTTAAACTGCAAAAAGATATTTGGGCCTTTAAGGTCTAGATCAGCACCTATGGATGAATGGATCCAGCATACCATGAATTTTCAGACCTTTAACTATGATGACAAATCTTGAGTAGGAAAAGCAATTTCCAAAGCAGCGAGGGGACATCAACCTGCCAAATGTTTTAATTTTGGTAAATTAGGACACCTAAAAAGGGATTGCAGGCAAGGAATTTCTAGGAATAACACTTCATCTGGGAATGGCAGGAATAGGAATCCTCGGCCTTCAGGCATATGTAGGAGGTGTGGTAAAGGACGTCATTGGACCAATGAATGCAGATCAACAACAGACAGACAAGGCAACCCGATACCATCGGGAAACTTTCTGAGGGGCCTCTCGCAGACCCCCAAAAGTGGCCCAGTCATTCCCAGTAACTGTGGAGGACATGTCACACCAGGAAAATTAAAAACTCTAGAAGCTTCTGTACAAGATCATAAGGTTCTAAATGATGGCTCAGATTTGGAGGATAAGTCAGAAATTCAATTAGGACATAAGAAATGTATATTTTGGCAAACATCTATAAGTGATCAGAGTTCAAAGCTGAGAGTCCATATAAATGGAATTGTGATTGTTGGCTTGATAGACACAGGAGCAGATGTGAGTATCATCACTCCAGAATCTTGGCATCTAAATTGGCCTCTTCAAGAGGCAGATGTTCAATTACTATGAATTGGAACCATATCTCAAGTTAAACAAATCACAAGATGGGTTGACTGTATTGGGCCAGTAGGTCAAAGAGGAAAGCTAAGGCCATATGTAGCTAATATTGCAATAAATTTATGGGGCTGTGACCTTCTACAGCAGTAGAATACCCAAATTAACATTCCTGCAGTCCCATGAACTCATAATTCTGGGAAGGATGTAATAAGCTACTATGCACGAAGGTCACCAGTCATTCAGGCTGTACAAGAACATAAAGCAACTAACAAACCTTGAGAGGTACCAACAGCCCTACCTTTAAAATGGCTAACTGAGAAGCCAATATGGTTTAAACAATGGTCTCTAGCTGAAGATAAATTGCAGGCTTTAGAACAATTGGTACAGGAGCAATTAGATGCTCAACATATTGAGGAGTCAACTCGCCCTTGGAATTCTCCTGTGTTTGTTGTAAGAAAGAAATCTGGCAAATGGAGAATGGTGACAGATCTAAGGGCTATCAACAAGGTAATTCAACCTATGGGCCCTCTACAGTCTGGAATTGCTTTGCAGTCTCTGTTACCCAAAGTATGGCCTCTTGTAGTTATTGACTTGAAGAATTGATTCTTCACTATACCTTTACAAGAAAAGGGTAGAGAAAAATTTGCCTTCACAGTGCCTACATATAATAACTCTCAGCCTACTAGGAGATACCAGTGGACTATCCTACCACAGGGAATGCTCAATATCCCCAGCCTGTGTCAATACCTTGTAAGTCAGCCATTGGAGATAATATATAAGCAATTCCCTAAGTCTATAATTTACCATTACATGGATGACATTTTGCTATCTGATTCAAACATAGATACTTTGGAAAGAATGAGGAAATAAAGATAGTTTTGCCTAAATGGGGATTACAGATTGCTCCTGAAAACATTCTAAGAGGAGATTCTGTTAATTACCTAGGTTACAGAATAGGTTTACAGAAAATTAGGACACAAAAGACAGAAATTAGGAAAGACTGGTTATGAACTCTTTCAAAGATTGTTAGGAGACATTTCCTGTCTACAACCGGCTGTTGGGATAACACCTGATCTAATAGTTCATTTAAACAAAACCTTAGATGGTGAGAAAGATTTGACTAGTCCCAGAGAATTAACAGCAGAAGCAGAAAAGGAACTGACAATGGTTGAGGAAAAATTACAGGAGGCTCATGTGGATAGGGTGGATCCAAATCTTGGTTGTATTCTAGTCATATTTCCTTTCAGAATTTCTCCTATGGGAATTTTAATGCAGAGGGAAGATACTATTTTAGAATGGATCTTTTTACCACACAAACCAAGTAAAAAATTAAAAACTTATGTAGAAATGGTCCCTGAATTAATTATAAAAGGTAAATTGAGACTTTGTCAACTAGCAGGTATAGACCTAGCAGAAATTATAGTGCCTTCCACTACTGATGAAATAAAAAAAGTTATGGGAAGACAATGAACCAAGGCAAAGGGCTTGTGTTAATTTTTTGGGAGAAATTAATAGCAATTATCCCAAAAGCAGTAGACTTAACCTTATAAAGAAAACTTCTTGGATTCTTCCTCGAATTGTACCTGATGCTCCAATAACTGGAGCCCATACATTTTATACTGATGATAATAAATCAGGGAAGGCAGTTTACAAATGAGACGAATTGAGTAAGGTGGAACAAAGGCCTTATACTTCTGTCCAGAAGGTAGAATTATATGTCATTCTTATGGTGCTAAGAGATTTTAAAGAACCTCTTAATATAGTTACGGATTCACAATATGCAGAAAGAGTTATCTTGCATACTGAATTTATACCAGATGATATAGAATTGACATCACCAGAGTCCCAGGTGGTGGCACAGGTCACACAGATCAGTCGCTGGCAGCAACATCAACCTGGGAAACCAGCATGGCCTCAGGTGGTAGACCAGATCCCAGACAACTTCATGGCCCTTGGTGGTCACAGGAGCCATGGACATCAACTCAGACCCTGTCTGCCATAGGGACACTGACTCACACATGGCCCTCAGCAGCTACTTGGGCCTGTATGACACCAAGGCCCTGGGTGGCAGCACAGTTTACTCAGATCAGCATGACTGGAAGCTTGGACATCAACAAGGTCCCAGATTGCAGCCCAGGCCCTGAACATCCATGTGACCTTTGGTGACAACACAGGACAGTTCTGATATGGACCCAGAATGGTCCTTGGCAGCAGTCATGCCAAGTACATGGATGCCACCAAGACCCTAGGTGGTAGCACAGGTACTCAGATTGACATGGTTCCAGCAGCAGCATGACCCTGGGATGACAACGTGGCCCCAGGTGGTAGCCCAGATGCCAGGCATATATATGGCCTTC
The DNA here is from genome assembly GCF_982192425.1 of Myodes glareolus. Lineage (NCBI taxonomy): Eukaryota > Metazoa > Chordata > Mammalia > Rodentia > Cricetidae > Myodes > Myodes glareolus. The sequence goes on along the minus strand of NC_142053.1, from coordinate 29,674,231 downwards.
ATTAGTAGCAGGAGCCATGGACATCAACGCAGAGACCCTGGCCACTGACCCAGACACGGCTTTCAGCAGCATCTCAGTCTCTGATGTCACAATGGTACTGGTGGCAGTGTAGCCCCTGAAGTGGAGCGGTCCTCCAACAGTTGACAACCCAGACACAGGGCATCCTGTGAACTTTGATGATGATAAAACCCATGGATGTCCACACAGATCCTGCCCGCAGTAGGACCATGGACCCACAGATCCCTGGTAGCAGACTGGCAGGGTCTGGGTACCACCACGGCCCTGGGTGGTTAGGAGGCCGCCCACAGCAGCCTGTTCCTCACCACCTTCGCTCCTTCTGTTCTGCCTCCTTCTACAGCACATGAACTGTTCTGATTCATTCCCTCAATTTCTCCACCACACATTTGCTCATCACAGTGACCCTCTCCTGCCCATGAATGTCTTCAGCCGGTCCAGGCCAGCCTGTGGGCGGCTTCCACCCTCCTGAGCTGTTTTCGAAGAGGGGCAGAAGGGGAATGTATCCAGATGGGAGGGAAAGTGGGGAGGAACTGGGAAGAGTAGGGGGAAGGGAAATCATAATCAGGATATGACCAAAAAAACCCCCATATTTTCATTATGAGGAAAAAAATTGGTACAAACCCCCAAATAAAAAGTATTCACCACCATCAATATCATCTGTGCCAGCTTCTCCTTAGATTTCTTGTTTGCACGGTTCCTTTGAATCTCTTGCTCAAACTATCAAGTGAGCCTGAATCAAGAAGGCTTATGTGACCCACTGTCTCCCCAATCACCATGTGTTGGGAATATTCATCTGTGCAAGCAACACTCATGACTTAGAAATGCTACCCAATGAAACTAGACTTTGTCATTCTGTGTAAATGGAATTTCCTGAAAAGTGTACATCATAACCTACAAAATACCAGAAAGCATGTGGAGGTTATGTTTTTATTGTTAACAAGAGTGTTCAATATTAGTTAAGCTTAACAATGGGCACATGTGTCACCAAATAGCCATTTGGCTCCTGAACGAAGGATGATGCCATTCTAGGAAGAATCTTCTTCTATGTCTCTAAGTATAATGATGTCTTCAACTGGAGGTGTGTTTTCTACCGGACGAGTGTTTTCTTCTTCCTTTCTTTGGCTCTTTGGTTGGCAAACCACACCTAAAATCAGAGGGAGAGAAGAGTGTTTTAGCATTGGCTTCCACCCTCAGAGCCAAGAGAAAAAAGTCACTTTAAGGCATCTAACATGGAACTTCCTACTCAGCTCACAAAAGCAAGCCCCGGCTGTGTGTCAACCTCTGCAAATAGGGCCATGATTTTGTCCTTTTCCCGCACTATAAACACTTCAGTAGGGACTTCCACCCATGGTAAATCTGACCAGCATATTCTTTCATGTTATACAAAGTTCGCCAGCATCAGGATGAAGAATACTATCTCTGCTTCAGTGAGACTTCCAGAATCCTGTCCTGCCCAATATTAATCTTTGTGTTTTAAGTGTTGTTCTTCCATACCTATCAGTCCTTACCTCCACTCAATCCTAATACAACTTTTGGTAATGTGTTTGACTAGACACAACACAGAATGCCAGAAAAATTAACATTAAGGGATGCCACTATGTATTACCATTGTCCCAAGATATGATCATTTTTTTCTTTATGCAGTGTAGTACTTTAACCTGATATTCCAGACACAAAGCAGAAAGACGGGAACAATCAAAGAGTTAGAGGGGCAAGGAGTATTTCAGTAGGAGGCCAAGTGTCTGGCCAGCTGAGGGTCATGAATTGCATCACAGTGAACAACATATGTTATGAAGGTTGTCCACCTAGAGAGGATGACCTTTTTATGTAGTGTTGTTTCAATTTATGTCAAAATAGAGTTAAAGACAGCTAAGTTTGTCAGGTTCTGTATTCACAGCACTTGGGGGACTGGAGGCAAAAGAACCCCGAGTTCTAGGACAGCAAGGGTTAAATAGAGAAACCCTGTGCCAAAAATCAAACATTCAAAGAGGGAAAAATGAATTCCATTCATTTAAAAGTGCCTAGGTTAAGGCTAGCTAACCCTAAAGAAGGCCATAGATTATCTGTCTGATTGCTGTGTTTGGATTCACTGACCTTCAGTTTGTCTTCAGGCACGTTCAGAGCTCTCGCAAGTCCTTCCCTGTGTAAAGACAACCACGGATGTTTATCATTCTGCTTTACATGCAATACAATGTCATATATGAATTCTATGCCTTTTACAATATCACCACCCTCTACCCTCACACTCGGTATTAACTTTCATTCTCAGAGGCAGTCTTACTTTTGATATGTCTTAATTTCCTGCAAAAGTTTCTAAATGATAGAGACAAATAATTTTAACAAACTTTCAAAAATTAAAAATAAATGTCAAAGTCTATGCTGAGCAAAGAATGCTAATTTAAAAACAGCACTTGGGGCCGGGCAGTGGTGGCACAGGCCTTTAATCCCAGCACTCAGGAGGCAGAGGCAGGCAGATGTCTGTGAGTTCCAGGCCAGCTGGTCTACAAGAACTAGTTCCAAGATAGGCTCCAAAAGCTAAAGAGAAACCCTGTCTCGAAAAAACCAAAAAAGGAAAGAAAGAAAGAAAGGAAAAAGAAAGAAAGAAACAAAAAAACGAAAAGAAAAGAAAAGAAGAGAAAAGAGCACTGGGGAGGGGAAAGAGAACCCAAAAGGAGTTGATGGTTAGGTACACGGTCCCTGAAAAGATGAGGAGACTACTGGTGGGGAGGTCACCAAACACAGTATAAACCCCTAGCACTCGTGAACTTGATTCTAATAGGTTGTTTGGGCCCACTAAACTCTGGTCTCTATATTTCACAGAAATTAAAATATGACTCGGAATGAGAGGTGTTGACTAGGGACACTTGCTTCACGCCAGCACTACATGTTGTTACTGAGCTCAGCCCCCACACAAGGCGCCCTCCCGTACCCACCATCAAAGGAGAAGACCCCTGTGACTTGGAGATGGGCAATAGGGAATATAGGGCCTTGAAGCGCAAAAGGACACCTCAACATGAGCCAGAGGCCAGGGAGGGTGGGGAGCTCTTAGTCCAAGCCACATACCTGGCAGCCAAATCTGGGTACTGGGATTTTTTAAAGACTTGTTCCATTTTCTGGATCTGGCGCCCTGTGAAACGGAAATGGTTTTGAGGACCCTGGTGCCTCTGAGGAATCCTTGCCACACCAGCCGCTGAGGTGTTCAGATCTTCCAGGTCAAGCTCCAAAGAACATTCCGGGTGGCCACTGCTTTCTCCCACGTTGGCATCACTTTCCTCAGAGTCCCTCTCGCTATCCTGGCCCTGGATGCTGTCATAGAGTCTGATATATGGGAGACCTATGCAGCATCCACAATGGCCACCAACTGCTTCCTTGGCTGCAGCTGAGGAGGAGGCCACAACCCCGTCCTCATACACTGTTTCATCCCCATAATCTTGCGTAGTATTAAGTTGAAACTCATAATAAAGCTTCTTGGCCATGACTCCAACTGTGAGCCACAGGCAGACTGGGGTCCCGAAAATGAGTGACCTCGAGTTCTAGAATCTCAGCACTGCTACAGACAAAACAATGAGAGGACGGAGGAAAGGGTGACGTCAATGTGTCAATGCTCAGGTCCGAGCATGCTGCCCAGTTCTTCATGCTCGACATCCAGGCGCTTGCTTGCATGCAGGAGCTGTTGAATTGTGCACCCTCCACTCACTATTGCCTGACTGGCTGCGCTGGCCCTTCTGCCCACTTGCTGAGGTTGGTGCTGTCTGTTTCAGTGCACAAAGGATGGGTGTGGTCCAAACGAGGAGGACCTGAGGGAGACTGAACAGGGATGTGGAAACGTAGCATGGAGTTAAATCTTTCTCCTAGGCCATTCTTCCAGAATGAGCTTTAATGCTTGTATGCATGGTGCCCGTACCTTCTAGCTTGTAAGGAGGAGTTAACAGGTGGATTGTGTGGAAGTGCTAGATAATTTGGAATGGAGTATGGGAGAAAGGCACACACTTGACTCCAGGATCCTCGAGTGAACATGTAAGAATTTCTGTGACCCCCACCCACCACCCAGTACTAGCAGCTCAGAGAATGGGTTTAGAACCAAGTGGACATGGTCAGCTTTAGAGGCCGCTATTTCAGGAACGCCTGTTAGCATACTGAATGCTAGCCAGCCATTGCTTTTCAAGTACAACATCAAGATTTTAGGACTGGGTTGGAATAGAATGCTAGCTAATGACACTTTCGAAAAGCAAACAAATGGTATGCTCCTCCCAAAGAAAAATGATCTGCTTAGGAAGTAATTACATTGACGGGCAATAGTAGCACACCTTTAATCCCAGCACTCGGAAGCCTGAGGCAGGCAGATCTCTGTGAGATCTAGGCAAGCCTGGTCTAAAAGAGCTAGTTCCAGGACAGGCTCCAAAGCTACAGAGAAAACATCTCTGGAAAAAACCAAACAAAGAAAAAAAGAGCTAGTTCCAGGACTTGTAGGACAGTAACACAGAGAAACCATGTCTCAAAAAGCCAAAATAATAGTAATAATGATAATAATTATGTCAGATTTTTAATAATTTCTGTTAAATTTTACGTGTAACATTTGCATCAGATCTTATCTCTGAGGGTGTTGATGTGGTTCCTTACTCCTGTTGGACTGAAGGTAAATATATAAATATTCAGGCAACATTTAGAATAAGATTTGGCCTAGAACATACAGCATGTGACACATTTTCAGCAAAAGAGTAGGTGTCTGAGTTATCCAAGGTTGGATGTTGGGGAGGTTAAGTAACCCTCGTCCTGGCAGATTCTCTAGGGTTTTCCTTGCTCTTGGAATTTTTGGAATCAGCACTTATATACATTAACACAATATACACAATATAGAAATAAAATGAATGGCTAAATCTGTTTAGAGTTATTGAATAAGGAATCATTTAATTTTTCTTTCTCTTTTTATTTTTTAAGCATTAATATCTTTATTGTAGAATAATGCAGTACTTTATACAGAGGAAGAGGCTAAAACCTCTTTTTTTTAAAGATGTATTATTTATATAGCATTCTGCCTGCACACCAGAAGAGGGCACCAGATTTCATCATAGATGGTTGTGAGCCACCATGTGGTTGCTGGGAATTGAACTCAGGACCTATGGAAGAGCAGCCAGTGATCTCAACGTCTGAGCCATTTCTCTAGCCCACAGTTACCCTTCCTTTTCTCCTCTCATCCTCTCCCTTCCCCCGACTCCCATCTATCCCCCTTCCCTTCTACCCACTGCTCTTTGGTCTCCATCCAGAAAGGGGCGGGCCTCCCATGGACTTGAACATAGCAGGGCACATCAAGTTGAGGGAGGACCAAGCTCTTTCCCTTGTATAAAGGCTGGTTAAGGTAATCCAGCATGGGGACTAGGGTCCAAAATGTAAACTAAGCACCAAGGACAGGTCCTGATCTCACAGCCAGGACCTTACAAACAGAGAAAGCTACACAATTGTCACACACATGCAGAGGGCCTAGGTCGGGTCCATGCCAGCTCCCTAACTGTTGGTCCAGAGCCCATGTGGTCCCACGAGCTCAGATCAGCTGTGCCTGTGGTTCTTCTGTCATGATCTTGACCCCTCTGGCTCATACAATCCCTCCCCCTTCCTCATGAGGACTCCCAGAACTCAGCCCAGTGCTTGGCTGCAGATGTCTTTGAATGATTTGATCTTATTTTATCTTGTGATTCTCTGTGAATCATTAGATTTTTGAAAGAGCTTTCTTTAGAGTAAGTGCAAAGATGGAAGTCTTTAAATCGCTTACACAAAACTTTTGCTAAAAACACGCAATGGGGGACTGGATAGATAGGTGCTTTCGTGATCAAGAGCCCTTGATGTTCTAGCAGAGGACCAGAGTTCGGCTCCCAGAGCCCATATATGCTAGCTCACTACCACCTATAGCTCTAGCTCCGGGCATCCAGTGTCCTTGCCTGGACACTGAAGACACCCACACAGATGTACAAATATATACACATGAATACTCACACACATACATAAATAAAAACTAAAATAAATTGAAAAAATTTACTGACACTTTAATCCTGAGCTGGAAAACTTTCAAGGACAGGGAAAACCCTAGATAATTTGTTAGGAAGAGGGCTCCTAACCCTTCCCCATTTCCCATGCTGGTTAACTCAGGCACCGATTATTTTTCTGAAAACGTGTCATATGCCTTATATTGATGTTTATATTAGTTGATGGCTTGACTGTTTGTTGGTCTGGCAGTGTAGATGAAGAGACAGAGACCCTGTCTGCAGAATGCCTGTGCAGGAAGCTGGGGTCTTTCTGATGACATGGAGTCAAGGATGATACTTGACATTTGTACTTGGGCCTCAGAACAGTTTCCCCTCTCACTGACTACCAAGCACTTTCTGGGAGACCTCTGGATTATAACTTCAGAGGAAGAAGAGAGTAGACGGCTAAGAAAGAAGCAGCATAAGAAAAAGAAAATGGATGAAGGTTTCCTGTGCCCTTGCCTTCTTTGCTCACGATCTCTTTCCTTCTGCCTCTCATTTTGACCTAGGGAGCTAGGTCCAGTGTTCCAACGTGGTTCTCCGCCTCCATCTCCATCCATCTCCAGATGAGGGTTCTATGGTTACATGCAAAATATTCATCAGTGTGGTTGTGGGCCAAGGCCGGTTCAGGCACTCTCTCCTCTGTCCAGAGAACCATCTGGGGATCTCTCCTTGGACCGGGGATCCCCTTCATAATCAAGTCTCTTGAAAACCCTAAAATGATTCCCTTAGTTGAGGTATATACTTGCCTGATCCCATATCCATCCTTCCTCCTTTCCCCCCATCCCAGTCCCCCGGTCTTTCCCCAATCCTCCCCTACTCCCTTCTCTCTAACCCTCTCCCTTTCCGACAACCCTCCCACCCCCCCCATGCACCCTAGGTTACCTGGGACTCTTGTCTATTTCCTAACTCCTGGCGGGTAGCTATATAATCTTCATCAATTTCATCTTCTCATTTAGCTTCTCTAGGATCACAAATAATAGGCTCAAAGACCTTTAATTATGGTTAGAATCCACTTATGAGTGAATACATACCGTGTTCCTCTTTTTGGGTCTGGCTTACCTCACTCAGTAAAGCGTTTTCTATTTCCATCCATTTGCATGCAAAATTCAAGATGTCATTGTTTTTTACCGCTGAGTAAAACTCTAATGTGTATATATTCCACACCTTTTTTAACCATTCTTCTATTGAGGGGCACCTAGGCTGTTTCCAGGTTCTGGCTATTACAAATAGTGCTGCTATGAACATAGTAGAACAAATGCTTTTGTAGTATGTTAGGGAATCTCTAGGGTATATTCCCAAGAGTGGAATTGCTGGGTCCTGAGGGAAGTTGACTCCCAGTTTCCTGAGAAACCGCCACACTGATTTCCACAGTGGCTGCACAAGTTTGCATTCCCACCAACAATGGATGAGTGTTCCCCTCATTTCACATCCTCTCCAGCATAGGCTATCATTGGTGTTTTTGAGTTTGGCTATTCTGACAGGTGTAAGATGATATCTCAAAGTTGTTTTGATTTGCATTTCCCTGATCGCTCAGGAGGTTGAGCATGACCTTAAGTGCTTTTTAGCCCTTCGAAGTTCATCTGTTGTGAATTCTCTGTTAAGTTCAGTACCCCATTTTTTAATTGGGTTAATTAGAGTTTTAGTGTCTAGTTTCTTGAGTTCTTTGTATATTTTGGAGATCAGACCTTTATCTGTTGAAGGGTTTGTGAAGATCTTTTCCCAGTCAGAAGGTAGCCTTTTTGTCTTACTGACAGTGTCCTTTGCTTTACAGAAGCTTCTCAGTTTCAGTAGGTCCCATTTATTTATTGTTTCTCTTATTGTCTGCGCTCCTGGGGTTCTGCTTAGGAAGTGGTCTCCTGTGCCTATATCTTGTAGACTACTTCCCACTTTCTCTTCTATCAGGTTCAAAGTGGTCGGATTAATGTCGATGTCTTTTATACATTTGGACCTGAGTTTTGTGCATGGTGATAGATATGGATCTATTTTCATTCTTCTACAGGTTGACATCCAGTTATGCCAGCACCATTTGTTAAAGACGCTATCTTTCTTCCATTGTATAGCTTTAGCTCCCTTGTCAAAAATCAGGTGTTCATAAGTTTGTGGGTTAATACCCGGGTCTTCTATTCAATTCCATAGGTCGACTTCTCTGTTGTTATGCCAATACCAAGCTGTTTTCAATACTGTTGCTCTGTAATAGAGTTTGAAGTCAGGGATGGTAATACCTCCAGAGGTTCCTTTATTGTATAAGAATGTTTTGGCTATCCTGGGTTTTTTGTTTTGCCATATAAACTTGATTATTGTTCTCTCAAGGTCTGTGAAGAAGTTTGATGGGATTTTGATGGGAATTGCATTGAATCTATAGATTGCTTTTGGTAGAATTGCCATGTTTACTATGTTGATTCTCCCAATCCAAGAGCAGGGAAGGTCTTTCCATTTTCTGGTATCCTCCACAATTTCTTTCTTCAAAGACTTAAAGTTCTTGTCAAATAGGTCTTTCACTTCCTTGGTTAGAGTTACCCCAAGATATTTTATGCTATTTGTGGCTATCATGAAAGGTGATGTTTCTCTGATTTCCCTCTCTGCTTCTTTATCCTTTGTGTATAGGAGGGCTACTGATTTTTTGGAGTTGATCTTGTATCCTGCCACATTACTAAAGGTGTTTATCAACTGTAGGAGTTCTTTGGTAGAGTCTTTGGGGTCGCTGATGTACACTATCATATCGTCTGCAAATAACGAAAGTTTAACTTCATCTTTTCCAATTTGAATCCCCTTGATCCCCTTATGTTGTCTTATTGCTATTGCTAGAACTTCAAGCACTATACTGAAGAGGAATGGTGAGAGTGTACAGCCTTGTCGTGTTCCTGATTTTAGTGGAAAGGCTTTGAGTTTCTCTCCATTCAATTTGATGTTAGCTGACGGCTTGCTGTATATTGCTTTTATTATATTTAGGTATGATCCTTGTATCCCGAGTCTCTCCAACACCTTTATCATAAATGGGTGTTGAATTTTGTCAAATGCTTTTTCAGCATCCAATGCAATGATCATTTGGTTTTCATCTTTCAGTTTATTTATATGATGGATTACATTGATAGATTTGCGTATGTTGAACCAAACCTGCATCTCTGGGATGAAGCCCACTTGATCATAATGGATAATTTTTCTAATGTATTCTTGGATTCGGTTTGCCAGTATTTTATTGAGTATTTTTGCGTCAATGTTCATGAGTGATATTGGTCTGTAATTCTCTTCATATTATTCTCTTCGTATTGCTTTCATAAGGGCATTTTTTTCCCGCTTCTTCTGAATTAAGACGTTCAAGTCCTTCTATTGTAGGGTCATTGGGTTCTGGTGTTTTCATGTTGCTTTTTAGATTGTTGGAGGAGTTCTTGCCTTGGCGTCTGCCCATCTCTTCCTTCAAATGCTCTCTACTGGATCTTCTAGTACCAGGTCAGGTTCCCTTGTTGGGCAGGGAATTCACTGACAGAAGGCCTACCTTTCCTCAGGCAGTCTATTGAAACACAGGCACTCCCTACTACTGGGTTGCACTCACAACCCAGGCCCAGCGAGCAAGGGAGTTGCTCTGGGGAGATCTTGTGGCCCCAGAGGGAAGGGGGGAAGAGAGGAAGGTGTACCTGGAAAAAGGCTGGGACGGGATTCAGGAGAGCTCCGCAGGGAGGAGTCGCCTCTGCCTGGTGACCAGATTGTTGAGGGGGGCGGGGAAAGGCTGAATTCCTCCTAGCAGAAGCCCTCGGGCCAGGAGAAAACTCACCACTCCTCCAATGGAAGTCTGCTAGAAGTTCACTCTCTCTTGCTGGCCAGGAATGTGATTGCTGGATCCTGTTTTCTTATCCGGTCTCTTAGTCTGTGCCTTTTTATAGGTGAATTGAGTCCATTAATATTAAGTGATATTAATGACCAGTGGTTGTTGACTCCGGTTATTATTATTTTTTGTTTGTTTGATTAATAGAGTTTGTATGTGTCCCTTCTTTGAGTTAAGCTCATGAAGGGTCACTAGATGTCTGAGTTATTGTAAGCAGTGCTGGCAATGTTGGATTCCTTGGGTTGTGATTTTCCTTCTATTACTTTCTGTAAGGCTGGGTTTGTGGCTGCGAATTGTTTAAAATTGTTCTTATCCTGGAATATTTTTTTTCTCCATTGATAGAGAATGATAGCTTGGCTGGGTATAGTAGTCTGGGCTTGCATCCATGGTCTCTTAGTTTCTGCAGTACCTCTATCCAGGACCTTCTGGCTTTCATGGTTTCCATAGAGAAGTCCGGTGTAAGTCTGATAGGTTTACCTTTATAAGTTACTTGCCCTTTTTCCTTTGCAGCTCTTAATATTCTTTCTTTAATCTGTATGTTTTGTGTTTTGATTATTATATGGCGAGGGGATTTTTTTTTTGATCAAGCCTATTCGGTGTTCTGTATGCTTCTTGAACCTTCATAGGAATATCATTCTTTAGATTGGGAAAGTTTTCTTCTATAATTTTGTTGAATATATTTTCTGGTCCTTTGATCTGCAGTTCTTCTCCTTCTTCAATCCCTATTCTTCTTAGATTTGTTTTTTTTTTATTGTGTCCCAGATTTCTTGAATGTTTTGTGATGAGAATTTGTTGGATTTGCTGTTTTCTTTGATCAGAGCATTTATTTTCTCTATAGTATCTTCAGACTCTGAGATTCGTTCTTCCATCTCTTGTATCCTATTGGTTATGCTTGATTCTGTAGTCTCTGTTCGTTTACCTAGATTGTCCATATCCAGTCGGCCCTTGTTTTGTGTTTTCTTCATTGCCTCCATTTCAGTTTTCAATTCTTAAACTGTTTCCATTACCTGTTTGATTGTTTTTTCTTGGTTTCCCAGTGTATCATTCATGGATTTACTCATTTCTTCGATCTTTTTGTTATATTTTTCATCCATTTCTTTACTCATTTCTTCAATCTTTTTGTTATACTTCTCATCCAGTTCTTTAAGGGAGTTATTCAAATCCTGTTTAAGGGACTCTATTGCTTTCATAATGGCATTTTTTTCCCGCTTCTTCTGAATTAAGAGGTTCAAGTCCTTCTATTGTAGGGTCATTGGGTTCTGGTGTTTTCATGTTGTTTTTTAGATTGTTGGAGGAGTTCTTGCCTTGGCGTCTGCCCATCTCTTCCTTCAAATGCTCTCTACTGGATCTTCTAGTACCAGGTCAGGTTCCCTTGTTGGGCAGGGACTTCACTGACAGAAGGCCTACCTTTCCTCAGGCAGTCTATTGAAACACAGGCACTCCCTACTACTGGGTTGCACTCACAACCCAGGCCCAGCGAGCAAGGAGTTGCTCTGGGGAGATCTTGTGGCCCCAGAGGGAAGGGGGGAAGAGAGGAAGGTGTACCTGAATAAAGGCTGGGACAGGAGAGCTCTGCAGGGAGGAGCTGCCACTGCAGGGTGACCAGAAAGTCAAGGGAGGCGGGGAAAGACTGAATTTCTCCTAGCAGAAGCCCTCGGGCCAGGAGAAAACTCACCCCTCCTCCAATGGAAGTCTGCTAGAAGTTCACTATCTCTTGCTGGCCAGGAATGTGATTGAACTGAGACAGGGCTTGCCTGTTGTCAGGCAGGCTCTCAAAGCACCGGAACTGCCCCTGCTGGACTGAGCCCACAGCCCAGGCCCAGCGTGCAAGGGAGCAGCTCTGGGGAGATCTTGTGACTCCAGAGGGGATGGGGGGAAGAGAGGAAGGTGTACCTGGATAAAGGCTGGGACAGGATTCGGGAGAGCTCTGCAGGGAGGAGTTGCCTCTGCCAGGTGACCAGATTGTTAAGGGGGGTGGGGAAAGACTGAATTCCTCCTAGCTGAAGCCCTCTGGCCAGGAGAAAACTCACCCCTCCTCCAATGGATGTCTGCTAGAAGTTCACTCTCTCTTGCTGGCCAGGAATGTGATTGAGCTGAGACAGGACTTGCCTGTCCTCAGGCAGGCTCTCAAAGCACCGGAGCTGCCCCTGCCGGACTGAGCCCACAGCCCAGGCCCAGCGTGCAAAGGAGCAGCTCTGGGGAGATCTTGTGGCTCCAGAGGGGAGGGGGGGAAGAGAGGAAGGTGTACCTGGATAAAGGCTGGGACAGGATTCGGGAGAGCTCCGCAGGGAGGAGTTGCCTCTGCCGGGTGACCAGATTGTTGAGGGGGGGCGGGGAAAGACTGAATTCCTCCTAGCCGAAGCCCTCGGGCCAGGAGAAAACTCACCCCTCCTCCAATGGATGTCTGCTAGAAGTTCACTGTCTCTTGCTGGCCAGGAATGTGGCTGAGCTGGATAAAGGTTGGGACGGGATTCGGGAGAGCTCTGCAGGGAGGAGTCGCCTCTCCCTACTTGCTCTTTTTAAAACCAAACACCATTGCATGCAGGGACTAATCCAAAAGGTATTAAAAGGAATGAAATTTGACAGATGGATGTGTTGCACTTTCCAGAATTTGGCAAATTAAAATATGTACATCACACCATTAACATGTACTCAGGTTTCCAATGGGCAACTGCTTTACGCTCAGAAAAAGCTGATTCAGTAATCACTCATTTATTAGAAGTTATGGCCATCATGGGTATACCTTCACAGATAAAGACGGATAATGGTCTAGCTTATGTTTCAAGGAAAATGACACGATTTCTTGCTTATTATAATATTAAGCATGTTACAGGTATACCATACAATCCTACAGGTCAAGCAGTTATAGAAAGATCAAATCAAACTATAAAAGATATGTTGAACAAACAGAAAGGGGTGGAAAATACCCCCAGGAATAGGTTACATAATGCTTTATTAACCTTGAATTTTCTCAACGCTAATGAGAAGGGGACAATGGCTGCAGAAAGACATTGGATAATGGAAAAGTCTGCTGAATTAAATCAACCAATTTATTTCAAGGATGTGCTGACCTCACAGTGGAAGCCAGGAGATGTGCTGTGTTGGGGAAGGGGTTTTGCTCTTGTTTCCACAGGAGAGGAAAAATTGTGGATACCATCAAAATTAATAAAGGTTCGGTTTGAAGAGGAGAAGCCTCTTGGAAGAGATAAATGACAACTCACTTACAAGGATAATAATCACACCAAAGGTAAGAGAAATATATAGGTTGGAGGCAGGGTTCTCTTCTTGTCTTCACAGGAGAACACTCATTTTCAAAGGATTCAAGGGACCCTGGATAATTGAATACTGATGGATAGAAATCACCTATGACCGAAAGAGAATTAACAATGAATCTAAATAGTTTAGGTAAGCATTACTATTTTTAAAATATGTACTAATGTGTATTTATTTATAAATATGTAGAGCTGATTTTGGAGTTGGACTATGGCTCAGTCCCTCTTCATTTCCAAGCCTGTTGATAAGAGATATCCCAGAGTTTCTGTCTCATGTCAAGAGCCAAGATACGGAACAGAATGATTATAGTTGATAAACTTTCTTTGCCTTTCCCCACATCTGTTTCTGTCTTTATTAATATATATGTCTGTATATGTCTTCGTAGATAATGTTTAACTTTCCCATGACAAACAATAAATTTTCCTGTAGTAATCTTTAAAGCTTCTAGGATGAAGATGGGGCCCCACAACACCAACTCCATCTGGTTACTATGACATCATAATGTTGATAGTGCTATTTTTAGACCTATTTTTTTGGTACCAGCTACACAAGACAATTCCGAATGATGCACAAAATTCGACAGCACTCTGGACAGACCTCCTCAAACTACTCAGAGACTATTTGCAACTTCCTCACACCAAATGTTAATATTGGAATTTTATCATCAATTATTTTCACAGGACCCCCTAAGAGAAACGTTACCACCATGACAGCTGGAAGCAATTTTAGAGGATGACGTCCCCTCTCCCAGTAGAATTTGCCCTCAGGTTTAGGGACATCATTTAGGGGTTGGTTATAATTGATATAGGGATGAGGGAATGGGGGAAGTATTTTATAAGCTCAGGGGTGTTTATCATGAAAAAAAGAAAAGAAAAAAAGGGGATTGATTGGTGATGGGATAATAATATATTGGTATTTGTGAGTTTTTTTTTTTAGAAAATTGTATTGGTGTTGATTTTTGTACATTGACATATTGAATATTGTATGTGAGTATGCTTCTACCTCTATTTGTATTGATATATATGCATATATTTACATTCCTACCTCTGATTAAGATATTTATGTAATGATATACATTGTTTACATTTGGAGGTCATTGTCCTCACTCACTGCATAGTTGTTCATTCTCTTAGTCTTCAAATTAGATAGATAGAAATCAATAGTCATCTATGTTTGTTATATTTATATTTAGGCTAATCAGGTTATTTAGGTGCATAGAGATCATACTTAGTATAGATGGCATAATTGTCAACTTCTTCAAAGAGCTGTAGAAAATGGCCTTTAATCTAAATCAACGTTCTACAGTAGTGAGACGCAATCGCTCCTGACATCACTACTCTACTCCCGAGAGAACATTGAGCACCAAAGACACTCCACTTGGAGCTTGTCTCCTTCCTGGCAGAACTGGCCTTTGGGCAAAGAAAAAGCCCATACCTCGACCACTGACAGAATTACAGAATATTCGTAAATGGATAAAAGCAGGATTGTCTTATCTTGCCAAGACAAGGTGAGAGAGTCCTAAAAGGTTTCTTGCCTTTGAAAAATGGCATGTCAGTTACATCAGGCCTTAGCCAAAGTTGGTTGACTCAACATTGCAAACGAGACTTTGGGTGATTGACCAGGTCTTCAGTTGTCTCTTCCATTTGTTGCACATTTCGGAAGTCTCTCACTTGTACTTCCGGGCTGCTTGAGTAAAATTGTTTCCCTTCTCAGATCTTTGATGGAGTTGAAGATTAGATAGTTGTAGTTACCATCTACATTATTTAGACTCCTTGAAATAGAATGTTTAGTAAAACTTTTGTTATATGTTTCTTGCTTAGTATTGTTTGTTGTTTGCAACTTTATATTTATTATTTGCTTCTATTGTATATAGTTGTATTTGGTTTGGTTTTGTCTTATTTTAGAAAAAAAATGGAGATGATAGGGGAATTCAGACAATCACATCCTCTTCCTGGGGCGTGTTGCCCTAAGGCAAAAGTTTACCTATAAACCTGGTGGGTAAATGCCCCCACTCTCTCTCTCCCTCTCCACTTGGCCTGGATCCAGCATTCCAGACGGGTGGGATTCTGTGTAAGTTTTTCCTTCTTTTTTATTAAAGCTGTATCTTTTGTAAGATAGTCTGGGAACTTTACATTACCAATCACCCTGCCGCATCACATGCAGGTAGCTTGAGGGCACCTCCAGAAAACATCTCCTCAGATAACTGACTGGTGAGGTCAGGGCTGCCCAGAGCAGAGATGCTTCCTGTGATTAAGTACTTGTTTGTGTAATTCCGCACTCCTTCCTCTATTCCCATTTCTGGATTTTCTTCAGTTAAGATTCGACCTGGAGTTTCAATGACATGGGGTGCTTCTGTATTATTTGGTGCACTTTCTGCATGTGTGCATCCTGTTTACATCCCGGCTGTAGAATTTACGACGAAGGTGGTGGTGGTAACATATATCACTTCTTTCCTGCCTATTTTTTTCCAGAATGATGGCATTGCATTTGTTCTTTCTGCTTTTGATTTTAGTGAACTCCTTTCTTTTTCTTAAACATTGACAGTTGATACTTTGTGTGCCTACAACTGCAGAGAGATTGCAAGAATCTAGTTGATAGAAAAAATTCATTTTTCCGTTCCTGAAACGTTGAAGTATGGGAAGGAATAAGTCATTGCAAGGACATGCTAGATGGTGAGGCATATTTCACCTGCAAAAAAAATCCTTTTAAATGTTGCTTTCATGTTTATTTAATTTTATGTGTATGAACACATTTCTTGCCTGCATGTATGTATGCCCTGTGTGTGTGTGATACCTATGAATGTCAGAAGGGATGGTGTGTCCCGAGGAAGTGGGGTTACAGATTGATGTTAGCCACCATGTGAGTGCTGACCCCAGCACTTCTTGAAGAACAGACAATATAAGTCACCTTTACATCCCCCTACATAATTTTTTATCATAAATATGTCTCCAATAATGTATGGAGAATACATATCAGACAGGAATCTGTGTCTACAGTGGCACATGCCGGCGGCACCAGCATTGGGGAACCTGAGACAGTCGCCCTAGAGTACACAGTCAGTCTGGGCTGAAACGGGAGGGTCAGACAGCCTTGTCTTGTTACTGATTTTAGTGGAATGGCTTTGAGTTTCTCTCCATTTAATTTGATATTAGCTGTTGGCTTGCTATATATTGCTTTTATTATATTTAGATATGATCATTGTATTCCTAACCTCTCCAAGACCTTTATCAGAAAGGAGTCTTGAATTTTGTCAAATGCTTTTTCAGCATCTAATGACATGACCCTATAATTTTTTTCTTTCAGTTTATTTATATGATGGAATACATTGATAGATTTTCTTTTTTATTGGAAAGTAATTTTATTAAATTATAAAAGTTTCCATTTCTGCCCCTCCTCCCAACACCCTCCCACTCCCCCCAATCCCTCTCCTCCTCCCTCTCCATCCCTAAGAGCAGTCAGGGTTTCCTGCCCTGTGGGAAGTTCAAGTTCCTCCCCCCTCCCTCCAGGTCCAGGAAGGTGAGTGTCCAGACAGACTGGATCCCCAAAATCCAGTATATGCAGAGGAAACAAGTCCCAGTGTCATTGTCAATGGCTTTTCAGAAAGACTCCAGGCCGGCCACATTCAGAGAATCTGGTTGGATTGCGTCCTGGTTCAGTCTCAGTCCAACTGGCCTTGGTAAACTCTCATTAGATCAGTCCCCTTGTTTCAGTGGGTGATCGCATCCCTCGCAGTCCTGATTTTCTTTTTCATTTTCTTCCTCCTTCTGCTCCTCATTTGGACCTTGGGGGGCTCAGTCCGGTGCTCCAATGTGGGTCTCCATCTGTATCGCCATCCATTGTCGGATGAAGGTTCCCTCTGGTCTTGCCTTCTTTGCTCACGTTCTCTTTCCTTCTGCTTCTCGTTTGGACCTAGGGAGTTAAGTCCAGTGTTCCAATGTGGGTCTCTGTCTCTATCTCCATCCATCGCCAGATGAAGGTTCTATGGTGATAAGCAAAATATTCATCAGTAAGTTATGGGCCAAGGCCGTTTCAGGCACCCTCTCCTCTATCCAGAGATAATCTGGGGATCTCTCCTTGAACCTGGGATCCCATTTATAATCAAGTCTCCTATAAACCCTAAAATGACTCCCTTAGTTGAAATATATTCTTCCCGGATCCCATATCCATCCGTCCTCCCCCCCCCATCCCAGTACCCCGATCTTTCCCCATTCCTCCCCTACTCCCTTTTTTCTAACCCTCTCCCCTTCCAACAACCCTCCCACCCCCCCCCCCCCCCCGCCCATGCACCCGAGGTTACCTGGTACTTTTGTCTATTTCCAATCTCCAGGAGGATAGCTACATGGTTTTCATCAGGTTCACCTCCTTATTTAGCTTCTCTAGGATCACGAATAATAGGCTCAAAGACCTTTAATTATGGTTAGAATCCACTTATGAGTGAATACATACCATATTCCTCTTTTTGGGTCTAGCTTACCTCACTCAGTAAAGTGGATGGATCCAAAAATAGAATGGATAGATTCTATTTCCATCCATTTGCATGCAAAATTCAAGATGTCATTGTTTTTTACCGCTGAGTAAACTCTAATGTATATATGTTCCACACCTTTTTTTAACCATTCTTCTATTGAGGGGCACCTAGGTTGTTTCCAGGTTCTGTCTATTACAAATAGTGCTGCTATGAACATAGTTGAACAAATGCTTTTGCAGTATGTTAGGGCATCTCTTGGGTATATTCCCAAGAGAGGAATTGCTGGGTCCTGAGGGAGTTTGACTCCCAGTTTCCTGAGAAACCGCCACACTGATTTCCACAGTGGCTGCACAAGTTTGCATTCCCACCAATGGATGAGTGTTCCCCTCATTCCACATTCTCTTCAGCATAGGCTATCATTGGTGTTTTTTTTTCAAAGTTTATTAAATTATGAAAGTTTCCATTTCCGCCCCTCCACCCAAAACCCTCCCACTCCCCCCTCCCCCTCCTCCTCCCTCTCTATCCCTAAGAGCAGTCAGGGCTTCCAGCCCTGTGGGAAGTTCAAGTTCCTCCCCCCTCCCTCCAGGTCCAGGAAGGTGAGTATCCAAACAGACTGGATCCCAAAAATCCAGTATATGCAGAGGAAACAAGTCCCAGTGTCATTGTCAATGACTTTTCAGAAAGGCTCCGGGCCAGCCACATTCAGAGAATCCGGCCACATTCAGAAAATCTGGTTGAATCACATGCTCGTTCAGTCCCAGTCCAACTGGCCTTGGTAAACTCTCATTAGATCAGTCCCCTTGTATCAGTGGGTGATCGGATCATTGGTGTTTTTGAGTTTGGCTATTCTGACAGGTGTAAGATGATATCTCAAAGTTGTTTTGATTTGCATTTCCCTGATCACTAAGGAGGTTGAGCATGACCTTAAGTGCCTTTTGGCCATTCGAAGTTCATCTGTTGTGAATTCTCTGTTAAGTTCAGTACCCCATTTTTTAATTGGGTTAATTAGAGTTTTAGTGTCTAGTTTCTTGAGTTCTTTGTATATTTTGGAGATCAGACCTTTGTCTGATGAGGGGTTTGTGAAGTTCTTCTCCCAGTCCGAAGGTAGCCTTTTTGTCTTACTGACAGTGTCCTTTGCTTTACAGAAGCTTCTCAGTTTCAGTAGGTCCCATTTATTCATTGTTTCTCTTATTGTCTGTGCTCCTGGGGTTCTGCTTAGGAAGTGGTCTCCTGTGCCTATATCTTGTAGACTACTTCTCACTTTCTCTTCTATCAGGTTCAAAGTGGTCAGATTAATGTTGAGGTCTTTAATCCATTTGGACTTGAGTTTTGTGCATGGTGATAGATATGGATCTATTTTCATTCTTCTACAGGTTGACATCCAGTTATGCCAGCACCATTTGTTTAAAGATACTTTCCTTCTTCCATTGTATAGCTTTAGCTCCCTTGTCAAAAATCAGGTGTTCATAAGTTTGTGGGTTAATACCCGGGTCTTCTATTCAATTCCATAGGTCGATTTCTCTGTTGTTATGCCAATACCAAGCTGTTTTCAATACTGTTGCTCTGTAATAGAGTTTGAAGTTAGGGATGGTAATGCCTCCAGAGGTTCCTTTATTGTATAAGATTGTTTTGGCTATCCTGGGTTTTTTGTTTTGCCATATAAACTTGATTATTGTTCTCTCAAGGTCTGTGAAGAAGTTTGATGGGATTTTGATGGGAATTGCATTGAATCTATAGATTGCTTTTGGTAGAATTGCCATTTTTACTATGTTGATTCTCCCAATCCAAGAGCAGGGGAGGTCTTTCCATTTTCTGGTATCCTCCTCAATTTCTTTCTTCAAGGACTTAAAGTTCTTGTCAAATAGGTCTTTCACTTCCTTGGTTAGAGTTACCCCAAGATATTTTATGCTATTTGTGGCTATCATGAAAGGTGATGTTTCTCTGATTTCCCTCTCTGCTTCTTTATCCTCTGTGTATAGGAGGGCAACTGATTTTTTGGAGTTGATCTTGTATCCTGCCACGTTACTAAAGGTGTTTATCAGCTGTAGGAGTTCTTTGGTAGAGTTTTTGGGGTCGCTTATGTACACTATCATATCGTCTGCAAATAACGAAAGTTTAACTTCATCCTTTCCAATTCGAATCCCCTTGATCCCCTTATGTTGTCTTATTGCTATTGCTAGAACTTCAAGCACTATATTGAAGAGGTATGGAGAGAGTGGACAGCCTTGTTGTGTTCCTGATTTTAGTGGAATGACTTTGAGTTTCTCTCCGTTCAATTTGATGTTAGCTGTCAGCTTGCTATATATTGCTTTTATTATATTTAGGTATGATCCTCGTATACCCAATCTCTCCAACACCTTTATCATAAATGGGTGTTGAATTTTGTCAAATGCTTTTTCAGCATCCAATGAAATGATCATATGGTTTTTATCTTTCAGTTTATTTATATGATGAATTACATTGATAGATTTTTCGTATGTTGAACCAGCCCTACATCTCTCGAATGAAGCCTACTTGATGGTAATGGATAATTTTTTTTTCCGACGTGTTAAATTCTGTTTGCAAGAATTTTATTGAGAATTTTTGCATTGATGTTCATGAGTGAGAGTGGTCTGTAATTCTCTTTCTTGGTTGGGTCTTTGTGTGGTTTTTGTATCAGGGGGACTGTAGCTTCATAAAAAGTGTTTGCCAGTTATTCTTCTGTTTCTATTATGTGGAACACATTAAGGAGTATAGGTATCAGCTCTTCTTGAAAGTTCTGATAAAATTCTGCATTAAAATCATCTGATCCTGGGCTTTTTTTGTTTCAGGGGTTATTTATGACAGCTTCTATTTCCTTATGGCTTATAGGTCTATTTAAATTTTTTACCTGGTCTTGATTTAATTTTTGTTAATGGTATTTATCTAAAAACAAGTCCATTTCTTTTACATTTTCTAACTTTGTGGCATCTAAGCTTTTGTAGTAACAACTAATGATTCTCTGAATTTCCTCAGTGTCTGTTGTTATGTCCCCCTTTTCATTTCTGATCTTGTTAATTTGCGTGTTCTCTCTCTGCCTTTTGATTAGTTTGGATAGGGGTTTGTCAATCTTGTTGACTTTTTCAAAGAACCAGCTCTTTGTTTCATTGATTCTTTGGATTGTTTTCCGTGTTTCTATTTTGTTGGCTTCAGCCCTCAGTTTGTTTATTTCCTTTCTTCTACTCCTCCTGGATGAGTCTGCTTCTTTTTTTTCTAGGGCTTTCAGATGTGCTGTTAAGTCTCCAATGTTAGTTTTCTCCGTTTTTTTTTTAATGTGGGTACTCAGAGCTATGGACTTTCCTGTTAGCACTGCTTTCATAGTGTTCCATAGGTTTGGGTATATTGTGTCTTTATTTTCATTGAATTCAAGTAAGACTTTAAATTCTTTCTTTATTTCTTCTCTGACCCAGGGGTGGTTCAATAGTTTACTGTTCAGTTTCCATGAATTTGTAGGTTTTCTGGGGGTGAAATTATTGTTAAATTCTAACTTTATTCCATGGGGATCTTATAAGACACAGGTGGTTACTAATATTTTTTTTTTTGTAACTGTGGAAGTTTGCTTTGTTACCGAGTATGTGATCTTTTCGAGAAGGTTCCATGAGATGCTGAGAAGAAGGTATATTCTTTCCTATTTGGTGGAATGTTCTATAGATGTCTGTTAAGTCCATTTGATTCATTGCCTCCATTAGTTCTCTTATATCTCTGTTAGGTTTCTGTCTGACCTGTCCATTGGTGAGACAGGAGTGTTGAAGTCTCCTACTATTAGCATGTGGGGTTTGATGTCTGCCTTGAGTTCTAGTAATATTTCTTTTACATAAGTGGGCGCTTTTATATTAGGGGCATAGATATTCAAGATTGAAACTTCAACCTGATGAATTGTTCCTGTTATGAGTATAGTGTCCATCTCCATCTCTTCTGATTGATTTTAGTTTGAAGTCAATTTTGTTAGAAATTAGTATAGTCACACCCACTTGTTTCTTAGGACCGTTTGATTGAAAAACCTTTTCCCAATCCTTTACTCCGAGTAGATGTCTGTCTTTATGGTTGAGGTGTGTTTCTTGTAAACAGCAGAATGTTGGATCCTGTTTTTGCATCCAATCTCTTCACCTGTGCCTTTTTATGGGTGAATTGAGCCTATTGATATTAAGTGATATTAATGATCAGTGGTTGTTAACTCCATTTATTTATTTATTTATTTATTTATTTATTTATTTATTTATTTATATTGGTGGTAGAGTTTGTGTATTTCCCTTCTTTGAGTTGTGCTGATGTCTGAGTTATTGAGGGCATTGTTGGGATCCTTGGGTCGTGATTTTCCATTTATAATTTCTGTAAGGCTGGATTTGTGGCTATGTACTGCTTAAATTTTTTCCTGGAATATATTGTTTTCTCCATTGATGGTGAAATAAGCTTGGCTGGGTATAGCAGTCTGGGCTTGTATCCATGGTCTCTTAATTTCTGCAGCACATGTATCCAAGACCTTCTTGCTTTCATGGTTTCCATAGAGAAGTCAGGTATAATTCTGATAGGTTTACCTTTATAAGCTACTTGACCATTTTTCCTTTGCAGCTCTTAATATTCTTTCTTTATTCTGTATGTTTTGTGTTTTGATAATTATATGGGAGGCTTCTTTTGTTTTGATTCAGTCTATTCTGTGTTCTGTATGCTTCTAGTACCTTCTTTAGGTTGGGAAAGTTTTCTTCTATAATTTTGTTGAATATATTTTTGGGGCCTTTGAGCTGTAATTCTTCTCCTTTTTCTATCCCTATTATTCTTAGGTTTGGTCGCTTTATGGTATCCCAGATTTCCTGGATGTTTTGTGATGAAAATTTGTTGGATTTTTGTTTTCTTTGATCAGAGCGGTTTTTTCTCTATAGTGTACTCACCACCTGCAATTCTTTCTTCTATCTCTTGTATTCTGTTCGTTACACTTGTCTCTGTAGTCCCTATTTGTTTACCCAGATTTTCCATATCCAGCCAGCCCTCAGTTTGTGTTTTCTTCATTGCCTCCATTTTAGTTTTCAAATCTTGAACTGTTTCCATTATCTGTTTGATTGTTATTTCTCGGTTTTGTAGGGTATCTTTTAGGGATTTACTTATTTCTTCGAACTTTTTGTTATTCTTATCATCCATTTCTTTAAGGGGATTTTTCACATCTTGTTTAATGGACTCTATCACTTTCATAATGTCTATGTCTTCTACTTCTTCTGGATTAGGGTGTTCAAGTCTTCCTGTTGTATGTTCGCTGCTTTCTGGTGTTATAATGTCTATTTCAGATTGTTGGAGGAATTCTTGCATTGGTGCCTGCCCATTTCTTCCTTCAAATGCTCTCTGATGGATGTTCTGGTACAGGATCAGGACCACTTGATGGCCAGGATCCTCTCTGATGGATCTTCTGGTACAGGATCAGGGCCACTTGCTGGCCAGGAACCTTGCAGATAAAAGAGCGGGCTCATAGAGTGCAGGCTCAGTGAAACAAAGGAACTCCTGCACCCTTGCACTCCCTACGTTTTCCCCAGATCCTCAACTCCAAAGCAGGCTGAGTTGGGGGATCTTATGTCCCTGAAGAAGGGAAGGCATGCCTGGGAGTAAGCTGGGCTGGGATAGGAAGAGGGAGGCATTAGCTGGGGAGAGCAGCCCCTGCTGAATACTCAGATAGTTTAGGAGGTTGCAGGGTGTCTGTGCTTTATTTCCAGAGAATTTTCCAGCCATTGGGAACACACTCACCTCTCCAATGGGTCTTCTGGTACAGAATCAGGGCCACGTGCTGACCAGGAACCTCACAGACAAAAGGGCAGGCTTGCAGCGTGCAAGATCAGTGAAATCTGGTGAAGAAATCTTAACAGAATAATTTTTTGGTTCTTTTTGTTTTTTTGAGATGGGTTTCTCTATGCAGTTGACCCTGCTCTGTAGACCAGACTGGCCTCAAATTCACAGTGATCCTCCTGTCTCTGCCTCCTGAGTGCTGAGAGGGATTAAAGGCATATACTGCCAACCCTGGATAACATAATCAGTTTTTATATGTACAAAATTTTTCTCCCATGATTCTAACAGGTCAAATCAGTGTATTCCTCAGCCATGAGTTTTATTAGAGACCGTGCCCCTTTACCTAAATGTTCCTGTGTCTAACTGAGTATTTCTGAATCAAGTTTATTAATTTATCCTTCATTATAGAGGTTCTCAATCTTCCTAATGCTGTGATCCTTTAATACAGTTCTTCATGTTGAGATGACCCCCAATCATAAAATTATTTTGTTGCTATTTCATAAGTATAATTCTGCTACTGTTATGATTTGTAATGTAAATAACTGATATGTGGGATATCCGAGATGTGACCCCAAAGAAATTGAGACCCACAGGTTGAGAACAACTGCTTTATAATTATCAATTTGTCATTCCTGACTTCTTCTATATTAGCATAAGAATCATGAAAGTATATTCAGTGAGCAGCACAATGCCAAGTCATATGTAACAATCTGACAAAATTGAAAAGAATGTCGTTTTAGAATAGTGGGTGGGAATTTCAATTCTTATCTCAAGAACAGAACATATATTAAGAATATCATCAAAGAAGCAGACAAACCAAACAACATAATTAACCAACCAGACCTAAGGATAGGTGTATACAGGAGTTCACTCACTGACAAAATGATGTGTGTGTGTATGTATGTGTGTGTGTGTGTGTTTGTACATATGGTTTGAATGAAAATGACCCCCACAGGCTCATTTATTTGACTGCTTGATTGCCATTTGGTGAAACTGTTTGGGAAGGATTAGAAGGTGTGGCCTTGTTGGAGGTGTATCCCTGGGGTCAAGCTTTGAGGTTTAAAAACCCACACCATTTTTAGTTAGCTCTTTTATGCTTCATGCTTATGGATCAAGATATAATCTCTCAGAGACTGCTCCAGTACCATGTCTGCCTGCCTGCAGCCATAGTCCCTGCCATGATGGTCATGAACTCTGAAACTGTAAGCCCACAAATAAACCATTTTTTAAGAAATTGCCTTGGCAATAATATCTATGCCTTTCTGACCAAGGTAAGACGAGGTAAGTTGTTTTGATTTGCATTTGCTTAATTGTTAGGGATGATGAATATTTTTAAAGATATTCCTTAGCTATTTCTTCTTCTCTTGAGATCTCTCTGTTCGTGTTTCAGACATGATCCGATTTTTTTCTTTTTCTGGAGGGGTGTTTATTTCAACTTGCAGGTTACAGTCCATCTTGGAAAGTAGTCAGAGCACAAAACTAAGCAAAAATGTAAAGCAAAAACCGTAAAAGAATACTGCTTGCTGACTCACTTACTCAGGCCCATGCTTAACTATGAGAGACATACATTTTTCTAATCTACAAGGAAAGTAGGAAGAGACAAGATCTCCTGTGTAGATTGGGAGCATGGGAATCATGGGAGAGGGTAGAAGGAGAAGGGGGAAGAAGGGAGAGGACTGGTGAAAAACATATAGCTCAATAAAAACAATAAAAAAAATCTAGTTTCTTTATACAGTCCATGACTACCTGCCCAGGAAATGGTTCCATGAGTGTCCCACAGACTTAACTTGTATCATCATGCTTGACAGCAAACACCTTTATAAATTATGCCATTTTGCTAGCCCTAAGCATTGGAATATTTTGTTAAGCTTTACATGCATGAAATAAATACATCATCATTTTGAAACTAGATAAAACAGCAGCCCGCTTTCTTCCCAGTCCATTTACGTTTTCCTGGTAACAGTGTATTGAGAGCTTCTTGTACCTTATGATAGACCACACTCCCCTCTCCCTGAGAGACAGCCCCCAAACACAAAGAAATATCTTTCAGATGTCATACAGCTATATCTTTGTCCATGGATCCTATTTTTTTTATGTATATCAGACATTTTAACTGGAACCACCAGTGGCCACACTAATCAAGAATCCAGAAGAATTTCCTGCAAGACAACAGAGATCTACCACACTCTACTAAGAACCAGAGAAGGCAACGAAAACTAAGGAATAAAAGACCCACTAAAAGCAAATCAAGACCACATTCCAGCACCTAGTATTACAATTTTCCCCACACCCAGGTGCCTAGACATCAGTGTATAAATGCAGTAACAACCAGAACAAAATATGTCTCCTCTACAACTGAGAAATCTTAACTGAGCAGGCCCTGAGTATTGCTACATAACTGAAGCACATGAACTGAGATTGATGCGTCAAATGAAAGAGATTTTTTTAAAAAAAATATGAAAAATGCTTTTAAAAAATATGAAAAGCACATTTAAAAAATTCTGACACAAAGAAATCCAGGAAATTTAGGATAGTATGAAAAGACCAAATCTAAGAATAATAAGAACAGAGGAAGGAGAAGAAATCCAGGTCAAAGACACAGAAAATATTCTCAACAAAATTATAGAGGAAAAAAATTCCCAACCTAAAGAAGGAGATGCCTATAAAGGTGCAAGAAGCATACAGAACACCAAATAGACTGGACCAGAAAAGATCACAAAAGAAAAATCCCTCAGCACACATAACAATCAAATGAAAGAGCTTACAAAAAAAAGCACAATATAAAATGCTACAAAGGGAAAAGACTAAGTAACATTTAAGAGCAAACCTATGAGAATTATACCCAACATCTCAATGGAGATTCTAGAACCCGAAAGGGCATGGACAGATGTGCCACAAACTCTGAGAGACCACACATGCCAGACTACTATACTCAGCAAAATTATAAATTACAAAAGATAGAAAGATATTGAATGATGAAAACAAAATTACGTTTGCTTATATATAATCTATGCCCATCGAAGGCCCTAGAAGGAAAAGTCCAACCACAAGGAATTAAAGTTACAGATTAAGAAATCAAAAAACTGTGATTTTTAGATTTTTTTAAAAATCTTTTTTTAATAAAAAGTCATTATTAGTTGGTATGGCCATACTTATGGATGCCTACAGGGATCACTGGATCTCCTGAAGCTCAGCTTATAGATAGGTGGTTACCGAGGTGGATCCTGGGAACTGTACTCTGGTCCTCTTAAAGAAGAACAAAATCTTTTAACCATTTAGCCATCTCTCCAGTCCCCTCACACAAATGCAAACTTTTTCTTTCTTCCTTTTAATTGTAGAATCCTAGAGCACTGTGATATTAGGGAAGCTAGCAAGATTACTAAGGAAGTTGTAGTGCAAATATTTTTACTTATAAATGTGAACATCAACATCCATAAACACAAAAACATTGTCAAATACCTACATAGTTAGTAGCTAAGTAAATGAGGATTCCTTCTAATTGTTGAATTTATTTGTCATGTGTGTATGGACCTGGACCATGTTGTGCATGTCACAGCACCTGTTTAGATGTCAGAAGACAACTTGGAAAATCAGCTCTCTCTTTCCATCATGCAGATCCCACAGATCAGGTTCAGGTCATCTGGGGGTGTAAGAGATCCTTCTGTTTATGTGCTGCTTTCATTGGTTAATGAATAAAGAAAGTCCCTTGGCCTTTTGATAGGGCAGTGCTTAGGTAGGCATGGAAGACAGAACAGAATGCTGGGAGGAAGAAAGATGAGTGAAAAAGACGCCATGGATCTGCTGCCAGAGAAAAACGTCCTGGAACTTTGCTTGTAAGTCATGACTTCGTGGTGTTACACAGATTAATAGAAATGGGTTAATTTAATATGTAAGAGTTAGCCAATAATGCCGGGTGGTGGAGGAACACGGCTTTAATCCCAGCACTCGGGAGCCAGAGGCAGGCAGATCCCTGTGAGTTCGTGGCGAGCCTGGTCTACAAGAGCTAGTTCCAGGAAAGGCTCCAAAGCTACAGAGAAACCCTGTCTCGAAAAACCAAAAAAAAAAAAAAGTTAGCGAATAAGAAGTTAGACCTAATAGGCCAAGTAGTGATTTCTCTAATACAGTTTCTATGTTGTATTTTAGGACTAAGCTAGCTTGCCGGCTGGGATGATTGAGCATGCCCTCTCTGAAAGCATCGGCGCTCCAACATTGTCAACTAAATCCATGTAAAACCTGAGAGGGCTTTAAAAAGGAATTCTAGACTAAAAAAATATTGAGTTTAACACAACTTCTTTGTGTTTGCTGGCGGTGTGCCACAGCTCCTTTAATAGAGATTTTCCTGACCCAGCAGCAGCAACAGAAGAAGAGCCATGCCATTTTAAAACACGGCTTCCTAGTCCGTGTCACAAGCACAAACTCTGGCCATGGAGCATTTCAATGGCATTTGTGGACCCAGGTGTTTGTGTGCCCACGTGGTGTCTGGAGGAATGTCGCTGAGACTGTACCTACTGCTTAGTGTTCCCCACATGGGCAGGCAGCTGGATCAGATATACTAGGCTTGCACAGGCGGGAGAGCATGGCGGATTCCTGCTGCCCTACACAGAGATATTTCAAGGCCATGCAGTGCACTGCATGGCGGATTTAATTTTTACTCAGGAAAAAAGGGGTTTATGTGCTGCATGGTGCTACCCAGAGTCTAGGTGGTGAGGATGGCTCCCACCCAGCAGTCCTAGAGCTGAGGTGAACTATCTCCACCATATTTAAAGCCCGAGAGGGGTGGAGTCAGCATCCAGAGCCACTGAGACCAAGCTGCTTAGCATTTTAAGAAATGCTTCTGATCAGAAAAGTACAGATACAGAAAAGTAGGACAGATTCAGACAAAAAAGTCCTCTAAATGTGTCACAGTGTTGGATAAATGTACATAGACTTGGAAGAGAAAAACAATTGAATATAGAGAGTCATAAAATAACATTAATGCTTTTAAAAGGGGAGGGGTAAAGCCTTTAAAGAGACAGAGTACAGAGAGTCATAGATTCAATAAAGGAAAATAAGCCATGTGAAAATGGAAAATTCACAGAGAGTCTGGATTATGTACAGTATTATGTTTTGTTGTTTGTGTAACTTCTGCTGCCTTACCCAATAGTCGCTGAAGCATGAGCCCACAGTGCAGCGGGGAGCGACTTCCACTCCGTCAGCCAATAGCTGCTGAAATACCAGCCCACTGGGGCGTGGTATATTTCTCTTTTAAAAAGAGAAGCAGATCCGGATCAGGCCCTCTTGGTTCCGGTGCTTGGTTCCGGCTCCTGCTCCCAGCTCCTGCTCCAGCGACTAGGCTCCCTTCCTGACGGTTTATGGTGTATGTAAGTTTTACCCCCCAAAATAAATGACCCCTTAAAACATAACTGGTGTGGGATTGATTCGCTGATAATTGACGCCCAACGTTTGGTTTAAGAACCGCCCCACCCCCCCACCCCCAGCTCGGCCTCCCAGGATACACAGGTCCAGACAGTCTCTGCCGGCTTACTTTGCCCTGTTCGGCACGGATTTTTAAATTTTTTTTTGCAATGTGAGTCAAAGAGCTCACAGCGCAAGCTCCCTTTGAAGTTCCAGCAAGCTGTTTGAAACCCCTGCCATCTGCCATAACTGATTAGGAGTGCTGCAAGCAGCTTGACCCTTAATCCCAGCACAGGAACACGGGGCCCAAAGCACTAGGCCTCTTTAGCAACAGCGCAGTGGCTGGGTCATGACCCTCTGCATCGGGTTGAACAGAGCAGCAGGGCCTTGTTTATTGCCTTGTTTATTGGCCACTAGAAGCTCTCTGACCTTTTGTGATCTGTGGATTTAACCTCTGGATTTGAGTGTATATATTCTAGAGTTTACTTCCTGAATCAACACCACTGCCACGTGGATTCAGGTGCGCCCCACCTCCTACTGGCAGGCAACAGTCATTACAGGTAAGATTTTTCTTTTCGGTTGAAAATAAATACATACATACATACATACATACATACATACATACAAGTACAATTTCCTTTGATTGAAAATGTCAGAAAATATTACTATCCAAAAGTTCAATGGTTTTTTTAATTGCGCTATGGAGGATATTTTGAAGGATGTCACAGATATTCCTCTTACTTTGTTATTCCTGGGATCTGTTGCTTTTCTGGTGTTTGGCTATTTTATAAGAAAGATACAGTCCTTACAGACTGAATCTACAATGCTGAGGACAGAGATTAAAACCTTAAGAACAATTCAGACTGATACCAACCTCCTCAAAAAAGAGTTTGGAGATTTCAAGGAAGAAACTAGATCAGAGTTTGGAGATTTCAAGGAGGTGACTAGATCAGAGTTTGGAGTTTTCAAGCAGGAGACTAGATCAGAGTTTGGAGTTCTCAAGGAGGAGACTAGATCTTTGCTTGATATGACTCGGTCGACTGACCAAAATATCAAGAAGGTACAGTCTGATATTGCTTCTTTAGAAGGGAGCTTCACTGCTCTGGACGAGGGGACAACCAAAATGACTCATAACCTCCAGTTCATGACTGTAAGTGCTGAAACATTAGCTGAAAGGATTATAACCATTGAATGTGAAAATCGGACTTTATCAAAAGGGTATGATAGATTAATTGACAGGATTTCCATACAAGAAGGCACAGTACATGCCATGAGGATTATGTCCAAGGAGGATATCGTATCTCTAACAGACAAGCTCCACGCCTTGGAATTATCAATGAAGGCGATTGTGTCCAAGGAGGAAATAGTGTCTCTGACGGACAAGCTCCATGCCTTAGATTCGTTAATGAAGGCTTTGGAGCATAATACTGGACAGGAGATTCAGGACTTACAGAAGGCAATGGTAAGCAGATTTAATAAGATTGAGGAAATCATAGACTCTGATGAACAGGAGCAAATGGTAGAAAGGCAACCTTCACCTCAAAAAACTCTCAGTCTACATAGAGTTATACCTGCCTTTCCAGTAATAACATCAGAAAAGATAACTGGCTCCAAAACCCCTAAGGTCATTAAAGAACATACATGGGAGCCTATACATATGAATGATCTGAAAGAATTTAAACAAGCAATTGTGAATTATGGACTACATTCATCCTTTGTTAGGGAGATGTTAAAATCCTGGGCTCTGAGCAGCAGGGCCACCTCTCAAGATTTGAACCAGCTCGCATCAGCTGTCCTCGAGAACGGACCTTTATGGCATTTCAAATGCCTATTCAAACAAGAGGCCAGACTTTTACAACAACAAGAATCAGCGAAAGGAATTGAGGTTTCTCTAGATCAAATTCTAGGGGAAGGACCTTACTCTGATCCTCAGGAACAAGCTCTTTATGATGAAAACATTTTATCCATATGTGCTACAGCAGCTCTAAGGGCCTGGGACAGGGTTCAAGACTCAGGTCAGAGAGTAGAATCGTATGTCAGGGTCAAACAGGGTCAGAGAGAACCCTTTAGTGACTTTTTGCAATGACTAACTAAGGCTGTACAAATAGGGATACCTGATCCAGAAGCAAGAAATATAGGAGTCTTTCGCATATGAGAATGCCAATGTAGAATGCAAAAGGATCCTGGGGCCTTTAAAGCTCAGATCAGCGCCTTTGGATGAATGGGTTTTACATACAATGAATGTTGATACATTTGATTATGGCAATGAAACATGGGTACAAGAAGCAATTTCCAAAGGTAAAAGGAGACATCAGATTACAAAATGCTTTCATTGTGGCAAAATGGGACACATGAAAAGGGACTGCAGACAATGGAATTCCAGGAATAATGACTCTTCTAGGAATAACAGGAATAGGAGGACTCAGCCTTCAGGTTAATGTAGGAGATGTGGAAAGGGCAGGCATTGGACGAATGAATGTAGGTCAACAAGAGATAAACAGGGCAACCTGTTGCCATCGGGAAACTCAATAGGGGGCCTCTCAAAGGCCCCCATGGCAAATGTGGTCCAGTCATTTCCGATCACTGCAGAGAACATGCCTCTTCAGGGAAATTAGAATGCCCCATGCCTGCTGTTAAAAGCAATAACGGCCTGAAGGATGAGTTAAATGTGGTGAATGAATCAAGAAATCTAAGAGGACGAAGTAAACGAATATTCTGGCAGACTTCTATAAATGAACAAAGACCACAGCTAAGAGTGTGTGTAAATGGCAAACTTATTACTGGCTTACTGGACACAGGTGCAGATGTAAGTATCATTACTCTAGAGTCTTGGCATCCGCATTGGCCTCTTCAGGAGGTAGATATTCAGTTCTTAGGAATTGGAACCCTATCTTGAGTAAGACAAAGCACGAGATGGGTCAATTGTATAGGTCCAGACGGACAAATAGGAAAACTAAGGCCATATGTAGCAAATATTGCAGTGAATTTATGGGGCCGTGACCTATTGCAGCAATGGAATACCCAAATTAACATTCCTGCTGCTTCCAGAGCCTATATTTCTGAGGACAATATTACAAGATATTACAGATGCCGGAAACCAGCCATTAGAGCTATACAAGAACACAACACAATTGATGGTCCTTCAGAGGTACCAACAGCCATGCCTCTACAATGGTTGACTGAGAAACCAATATGGACTAAACAGTGGCCTTTAGCTGAGGGAAAGTTACAGGCTTTAGAACAGCTGGTACAAGAGCAATTAGATGCTGGACATATAGAAGAATCTACCAGCCCTTGGAACTCTCCTGTGTTTGTTGTTAAGAAAAAATCTGGTAAATGGAGAATGGTGACAGATCTTAGAGCTATCAACAAGGTTATTCAACCTATGGGCCCTCTGCAATCTGGAATTCCTCTGCCCTCCCTGTTACCAAAGGGATGGCCTCTTGTAGTTATTGATCTGAAAGATTATTTCTTCACTATACCATTACAAGAAAAAGATAGAGAAAAGTTTGCCTTCACAGTGCCTACCTATAATAACTCTCAGCCTGCAAGGAGGTACCAGTGGACCGTCCTCCCACAGGGAATGTTGAACTCTCCCACCCTGTGCCAATATTTTGTAAGCCAACCATTGAAAATTATATGCAAACAATTTCCTAAGTCCATAATATACCACTATATGGATGATATCCTGATATCTGATCAAAACAAAGATACCTTAGAAAGGCTGTTTGAAGAAGTAAAACTAGTATTACCTAAATGGGGATTGCAAATTGCTCCTGAAAAAATTCAGAGAGGAGATTCTGTTAATTATTTAGGTTATAAAATAGGCTTACAAAGAATTAAGACTCAAAAGGCACAAATCAGGAGAGACTGGTTACGAACTCTTAATGACTTTCAAAGATTATTAGGAGACATTTCCAGTCTATGACCAGCTATTGGGATAACACCTGATCTAATAATCCATTTAAACAAAACCTTAGATGGTGACAAAGATTTGAATAGTCCCAGAGAGTTAACAGCTGAAGCAGAAAAGGAACTGATGATGGTTGAGGAAAAATTACAGGAGGCACATGTAGATAGGGTGGATCCAAATCTTAGTTGCATTCTAGTTATATTGCCTTCCAGAATTTCTTCTACAGGAATTTTAATGCAGAGGGAAGATACTCTTTTAGAATGGATCTTTTTATCACACAAACCAAGTAAAAAATTAAAAACTTATGTGGAAAAAGTCTCTGAATTGATTATAAAAGGAAAATTGAGACTTTGTCAATTAGCAGGTATAGACCCAGCAGAAATTATAGTGCCTTTCACTGCTGATGAGATAAAAAAGTTGTGGGAAGACAATGAACCATGGCAAAGAGCTTATGCTAATTTTTTGGGAGAAATCAATAACAATTACCCCAAAAGCAAGAGACTTAACTTTATAAAGAGAACTTCTTGGATCCTCCCTCGAATTGTCCGTGATGCTCCAATAACCAGAGCCCATACATTTTATACCGATGCTAATAAATCAGGGAAAGCAGGTTACAAATCAGAAGAATTGAGTAAAGTGGAACAAAGTCCTTATGATTCCTTCCAGAAGGCAGAATTATATGCCATCCTTATGGTGCTTAGGGATTTTAAAGAACCTCTTAATATAATTACTGACTCACAATATGCAGCAAGAGTTATTTTGCATATTGAAACTGCTGAATTTATACCTGATGATACAGAACTGACCTCATTGTTTATCCAGGTACAAGACATGATCAGAAACAGGCTCTGCCCTATGTATATAATGCATATCCGATCCCATACGGGTCTGTCAGGTACTCTAGCACAAGGTAATGCAGATATTGATCAATTATTGATTGGTAGTGTGCTGGAGGCATCTGAATTTCATAAAAAACATCATGTCAATAGCAAAGGCTTGAAAAACGAGTTTTCTATTACATGGCAACAAGCTAAGGAGATTGTAAAGAAATGCCCTACTTGCTCTTTTTATAACCAAACACCATTGCTGCAGGGACTAATCCAAAGGGTATTAAAAGGAATGAAATTTGGCAGATGGATGTGTTTCACTTTCTAGAATTTGGCAAATTAAAATATGTACATCACACCATTGACACTTATTCAGGATAATAAAGCTTAAAGTGGGCAACTGCTTTAAGCTCAGAAAAAGCTGACTCAGTAATCACACATTTATTAGAAGTTATGGCCATTATGGGTATACATGCACAAATAAAAACAGATAATGGTCCAGCTTATGTATCTAGGAAAATGAAACGATTTTTTGCTTATTATAATATTAAACATGTTACAGGTATACCATACAATCCTACAGGTCAAGCAGTTATAGAAAGATCAAATCGTACTATAAAGGATATGCTAAACAAACAGAAATGGACGAAAGATACCCCCAGAAATAGATTGCATAATTCTTTATTAACCTTGAACTTTCTTAATGCTAATGAGAAAGGAACAACAGCAGCAGAGAGGCATTGGATAATGGAAAAAACTTCTGAACTAAAACAACCTGTTTATTTCAAAGACGTGTTGACCTCTCAATGGAGGCCAGGAGATGTGCTACGGTGGGGAAGGGGTTTTGCTCTTGTTTCCACAGGAGAAGAAAAATTGTGGATACCATCAAAATTAATAAAGGTTCGATTTGAAGAGGAGAAACCTCTTGGAAAGGAGAAATGACAGCTCATCCACAATGATGATATTCATACAATTGGTAAGAAAAACATATAGAATGGGGGCAGGGTTCTGTTCTTATCTCCACAGGAAAACACTGATTTTTGAAAAGTTCAAGGGACCCTGGATATTTGAATACTAACAGATGGAAAATAATGGCCCAATAAGGACTATCAAGAAAACTGAATAGGTTCTGTAAGTAAAATATACTAAATCATATTTCTAAATTTATAGAGCTGGTTTTAGAGTTGGACTCTGGCTCAGTCCCTCTCTAATTCCAAGCCTGTTGTTAAAAGAAAAACCCAGAGTTTCTGAAGTTTCTGTCTCATGTCAAGAGCCATGATATGGGACAGAAAGGAATATGAGTTTAGAAAACATCTTTACTTTTCTTCATATCTATCATACCTTTCATTAAATATATCTATCATGTCTTTTATTGAATATATGTATGTCTGTATATGTCTATATGATTAATATATGATTATATATTATTATAATCATATAATATATGATATTAATATATGATTAATATATGATTAATATATATGATTAATGTTTAAGTTTTCCACAATGAACAATAAGTTTTTCCTGCAGTGACATTTGAAGTTTCCAAGAAGAAGATGGGGCCCCATAACAACAATTCCACCTGGTTGATATGACATCATGATACTGATAGCACTACTACAAGACCTGTTTTGGGTACCAGCTGCACAAGACGATTCCAACGTGGTTAGCTGAAATGATGCACATCTTGTACAACATTCTGGCCAGTCCTCCACAAAATACTCAGAGACTATTTGCAATTTTAAAAGACATTGGTCTTGAAATTTAACCATCATTTTGCTTTCACAGGATCCCCCAGAAAGAACGTCGCCCCCATGACAGCTGGAAGTAATTCTAGAGAACGACGTCCCCTCTCCCAGTAAAGTTTGTCCTTGGGTTTAGGGACATCATTTAGGGGTTGGTTATAATTAGTATAGGGTTGAGGGTTGGGGGAGGAATTTTATAAGCACAGGAATACTTAAAAAAAGAGGGATAATTGGATTATGGGATAATAGCTTTGTACTTGTGAGTTATTGTTTTTAGACAAATATATTGGTATTGATTCTTATATATTGATACAAAGTTAAATTATGTTGACTATTTTATGCATGCATGCTTCTACCTCTGTTTAAAACATTTTTATGTATTGACATATATATATATATATTGTATTGATATATGTATATTTTACATATTGCATTGTACACGTCTACCTCTGATTAAGATACTTATATATTGTTTATGTATTGATATATATATATTTACCATATTGCAATGTATACTTGCACATTGTTTATATTTGGAGGTCATATTGTCCCCATTTATTGCACAGTTGTTTACTATTTCAGTCTTTAAGTTAGATAGATATTGAGAATAATATAGATCAATAGTCATCTAAGTTTGTCATTTATAAATAGACTAATCAGGTTCTTTAGATACATAGAGATTATATTCAGTATAAATAGATAATCTTCAACCTCTTCAAAGATCTGTAGAAAATGGCCTTTAATCTAACTCAGAGTTCTGTGGTAGGGAGACACAATCGCTCCTGGCAACACTGATCTATTCCCGAGAGAATGTTGAGGACCAAAGACACTCCACCTGGAGCCTTTCTTCTTGCCAGAACTGGCCTTTGAGTAAAGAAATGCCCATACCTCAACTACTGACAGAGTTACAGAATATCCGTAAATGAATAAAACAGGACTGTCATATCCTGCCAAGACAGGATAAGATAGTTTTGAAAAGTTCTTGCCTTTGAAAATGGTATGTCAGTTACGTTAGGCCTTAGCCAAAGTTGGTTGCTTCAACGCTGCAAACGTGATTTTGGGTGTTTGCCCAGGTAGCCAGTTGTCTCTGTGATTTGTTACATGTTCTGGAAGTTTGATTGCACTTCCTAATTACTTAGGTAACATTATTTCCCTTCTCAGATCTTTGATGTGATGAAGAATATATAAACGTAGTTACTTTCCTCTCATGACATGGCCAAGTTATTTCTTATACAAGACTTAAGCTAGTTAGAATAGGATATTTGTATTTATTGTATATAATTGTGTAGGTTTGTACTTACTGTATGTAATTTCGTAGTAGGCTTAGAACTCTCTTACTTAAACAAAAGGGGGAGGTGTTGTGGGAGTAACTTCTGCTGCCTCAACCAATAGTCGCTGAAGCACGAGTCCACAGTGCAGCGGGGACTGTAGACAGCACAGGATCTGATGAGAGAAGGAAATAGTATGCCAGGGACGGGCAGATGGAGAAGGCAAGGGTTTACAAGGAGCATTAACGGGTTCAAGACCAGAAATGAAAAAGGATTGAGGATGACCAGATGGGGAAGCAGGACAGAAACAGAGAACAGAACCTGGTATATTCGTTGAGGAGACTTCTGTATCCCAAAACTGCAATGAATGTTCAAGTGACCTTCACCAAATCCTGCCAGAAAATATGTCAGTGTCAGTAGGGCCTCAAGAATAGGGTTCCATTTAGAAAAGATCTCTCAAACACAGTCATAGAACAAAAAGACCCCTTTGTCAGCAAAAGAGACTTCCAAGAACAAGGAAACTGGTACTGATGCACACACAAGGTAAAGCTAAAAGAGGAAAGAGTTTGCACCCAGGAGGAGTCTTTCAAAAGAAGCTTAGCACTCCAACCCATTCTCCAAGATCCAGCCTCCCAGGAGGCTTAAGTCTTCGGAGTTAAGTCCACCCTGACCAGCTTCACAGGAGCTGCCCGAAGCAAAGAGTCTGGAATATGATTCATGAGTCGCTGTCAAGTATATAGGTCAGGAGTGAAGGGTCAGCGTTGAAGTGTAAGTATCTGGGGTGCCAGAGGAGAGGCCCAGGAGCTCAGGGATGTCAAAGTTACAACATCCCAACTAAGAAAGGAAAACATTTACTGAATTCTCCAGCGGTGGAAAGAGAGGCTGTTCAGGGGGAGCATAGAGACAGAAATAGGGAAAGGAGCCGACATCAGGTTCAGGGTGGGCAAAAGTCAACACAGCTTGTAGCCAATTGTCCTCTTTGGCATAAATAGCAAGTATCAGTGCTCTGACTCTGACTGTGGAGGAGAAAGAGAAGTTTAGCTTCTTCT
The DNA here is from genome assembly GCF_982192425.1 of Myodes glareolus. NCBI lineage: Eukaryota > Metazoa > Chordata > Mammalia > Rodentia > Cricetidae > Myodes > Myodes glareolus. The sequence continues at coordinate 29,636,652 of NC_142053.1, read as the reverse complement.
ACACGTATGTCATGCATTTAGGGCTCTGTAACTGAGGTCACTGTCACTATAACGAAACCTGGTTGGGACTAGAGAGATGACTCAGTGGTTAAGAGCACTTGGTGCTCTTGCAGAGGACCCAGGTCCACTTATCTTTACCAACATGGTGGCTCACAGCTGTCTAGAGACTCATTTCCAGGGTATCCGATACCTTCTTCGGACCTCTACGGACATTAGAAAGGAACATAGTACACATGCATACAGGCAGGCAAAACAGTCACACACATAAACTAAAAGAAATGAATCTAAGGAAAATGGGAACCTGGGAATGTGGGAATTCACAGATCAAGAGTAGGGTGGAGTAGTGGAATAGGTGGAAACCCTATTCACAGAAATCCTTTCATGGAAGGAAGAATTCTGGCTGACTAGAGATAATAAGACTTTGCCTAAGTCAGGCCAGGCTGTCCAGACTTCTGCTGGGTGTGCACAAGGATGTGGATGCAGAGCAGACATGGGCAGTGCTAGGCTATGCAGTGCAGGTCAACTGACTGAGTGTGAGCTTTGCTAAACCTGCGACAGGCAGACACAAACTCATAAGCTCAGAGTCCACACCCAGTCTCAAAGAACTCAGGAGAGATTGAATGACAGGCTTCTCCCCTCCATGACCTCAAGATAGATGGCACTGAGACAAAACCACACTATGCAGCAAAAATGGAGGGATATTCCAGTGAGTCTGAGGAGCTAGCCATGGCTGCATTGACGGGACTGTGAGGGAGAGCAGAGGGAGCAGGACACATCGTGAGAGAGAGAGGAAGCTGAGAATGTTCAGGAGTAGGGTGGAGAAGGGACTGCACCTTGACGGAGTGAAGGGAGGTATGGAAAGCCGAAAGGGGGCAGGCAGAAGACAAATATCAAGACTCAGAAGTGTGATGTCAGAAGCATGAAATGAGCCAAGGAGTGGGGAATGAGGTCTGCGTACAGCCCTAGCTCAGGCCATGAGCATGTGCATAACCCACATACATAAGGACTAGGACCATTAGAAGTATTAGGGAAATATTCTCCCAGCTCTGGAGTCACACGGTGAAAGCATGAAGTCCCGGGGCTTCTGGACTGACCGCAGGTTTCCTGTGCTCCTGGCTGCTTCCACTTTCCCTTATGTTCCATAGCTACTGCTACTGTGAAAGGGGCCTCTCTTCCTAAGAGTGTTTGCTCTCATGCTCTTTCCGGTCATCCACGAACAGTTCATCATACAGAAAGTGAACACATTGCCGGGCACGGGTGGTGCATGCCTTTAATCAGAGCACTCAGGAGGGAGAAGAAGGCGGGTCTCTGTGAGTTCGAGGCCAACCTGGTCTACTAGACCTAGTTCTATGACAGGCACCAAAAGCTACATAGAAAGCCTGTCTCAAAAATCCAAAAAGAAAGAGAAAGAAAACAGAAAATGAGCACACCCACTGGCACGGGGAGGTAATGGCGCCCATGGTCCCAGAGTGGGTGATGGGAAGCCAAAAGCTGCAGATTTAAAAAAGGAAAGAACATTGGGCTATCCCCAGAGAAATGTAATATCTGGGAGTTCATTGGGGCATCTGCCATCATCCTGGCTATGACCACAAAGTACCTCCATGTCCTCTTTCATGCTCAGACTGACATCCAAGTGTCAACTGTCACTTAACCTGTGCTGACTGCATGGTTTGCATGTGGAGAACAAAGCGTTTGCCTCTGCAAAGCATGTCCTTTGGCCCTCAGCAATTGTCTTGTGGGTCTAGGGGTTTGACCTTAGTAGGGTCTGCCCCTCTTGACATGTCTGATTCTGGTGGCAGCATGTCTGTTACAGGCACCAAATATATTTACTATCACTAGATGAAGGGACTAGATGAAGGGACTGCCTTTCTGTGACGAGGACTTGATGCTTCCATGGGCGAGAAGAAAGCCTATGTAATCTAACAATGCTGTTCAGTGAAGACTGAGAGGGATCTGGTCTCTGACCAATCCAACTGTATACGGAATTTAAGTGCAATTCTAATTTTCATAGATAAAGTCAAGCCTAATATTTAATACTTCTATAAGAAATAGTCAACAATGTGAGGAATGATGTCACATACCTAAAATCCCAGCATGAAGAAAGTGATTGCAACAATATCACCACATATTTGAGGCTCTCCTGGACGACGTAGTAAATTCCAGGTCAGAAAAGACTCCATAATGAGATCTTATCTTTTCTCAAACAAACAAACAAACAGACAAACAGAATTTAAAAATCTATGTGGAATACAAATGAATTCCATACAGATAAGCTACAGTCTTGACTGCTGTGCTGGCTGGTTTTATGTCAGCTTGACATAAATCAGAGTCATTTTGGAAAAGGAAACTTGAACTGAGACAGTACTGCCACCAGATTGACCTATAGTATATTTTCTTTCTTTTTTAACAAAATAAAATATGCTAAACATTTATCACATCGAAGTTGGAAAAGGCAAGCTAACAGAAGGAAAAGAGCCTAGGAATCAGAGACCCATGTGTTCTCACACTCAGGAGTCCCATAAAAACACTAAACTGAAAGCTATAGTTCATATGTAGAGGATTAGGGGAGACCCGTGCAGGCCCTGTGCTTGCTGTCACAGTCTCTGAGAATTCCTATGAGCTTTGCTCAGTCCACTTAGAGGGACTTTTTATCCTGGTGTCCTCCATCCCCTCTGCTTCTCACACTCCTCCTACCTCTTCTTCCACGGGGTTCCCTGAGCTCTGACGTGAGGGATTTCGGGGAGACATCCCATTTGGTGCTGAGTACGAGGCACAATGAATTGTTAAAGTCACTTTAATTGGGCTATTTACAGTAATACAGAAGTCAGCAGCTTCCAGGCTGACAAAAGCTCTGAAAGTATTATCTTAGTGCTGAGACTGTCATTCAGGTAAGGTACTCTGATTCAGAGCAATGACTGCAATTCTGAAGTGCATGTGTGGACCCCAGCATGGTGCTTCATACATCCAGCAATACCCACACTGCATGAGCTCTGTGTCCAACACCATACGACCTGAGCTGTGTTCCATTAGTGCACTTCCGGTTGCAGGCTGATTCCCAAAACTCGGGTGTTACCTGAGCAGGGGTCCTGCAATGGAATTGACTGAGTTTCAATGCTTCCTCTGCCCCGTCCCTCTACCTGGCTGCACTAGGTATGAGCACTGCCAGGAACTATGCCAGGATGTCATCTCTTTGACACACTTGGTACAGTTGCTTTTGTGGTCTACTACATGTTTTATTATACATTGAAAATGAGGACGCCAAACTCAGTTGAAACTATTAAGTGCCTCTCCAGAGCACAACCCAAGGACAAACATCATAAGGTGTAATAAGGTGCACCAACAGGGCTGAATCCGTAGGCCCACCCTCCACCACTTCTGAATGAAAGGAGGTTCAAGGAAGAAAAGGTCCAAGCCAGAAGACAGAAGCTAATATAAAATCTACCCCAGGTGGTGAGTTACTAGGCTCTGTGGAAGAAATCAAGAGGTTTGAGGATGTGCTTTCCAGGAGAAGGAAACCGTAGTTGCTGGTACACTGGTTTGTGAAGCCGAAGTAAAAGGATGCCAAAATTCTGCAAGTAATTAATGAACCTGGACGGTATCCCTGTCCTGTGCCATTGATGTTATCCCCGTTCATGGTTATGGAAGCTGTGAATGAAGCATTTCATCCAGGGTCCCAAGATATGCAGAGCTCAGGCTTTGGGATTTAGCTTCCTACTAGACAGAGCTGGCACTGCCCATCCCATTTTCTTTTTCTTATACTGCTTCTTTCTTAGCAGTCTACACTCTTCTTCCTCTGAAGTTATAATCCAGAGGTCTCCTAGAAAGTGCTTGGTAGTCAGTGAGAGGGGAAACTGTTCTGAAGCCCAAGTACAAATGTCAAGTATCATCCTTGACTCCTTGTCATCAGAAAGACCCCAAATTCCTGCACTGGCATTCTGCAGACTCGGAGTCTCTGTCTCTTCATCTATACTGCCAGACCAACAAACAGTCAAGCCATCAACTAATATAAACATCAATATAAGGCATATGACACGTTTTCAGAAAAATAATCAGTGCCTGAATTAACCAGCATGGGAAATGGGGAAGGGTCAGTAGCCCTCTTCCTAACAAATTATCTAGGGTTTTCTCTGTCCTTGAAAGTTTTGCACCTCAGAATTAAAGATTAAGTTCATTTTGTAGATTTATTTTAGTTTTTATTTGTGTGTGTGTGTGTGTGTGTATGAGTATTCATGTGTATGTATTTGTACATGTGTGTGGGTGTCTTCAGAGTCCAGGCAAGGACACTGGATGCCCTGGGACTGGAGCTAGAGGTGGTTGTGACGTAGCTTATGTGGGCTCTGGGAGCCGAACTCTGGTCCTCTGCTAGTGCAGCAAGGGCTCTTGATCATGGAAGCACCTATCTATCCAGTCCCCCATTGTGTGTTTTTAGCAAAAGTTTTGTGTAAGCGATTTAAAGACTTCCATCTTTGCACTTACTCTAAAGAAAGCTCTTTCAAAAATCTAATGATTCATAGAGAATCACGAGATAAAATAAGATCAAATCATTCAAAGACATCGGCAGCCAAGCACTGGGCTGAGTTCTGGGAGTCCTCATGAGGAAGGAGGAGGGATTGTATGAGCCAGATGGGTCAAGGTCATGACAGAAGAACCACAGGCACAGCTGATCTGAGCTCGTGGGACCACATGGGCTCTGGACCAACAGTTAGGGAGCTGGCATGGACCCCACCTAGGCCCTCTGCATGTGTGTGACAATTGTGTAGCTTTCTCTGTTTGTAAGGTCCTGGCTGTGAGATCAGGACCTGTCCCTGGTGCTTAGTTTACATTTTGGACCCTAGTCCCCATGCTGGATTACCTTAACCAGCCTTTATACAAGGGAAAGAGCTTGGTCCTCCCTCAACTTGATGTGTCCTGCTATGTTCAAGTCCATGGGAGGCCCGCCCCTTTCTGGATGGAGACCAAGGAGCAGTGGGTAGAAGGGAAGGGGGATAGATGGGAGTTGGGGAAAGGGAGAGGATGAGAGGAGAAGAAGAAAGGGTAACTGTGGGCTAGAGAAATGGCTCAGACGTTGAGATCACTGGCTGCTCTTCCAGAGGTCCTGAGTTCAATTCCTAGCAACCACATGGTGGCTCACAACCATTTATGATGAAATCTGGTGCCCTCTTCTGGTGTGCAGGCAGAATGCTATATAACTATTACATCTTGAACAAAAAGAGGTTTTAGTCTCTTCCCCTGTATAAAGTACTGCATTATTCTACAATAAAGTTATTAATGCTTAAAAAATAAAAAGAGAAAGAAAAATCAAATGATTCCTTATTCAATAACTCTAAACAGATTTAGTCATTCATTTTATTTCTATATTGTGTGTATGGTGTTAATGTATATAAGTGCTGATTCCAAAAATTCCAAGAGCAAGGAAAACCCTAGAGAATCTGCCAGGACGAGGGTTACTTAACCACCCCAACATCCAACCTTGGATAACTCAGACACCTATTCTTTTGCTGATAATGTGTCGCATGCTGTATGTTCTAGGCCAAATCTTATTCTAAATGTTGCCTGAATATTTATATATTTACCTTCAGTCCAACAGGAGTAAGGAACCACATCAACACCCTCAGAGATAAGATCTGATGCAAATGTTACACGTAAAATTTAACAGAAATTATTAAAAGTCTGACATAATTATTATCATTATTATTTTTATTATTTTGGCTTTTTGAGACATGGTTTCTCTGTGTTACTGTCCTACAAGTCCTGGAACTAGCTCTTTTTTTCTTTGTTTGGTTTGTTCCAGAAAGGTTTTCTCTGTGGCTTTGGAGCCTGTCCTGGAACTAGCTCTTTTAGACCAGGCTTGCCTAGATCTCACAGAGATCTGCCTGCCTCAGGCTTCCGAGTGCTGGGATTAAAGGTGTGCTACTATTGCCCATCAATGTAATTACTTCCTAAGCAGATCATTTTTCTTTGGGAGGAGCGTACCATTTGTTTGCTTTTCAAATGTGTCATTAGCTAGCATTCTATTCCAACCCAGTCCTAAAATCTTGATGTTGTACTTGAAAAGCAATGTCTGGCTAGCATTCAGTATGCTATTAACCTATATTTCTCAATTATACATTACATTTTTTAAGAGACCTACACAATCACAATACCTTAATCAAGATCAGAAATACATAGATATATAACAAAATTGACCTTAAATTTGTATCAATAAACCAAGATCCATACCAATGCAAATTATTCATATCTATAGTATATCCCCTTTAAGTGTAAAAGAACATACATAAACAGTATTTGGGAATAAGGGCATAGTTTTGTCTATACTGCTTTCTGCTGTTTGGGGGTGCTGTTTATCAGGTATTTTATCGTGTATCCTATGTGCTAGGTTTATCTCAGTCAGCAGTTGGGTGAAGTAATCTTTTGAGGGTGTCCACGGCAACCTTTCAGGGAAGGTGTGGTCTATCAAACCATATTGGGATAGAAGCAATCCACAGGTTCTCATCTTCTGTGAAAACAAAAGAACCTCTTTTCCAAAGCACCATATCTTTAGACTTAAATTTTGAAGTCAAGATATCATTATAATATAAATGCTGGTTTAGTTTAGCAGCCCATACAATGAAATGTCTCTCTGTACTTAGCTCCTTCACAGTCAAAAAATTCAAAGAAAACATAATACTGTACATAATCCAGACTCTCTGTGAATTTTCCATTTTCACATGGCTTATTTTCCTTTACTCTATTGAATCTATGACTCTCTGTACTCTGTCTCTTTAAAGGCTTTACCCCTCCCCTTTTAAAAGCATTAATGTTATTTTATGACTCTCTATATTCAATTGTTTTTCTCTTCCAAGCCTATGTACATTTATCCAACACTGTGACACATTTAGAGGACTTTTTTGTCTGAATCTGTCCTACTTTTCTGTATCTGTACTTCTTTTCTGATCAGAAGCATTTCTTAAAATGCTAAGCAGCTTGGTCTCAGTGGCTCTGGGTGCTGACTCCACCCCTCTCGGGCTTTAAATATGGTGGAGATAGTTCACCTCAGCTCTAGGACTGCTGGGTGGGAGCCATCCTCACCACCTAGACTCTGGGTAGCACCATGCAGCACATAAACCCCTTTTTTCCTGAGTAAAAATTAAATCCGCCATGCAGTGCACTGCATGGCCTTGAAATATCTCTGTGTAGGGCAGCAGGAATCCGCCATGCTCTCCCGCCTGTGCAAGCCTAGTATATCTGATCCAGCTGCCTGCCCAGGCGGGGAACGCTAAGCAGTGGGTACAGTCTCAGCGACATTCCTCCAGACACCACGTGGGCACACAAACACCTGGGTCCACAAATGCCATTGAAATGCTCCATGGCCAGAGTTTGTGCTTGTGACACGGACTAGGAAGCCGTGTTTTAAAATGGCATGGCTCTTCTTCTGTTGCTGCTGCTGGGTCAGGAAAATCTCTATTAAAGGAGCTGTGGCACACCGCCAGCAAACACAAAGAAGTTGTGTTAAACTCAATATTTTTTTAGTCTAGAATTCCGTTTTCAAGCCCTCTCAGGTTTTACATGGATTTAGTTGACAATGTTGGAGCGCCGATGCTTTCAGAGAGGGCATGCTCAATCTTCCCAGCCGGCAAGCTAGCTTAGTCCTAAAATACAACATAGAAACTGTATTAGAGAAATCACTACTTGGCCTATTAGGTCTAACTTCTTATTCACTAACTTTTTTTTTTTTTTGGTTTTTCGAGACAGGGTTTCTCTGTAGCTTTGGAGCCTTTCCTGGAACTAGCTCTTGTAGTCCAGGCTCGCCACGAACTCACAGGGATCTGCCTGCCTCTGGCTCCCGAGTGCTGGGATTAAAGCCGTGTTCCTCCACCACCCGGCATTATTGGCTAACTCTTACATATTAAATTAACCCATTTCTATTAATCTGTGTAACACCACGAAGTCATGACTTACAAGTAAAGTTCCAGGACGTTTTTCTCTGGCAGCAGATCCATGGCGTCTTTTTCACTCATCTTTCTTCCTCCCAGCATTCTGTTCTGTCTTTCATGCCTACCTAAGCACTGCCCTATCAAAAGGCCAAGGGACTTTCTTTATTCATTAACCAATGAAAGCAGCACATAAACAGAAGGATCTCTTACACCCCCAGATGACCTGAACCTGATCTGTGGGATCTGCATGATGGAAAGAGAGAACTGATTTTCCAAGTTGTCTTCTGACATCTAAACAGGTGCTGTGACATGCACAACATGGTCCAGTTCCATACACACATGACAAATAAATTCAACAATTAGAAGGAATCCTCATTTACTTAGCTACTAACTATGTAGGTATTTGACAATGTTTTTGTGTTTATGGATGTTGATGTTCACATTTATAAGTAAAAATATTTGCACTACAACTTCCTTAGTAATCTTGCTAGCTTCCCTAATATCACAGTGCTCTAGGATTCTACAATTAAAAGGAAGAAAAAAAAGTTTGCATTTGTGCGAGGGGACTGGAGAGATGGCTAAATGGTTAAAAGATTTTGTTCTTCTTTAAGAGGACCAGAGTACAGTTCCCAGGATCCACCTCGGTAACCACCTATCTATAAGCTGAGCTTCAGGAGATCCAGTGATCCCTGTAGGCATCCATAAGTATGGCCATACCAACTAATAATGACTTTTTATTAAAAAGGATCTTTAAAAAAATCTAAAAATCACAATTTTTTGATTTCTTAATCTGTAACTTTAATTCCTTGTGGTTGGACTTTTCCTTCTAGGGCCTTGGATGGGCATAGATTATATATAAGCAAACTTAATTTTGTTTTCATCATTCAATATCTTTCTATCTTTTGTAATTTATAATTTTGCTGAGTATAGTAGTCTGGCATGTGTGGTCTCTCAGAGTTTGTAGCACATCTGTCCATGCCCTTTCGGGTTCTAGAATCTCCAGTGAGAAGTCGGGTATAATTCTCATAGGTTTGCTCTTAAATGTTACTTAGTCTTTTCCCTTTGTAGCATTTTATATTGTGCTTTTTTTTGTAAGCTCTTTCATTTGATTGTTATGTGTGCTGAGGGATTTTTCTTTTGTGATCTTTTCTGGTCCAGTCTATTTGGTGTTCTGTATGCTTCTTGCACCTTTATAGGCATCTCCTTCTTTAGGTTGGGAATTTTTTTCCTCTATGATTTTGTTGAGAATATTTTCTGTGTCTTTGACCTGGATTTCTTCTCCTTCCTCTGTTCTTATTATTCTTAGATTTGGTCTTTTCATACTATCCTAAATTTCCTGGATTTCTTTGTGTCAGAATTTTTTAAATGTGCTTTTCATATTTTTTAAAAGCATTTTTCATATTTTTTTAAAAAAATCTCTTTCATTTGACGCATCAATCTCAGTTCATGTGCTTCAGTTATGTAGCAATACTCAGGGCCTGCTCAGTTAAGATTTCTCAGTTGTAGAGGAGACATATTTTCTTCTGGTTGTTACTGCATTTATACACTGATGTCTAGGCACCTGGGTGTGGGGAAGATTGTAATACTAGGTGCTAGAATGTGGTCTTGATTTGCTTTTTTTTCCTGAACTAGTGGTCTCTAAAGCTGATCATGTCCACTTGGTTCTAAACCCATTCTCTGAGCTGCTAGTCCTGGGTGGTGGGTGGGGGTCACAGAAATTCTTACATGTTCACTCGAGGATCCTGGAGTCAAGTGTGTGCCTTTCTCCCATACTCCATTCCAAAATATCTAGCACTTCCACACAATCCACCTGTTAACTCCTCCTTACAAGCTAGAAGGAACGGGCACCATGCATACAAGCATTAAAGCTCATTCTGGAAGAATGGCCTAGGAGAAAGATTTAACTCCATGCTACGTTTCCACATCCCCGTTCAGTCTCCCTCAGGTCCTCCTCGTTTAGGCCACACCCATCCTTTGTGCACTGAAACAGACAGCACCAACCTCAGCAAGTGGGCAGAAGGGCCAGCGCAGCCAGTCAGGCAGCAGTGAGTGGAGGGTGCACAATTCAACAGCTCCTGCATGCAAGCAAGCGCCTGGACGTCGAGCATGAAGAACTGGGCAGCATGCTCGGACCTGAGCATTGACACATTGACGTCACCCTTTCCTCAGTCCTCTCATTGTTTTGTCTGTAGCAGTGCCGAGATTCTAGAACTCGAGGTCACTCATTTTCGGGACCCCAGTCTGCCTGTGGCTCACAGTTGGAGTCATGGCCAAGAAGCTTTATTATGAGTTTCAACTCAATACTACGCAAGATTATGGGGATGAAATAGTGTATGAGGACGGGGTTGTGGCCTCCTCCTCAGCTGCAGCCAAGGAAGCAGTTGGTGGCCTTTGTGGATGCTGCATATGTCTCCCATATATCAGACTCTATGACAGCATCCAGGGCCAGGATAGCGAGAGGGACTCTGAGGAAAGTGATGCCAACGTGGGAGAAAGCAGTGGCCACCCGGAATGTTCTTTGGAGCTTGACCCAGAAGATCTGAACACCTCAGAGGCTGGTGTGGCAAGGATTCCTCAGAGGCACCAGGGTCCTCAAAACCATTTCCATTTCACAAGGCGCCAGATCCAGAAAATGGAACAAGTCTTTAAAAAATCCCAGTACTCAGATTTGGCTGCCAGGTATGTGTCTTGGACCAAGAGCTCCCCACCCTCCCTGGCCTCTGGCTCATGTTGAGGTGTCCTTTTGCGCTTCAAGGCCCTATATTCCCTATCGCCCATCTCCAAGTCACAGGGGTCTTCTCCTTTGGTGGTGGGTACGGGAGGGTGCCCTGTGTGGGGGCTGAGCTCAGTAACAACATGTAGTGCTGGCGTGAAGCAAGTGTCCCTAGTCCACACCTCTCATTTCGAGTCATATTTTAATTTCTGTGAAATATGGAGACCAGAGTTTAGTGGACCCAAACAACTTACTAGCATCAAGTTCACGAGTGCTAGGGGTTTATACTGTGTTTGGTGACCTCCCCACCAGTAGTCTCCTCATCTTTTCAGGGACTGTGTACATAATCATCAACTCCTTTTGGGTTCTCTTTCCCCTCCCCAGTGCTCTTTTCTTTTCTTTTCTTTTCTTTTCTGTTCTGTTCTGTTCTGTTCTGTTCTGTTCTGTTCTGTTCTGTTCTGTTCTGTTCTGTTCTGTACTGTTCTGTTCTGTTCTGTTCTGTTCTTTTCTTTTCTTTTCTTTCCTTTTCTTTTCTTTTCTCTTCTTTTCGTTTGTTTTGTTTCTTTCTTTCTTTTTCCTTTCTTTCTTTCTTTCTTTCTTTCTTTCTTTCTTTCTTTCTTTCTTTCTTTCCTTTTTTGGTTTTTTCGAGACAGGGTTTCTCTTTAGCTTTTGGAGCCTGTCCTGGAACTAGTTCTTGTAGACCAGCAGGCCTGGAACTCACAGACATCTGCCTGCCTCTGCCTCCTGAGTGCTGGGATTAAAGGCCTGTGCCACCACTGCCCGGCCCCAAGTGCTGTTTTTAAATTAGCATACTTTGCTCAGCATAGACTTTGACATTTATTTTTAATTTTTGAAAGTTTGTTAAAATTATTTGTCTCTATCATTTAGAAACTTTTGCAGGAAATTAAGACATATCAAAAGTAAGACTGCCTCTGAGAATGAAAGTTAGTACCGACTGTGAGGGTAGAGGATGGTGATAAAAAGGCATAGAATTCATATATGACATTGTATTGCATGTAAAGCAGAATGATAGACATCCATGGTTGTCTTTACACAGGGAAGGACTTGCGAGAGCTCTGAACGTGCCTGAAGACAAACTGAAGGTCAGCGAATCCAAACACAGCAATTGGACAGACAATCTATGGCCTTCTTTAGGGTTAGCTAGCCTTAACCTAGGCACTTTTAAATGAATGGAATTCATTTTTCCCTCTTTGAATGTTTGATTTTTGGCACAGGGTTTCTCTATGTAACCCTTGCTGTCCTAGAACTCGGGTTCTTTTGCCTCCAGTCCCCCAAGTGCTGAGATTACAGCACCTGACAAACTGAGCTGTATTAACTCTATTTTGGCATAAATTGAAACAACACTACATAAAAGGGTCATCCTCTCTAGGTGGACAACCTTCATAACATATGTTGTTCACTGTGATGCAATTCATGACCCTCAGCTGGCCAGACACTTGGCCTCCTACTGAAATACTCCTTGCCCCTCTAACTCTTTGATTGTTTATGTGCTACGGACCAGCTCAAGGGAGCCACTCAGACCGTAAGGGAATCAGGGCGAAGGCACAGGAGAAATCAGGATACGGCGTGGAAAAGTGACACACAGACACTCTCAATGTTTTTGAGACATGCTGTTGCGATTTACTTACTTCAGTGCAGGATTATATATTATTACAAACAAAGGACTTGGCAAAGGCATACATCATCAGATCATAAAATAGAAAAGAACGGCATAAAACAGTTTTACAAAGAGAATCTTTAAAGATGCTTTGGCATGAGTACAAGGACTTTTGCTTCCTTACATTTGTAAAGTTACCCCTTCTTTTTTCTTGTTATTAGAGAGACCATTGTTCTTGAGTTAGCCCAACTTTATCAGCTTGTACCAGGTGGCTGACTTGGGCTCAGCTAAGTGACCTTGTGTGTCTGGGTGAGAAAGAAGAAGGCTACTATCTTCCTGGAAAACTTTCTGAGACTCATTTTGTACCATTAATCTCAACTCCTTTCCCTTCCCGATTCTCAGGGTCAGATGCTATAATTTGCCTAGGTTTTTTGGCCATAAAGAAGGTTGTATAGGCCTCCCGTTAAGTTGTACATAAATGCCTAATGCTGTTTCCCTGTAGAAGGCTTTTAAGGTTTTTTTTCTGCTAAAATTAACTCTTTTTATTCCACATCATCAAGGAATTGTCCTAATGATGATTCTGGCAATTCCCAGAACTGGCTACTTTTTTAAGGCTTTAATTAATAGTGGAGCAGAATTCAAAAATGTCCTCAGCAGTCTTGTTTATATCCACAACTGCCTGGAATAGTCTGATCTGTTAGCAATATGTAAGGATCACAAAGAACACACAGACAAGGGAAAAGACACACATATGGCTCCAAGGACAGCCAGGTCGAGTCAATACTAATGGCGACTCAGGTAGCATTACACCACAACTGGTTGCCAAGGGACTGCCTGGAACACACAGCTCCTTGAAGCACAAATCCCAATCCTGCTGGCAATATTTGCCCATCCAGTCAGCATTTCTGCTACACTGGCGAGACAGCCGTGGATGTAGCATTTACGTCTTTCTGTTTTGTGTCTGGAATATCAGGTTAAAGTACTACACTGCATAAAGAAAAAAATGATCATATCTTGGGACGATGGTAATACATAGTGACATCCCTTAATGTTAATTTTTCTGGCATTCTGTGTTGTGTCTAGTCAAACACATTATCAAATTTGTATTAGGATTGAGTGGAGGTAAGGACTGATAGGTATGGAAGAACAACACTTAAAACACAAAGATTAATATTGTGCAGGGCAGGATTGTGGAAGTCTCACTGAAGCAGAGATAGTATTCTTCATCCTGATGCTGGAGATCTTTGTATAACATGAAAGAAAATGCTGGTCAGGTTTACCACGGGTGGAAGTCCCTACTGAAGTGTTTATAGTGCAGGAAAAAGACAAAATCATGGCCCTATTTGCAGAGGTTGACACACAGCCAGGGCTTGCTTTTGTGAGCTGAGTAGGAAGTTCCATGTTAGATGCCTTAAAGTGACTTTTTTCTCTTGGCTCTGAGGGTGGAAGCCAATGCTAAAACAATCTTGTCTCCCTCTGATTTTAGGTGTGGTTTACCAACCAAAGAGCCAAAGAAAGGAAGAAGAAAACACTCGTCCGGTAGAAAACACACCTCCAGTTGAAGACATCTATACTTAGAGACATAGAAGAAGATTCTTCCTAGAATGGCATCATCCTTCGTTCAGGAGCCAAATGGCTATTTGGTGACCCATGTGCCCATTGTTAAGCTTAACTAATATTGAACACTCCTGTTAACAATAAATTTGTTTTTATCCTGGAATATTTTGTTTTCTCCGTTGATAGTGAACGATAGCTTGGCTTTGTGTAGTAGTCTGGGGTTGCATCCATGGTCTCTTAGTGTCTGCAGTACCTCTATCCAGGACCTTCTGCCTTTCATGGTTTCCATAGAGAAGTCTGTTGCAAGTCTGATAGGTTTACCTTTATAAGTTACTTGACCTTTTTCCTTTGCAGCTCTTAATATTCTTTCCTTAATCTGAATGTTTTGTGTTTTGATTATTTTATGGCGAGGGGATTTTTTTTAAACCAGTCTATTCGATATTCTGTATGCTTCTTGAACCTTGATAGGATTTTCGTTATTTTGGTTGGGAAAGTCTTCTTCTATAATTTTGTTGAATATATTTTCTGGGCCTTTGATCTGCAATTCTCCCCTATTTTCTACCCCTATTATTCTTAGATTTGTTCTTTTTAATATGTTTCAGATTTCTTGAATGCTTTGTGATTAGAATTTGTTGGACTTGGTGTTTTCTTTGATCAGAGCATTTATTTTCTCTATGGTGTCTTCAGAATCTGAGATTCGTTCTTCTATCTCTTGTATTCAATTGGTTTTGCTTGTTTCTGTAGTCTCTGTTCATTTACCTAGATTTTCCAGCCTGTCCTAGGTTTATGTCTTCTTCATTGCCTCCATTTCAGTTTTCAATTCTTGAACTGTTTTCATTACCTGTTTGATTGTTTTTCTTGGTTTCCCAAAGTGTCATTTACGTATTTACTGATTTCTTCAAACTTTTTGTTATACTTCTCTTCCATTTCTTTAAGGGAGTTATTCATATCCTGTTTAAGGGACTCTATTGCTTTCATAATGACACTCTTTTCCACTTCTTCCAGAATATGGTGTTCAAGTCCTTCTGTTGTAAGATAGTTGGGATCTGGTGTTTTCATGTTGTTTTTCAGATTGTTGGAGGAATTCTTGCCTTCTGGCCTGTCCATCTCTTCCTTCAAATGCTCTCCAATAGAACTTCTGGTACAGGGTCAGGTTTCCTTGTTGGCCAGGGAATTTGTCCTCTGATGGAACTTCTGCTACAGGATCAGTGCCCCTTGCTGGTCAGGAATCTCGCTGACTAAAGGTCTACCTTGCTGCAGGCAGGCCATTAAAACAAAGGAACTTCCTCCTGCCCGGTTGCACTCACCACCCCTTCCCAGCACCCAAACAGGCTGAGCTGGGGGATTTTATGGCTGCGAAGTAGGGAGGAAAGAAGGGAAGGGGTTCCTGGATGAGAGCTGGGATGGGATAGGAGGAGAGAGGGCTTAGCAGGGTGAAGCAGCCCCTTCATAATAACCAGGGAGATAAGGGTGTTGGGGAATGTCTGTGTTCCCTTTCCGGGCTTCTGCTGCATGTCAGGAGTACACTCACCCCTCCGATGAATCTTCTGCTACAGGATCAGTGCCCCTTGCTGGCCAGGAATCTCGCTGACTAAAGCCGCTTCCAATCTCTTAACCTGTGCTTTTTTATGGGTGAATTGAGTCCATTGATATAAAGTGATTTTATTGACCAATGGTTGTTAACTCTGGTTATTTTTTTTGGTGGTAGAGTTTGTGTGTTTCCCTTCTTTCAGTTGTGCTGGTGAAGGGTTGTTAGATGTCTGAGTTATTGTGGGCATTGTTGAGATCCTTGGGTTGTGATTTTCCTTTTATTACTTTCTGTAAGGCTGGATTTGTGGCTATGTATTATTAAACTTGTTTTTATCCTGGAGTACCTTGATTTCTCTGTTGATGGTGAACAAAAGCTTGGCTGGGTATAGTAGTCTGGGCTTGCATCCATGGTCTCTCAATTTCTGCAGCACATGTATCCAAGACCTTCTGGCTTCCATGGTTTCCATAGAGAAGTCAGGTATAATTCTGATAGGTTTACCTTTATAAGTTACTTGACCGTTTTTCCTTTGCAGCTCTTAATATTCTTTCTTTATTCTGTATGTTTTGTGTTTTGATAATTATATGGGATGCTTTTGTTTTGTTTTGATTCAGTCTATTCGGTGTTCTGTATGCCTCTTGTACCTTCATAGGAATATCGTTCTGTAACATGAGGGCCCGGCTTGTTTGAATTTCTGTCCCACCCGGTACCCCACAGCTGGCAATTCCCAAAGAAAATAACATAGAGTCTACATTAGGTTATAAACTGATTGGCCCATTAGGTCAGGCTTCTTATTAGTCCTTGTTACTTATATTAATCCATTATCATTATCTATGTTAGCCACACGGCTCAGTACCTTTGTCAGCGTGGCAGCTCACATGTTGCCTCTTCAGTGGTCTGGGCAGGAATGGCAAAGGGAGCTTCCTGCTTTCCAGAATATTCCTGTTCTCATCGCCCCGCCTCTACTTCCTGTCTGGTTGACCCACCTATACTTCCTGCCTGGCCAATTATCATTTTATTAAAATATGATTGACAGAATACAGACAATTCTCCCGCATCATTTCCCTCTTTTTCTTTTTAAACAAAGGAAAATACCCATAGTCCATTTGTTGGGAATGTGGGCATAGTATTTCAGGCTAATTCCTGCTGGTTGGGGGCACTGATAATCTTACGGGGACCTAAAGAATATTTAGAGTTATAATCAAGTCCTGACTGTAGTATCCTGTGAGTCTCAATCATTTCAGGCAGCAGTCTTGAATCAGTTCTGGATGTAGAACTCTGACATCTGGGCCATCTGTTCCTACTGGAGATTTCTCAGGAGGTCTTCCTTGGTCAAACTGGATTTTTCTTAACTCCAAATGAATCCACAGCCTCTCATTTTCTGTAGAAATAAAAGCAAAATCTCTTCTCCAAAGTAACATCCCTTTTGACTTCAGTTTTGAAGTCAATGTATTTTCAAAATATCTATCTTGTGTTAGTTCTGCAGCATTTATAAGCAAAAGTCTTTTAGCAGCTGTTGCTCCTTCCTCAGCATTCAAACAATTCAAAGAGAACATAAGAGCATACAGTATCAAGATTCTCTGTGTATTTTCCACCTTTATGTTGCCTTACTTTAACCCCTATTATTCTTAGGTTTGGTCGTTTTATGGTGTCCCAGATTTCCTGGATGTTTTGTGATGTTATTTTGTTGGATTTTTGTTTTCTTTGATCAGTGCGTTTATTGTCTCTATAGTGTCTTCAACATCTGAAATTCTTTCTACTGTCTCTTGAATACTGTTGATTATACTTGTCTCTGTAGTCCCCGTTCGTTTACCCAGATTTTCCATATCCAGCCGGTCCTCGGTTTGTGTTTCCTTCATTGTCTCCATTTCAGTTTTTAATCTTGAACTGTTTCCATTATCTGTTTGATTGTTATTTCTTGGTTTTGTAGGGTATCTTTTAGGGACTTATTTATTTCTTCGAACTTTTTGTTATTCTTATCATCCATTTCTTTAAGGGAATTTTTCACGTCTTGTTTAAGGGACTCTATCACTTTCATAGTGTCTATTTCAGATTGTTGGAGGAATTCTTGCATTGGTGCCTGCCCATTTCTTCCTTCAAATGCTCTCTGATGGATGTTCTGGTACAGGATCAGGACCACTTGATGGCCAGGATCCTCTCTGATGGATCTTCTGGTACAGGATCAGGGCCACTTGCTGGCCAGGAACCTTGCAGATAAAAGAGCGGGCTCATAGAGTGCAGGCTCAGTGAAACAAAGGAACTCCTGCACCCTTGCAATCCCTACATTTTCCCCAGATCCTCAACTCCAAAGCAGGCTGAGTTGGGGGATCTTATGTCCCTGAAGAAGGGAAGGCATGCCTGGGAGTACGCTGGGCTGGGATAGGAAGTGGGAGGCATTAGCTGGGGAGAGCAGCCCCTGCTGAATACCCAGATAGTTTAGGAGGTTGCAGGATGTCTGTGCTTTATGTCCGGAGCATTTGTCAGCTGGTTGGGAACATACTCACCACTCCAATGGGTCTTCTGATACAGAATCAGGGCCAAGTGCTGACCAGGAACCTCACAGACAAAGGGGCAGGCTTGCAGCATGCAGGATCAGTGAAATCTGGTGAAGAATTCTTAACAGAAACATTTTTTGTTCTTTTTGTTTTTTTGAGATGGGTTTCTCTATGCAGCTGATCCTGCTCTGTAGACCAGGCTGGCCTCGAATTCACAGTGATCCTCCTGCCTCTGCCTCCTGAGTGCTGAGAGAGATTAAAGGTATGCACTGCCAATCCTGGATAGCATAATCAGTTTTTATATGTACAAAATTTTTGCTCCCATGGTTCTAACAGGTCGAATCACTGTCATCTTCAGCCCTGAGTTTTATTAGAGACCGTGCCCCTTTACCTAAATGTTACTGTGTGTAACTGAGAATTTTCTAATCAAGTTTATTAGTTTATCCTTCGTAACAGAGGTTCTCAATCTTCCTAATGCTGTGATCCTTTAATACAGTTCCTCATGTTGACATGATCCCCAATCATAAAATTATTTTATTGCTATTCCATAAGTATAATTCTCCTACTGTTATGATTTGTAATATAAATAACTGATATGTAGGATATCTGGGATGTGATCCCAAAGGAATTGTGACCCACAGATTCAGAACAATTACTTTATAATATCAATTTGTTCATGTTCTCTCTCCTTCTGCTCCTCATTTGGACCTTGGGAGCTCAGGCCAGTGCTCCAGGGTGGGTCTCTGTCTCTATCTCCATCCATCGTCAGATGAAGGTTCTATGGTGATATGGAAGATATTCATCAGTGTGGCTATGGGACAAGGCCAGTTCAGGCACCCTTTCCTCTGCTGCCCAAGGAACAATCTGGAGACCTCTCCTTGGACCTGGGAAGCCCTCTATATTCAAGTCTCTTGCAAACCCTAAAATGGCTCCCTTAATTAAGATATTTACTTCCCTGCTTCTATATCTACCCATCCTCCATCCCACCCATCACATTCCCCTAAGCTCTCCCGAATCCCCCCTTCTCCCTTCCCTCTATCCATCTCCCCTTACATCCACCCCCCACCCTCATGCACCCAACTTTTGTCTGGCAATCTTCTCTACTTCCAATATCCAGGAGGATAACTATGTGATTTTCTTTGGGTTCACCTTCTTATTTAGCTTCTCAAGGATCACGAATTATAGGCTCAATGTCCTTTAATTATGGCTAGGAATTCAGGGCCACGAGTGATGGGTCCACCCACTGAGATGGTGGGACTGATCTAATGGGAGCTTACCAAGGCCAGCTGGACTGGGAGTGATGGAGCATGTGATCAAACTGAACACTCTGAATGTGGCTGACAATGAAGGCTGACTGGGAAGCCAAGGACAATGACACTGGGTTTTGATTCTACTGCATGGACTGACTCTGTGGGAGCCTGGTTTGTTTGGATGCTCAAATATATAGACCTGGATAGACGGGGGAGGACCTTGGACTTCCCACAGGGCAGGGAACCCTGACTGCTCTTAGGACTAGAGAGGGAGGGGGAGGTGGGGAGGGGAGGGATAAGGGAGGCAGGGAAGAGGTGGAAATTTTTAATAAATAAATAAGTGAAAAATGATGAAGATAGGACATAAAAAATAAAAAATAATATCGATTTGTCATTCCTGACTTCTATATTAAGGTAGCAATCATAAATGTATTGCAATGAACAGCACCATGCCAAGTCACATGTAACAATCTTACAAAATTGAAAAGAATGTAATTTTAGAATAGAAGTTTGGAATTTCAATTCTTACTTCAATAATACAATATCTATTAAGAAGATTGCAAAGAAGCAGACAAACCAAAGAACATTATTAACCAAGCTGACCTAAGAGGTAGGTGTATACAAGAGTTCACTCACTGACAAAATGAGATATAGATATAGATATATGGTGTTTGAATGAGAATGGCCCCATAGGCTCATTTATTTGGATGCTTGATTGCCAGTTGGTGGAACTGTTTGGTAAGGAATAGAAGGTGTGGCCTTGTTGGAAGTGTATCCCAGGGGTCAACTACTGAGGTTTAAAAACCCACACCATTTTAGTTAGCTCTATTTTGCTTCATGCTTATGGATCAAGGTATAAGCTCTCAGAGACTGCTACAGTAACATGTCTGCCTGCCTGCAGCCATAGTCCCTGCCATGATGGTCTTGAACTCTGACACTGTAAGCACACAAATAAACCCTTTTTAAAGAAATTGCCTTTGTAGTAATATCTATGCCTTTCTGACTGAGGTAAGATGAGGTAAGTTGTTTTGATTTGCAATTGCTTAATTG
Source organism: Myodes glareolus (assembly GCF_982192425.1). NCBI lineage: Eukaryota > Metazoa > Chordata > Mammalia > Rodentia > Cricetidae > Myodes > Myodes glareolus. Next base: position 29,616,528 of record NC_142053.1, on the reverse strand, counting down.
TTAGGGATGATGAACATTTTAAAGACATTCCTTAGCTATTTCCTCTTCTTTTGAGATCTATCCGTTCATGTTTCAGACATGATCCGATTTTTTCATTATTTTGGAGGGGTGTTTATTTCAACTTGCAGGTTACAGTCCATCTTGGAAAGTAGTCAGAGCACAAAACTAAGCAAAAATGTAAAACAAAAACCATGAAAGAATACTGCATGCTGACTCACTTACTCAGGCCCATGCTTAACTAAGAGAGACATACATGGATCTAATCTACATGGGAAGTAGAAAGAGACAAGATCTCCTGTGTAGATTGGGAGCATGGGAATCATGGGAGAGGTTAAAGAGGGAGGGGAGAGGAAGCAAGAGGAGTGGAGAAAAATATATAGTTCAACAAAAGCAATAAATATCTAGATTCTATATACATTCCATGATTGCCTGCCCAGGAAATGGTTCCATGAGTGTCCCACGGATTTACCAGCTATTTTCAGGGTTAACAGCAAACATATTTACACATCTTGTCATTTTGTTAGCCCTAAGCATTGGAGTATTTTGTGAAGCTTTACATGCATGAAATAAATACATCATCATTTTGAAACTAGATTAAACACAGTTCCCTTTCTTCCTCTTCCACTTACATTTTCCTGGTAACAGTGTATTGAGTGCTTCTTGTACATTACAATAGACCACACTGTCCTCTCCCTGACTGACAGCCGCCAAAACACAAAGAGGTATCTTTCTGATGTAATACAACTGTACCCTACTCAATGTACCCTATTTTTTTATGTATATCAGACATTTTACCTGGAGCCCCTAGTGGCCACATCAATCAGGAATGCAGAAAAATTTCCTACAAGAAAACAGAGATCCACCACATTCTCCTAAGAACCAGAGAGGGCAACAGAAATCAAGGAATAAAATACCCACTCAAGAAAAATAAGACCACATACCAGGACCTAGCATTACAGTCTCAGGAGCCTAGACATCAGTGTTAAAATGCAGTAACAACAAGAACGAAATATATCTCCTCTAGAACTGAAAAATCTTAACTGAGCAGGCCCTGAGTATTGCAACATAGCTGAAGCACACGGACTGAGATTGATATGTCAAATGAAAGAGATTGTTTTTAATAATATGAAAATGCACTTAAAATATGAAAAGCATATTTAAAAAATTCTGGCACAAAAGAAAACCCTGGAAGTCTGGAATAGTATGAAAAGACCAAATCTAAGAATAATAGGAATAGAGGAAGGAAAAGAAACCCATGTCAAAGGCTCAGAAAATATTCTCAATAAAATCATAGAAGAAAAATTTCCCAACCTAAATAAGGAGATGCCTATAAAGGTGCAAGAAGCATACAGAACACCAAATAGACTGGACCAGAAAAGACCACAAAAGAGAAAACCCTCAGCACACATAACAATCAACTGAAAGAGCTTACAAACCAAAAGTACAATATAAAATGCTACAAAGGGAAAAGACTAAGTAACATTTAAGAGCAAACCTATGAGAATTATACCCGACTTCTCAATGGAGATTCTAGAACCCGAAAGGGCATGAACAGATGTGCTACAAACTCTGAGAGACCACACATGCCAGACTACCATACTCAGTAAAATTTTAAATTACAAAAGATAGAAAGATATTGAATGATGAAAAAAATTAAGTTTTCTTATATATAATCTATGCCCACAGAAGGACCTAGAAGGAAAAGTCCAACCACAAGGAGTTAAGCCACACACAAGAAAACACAGGGAATCTCAGGAAAGCAAATCAATAGAGTGTAAACACACATACCCCACCACCACCAACATTGCCGCCATCTCCATCACCACCACCAAAAAAATAAGAGGACTGCTCACATGTATTTCTCAATATCGATGGTCTCAAGTCCTCAATAAAAAGACATGGACTAACAAAACAAATGTGAAAACAGGATTTGTCCTCATGACACATCTGAGAAACATATCTCAACATCAAGGATGACAATCAAAACTAATCAGAGGACACAAAGAAGAACACTAAATACTCATTAAAAGATAAATTCATCTATAGGACATTGAATTCTCAACAACCAAGTACCAAACACAAAGACATCCACGTTGGTCAAAGAAACACTACTACAGCTTAAATCACTTATTTATCCTCACACCCTGACAGTGGGAGACTTTGATATCTCAGTCTCGTCAATAGACAGGTCATACAGACAAAAACTAAATGGAGAAACGCTGGTGCTAACTGACACCATAATCCAAATGGACTTTATAGATATTTACAGAACATTTCACCCAAACACCAAAGGATGTACTTTATTTTGTGAGGATATACCTTCTTTGGGGAGAACCTAGTGGAACTGTCTCAGATACTAATCACATATTTGAACACAAAGTATCAACAGATACAAGAAACTTGAAATTACTCCCTGGATTTTATCTGAACTCCCGGATTAAATATGGATACCAACAACAGAAACAACAGAAAGCTTACAAACTCATGAAAACTGAAAAGCTCACTACTGATAGAAGAATGGATGAAGACAGAAATAATAAAGCATTTTTCTGTGTATATGTGTTCACCGATGTGTATGGGTTTTATACATTCATGCGAAAGCAGAGGTCAGCCTCTGGGGTAAAATCTCACAAGCCAGCTGCCATTTATTTATCTATTTAGTCATTAAATTACTCTTTATTTATGTAAGACCGAATCCCTGGTGTGTCTTTATGTAAGACCGAATCCCTGGTGTGTCTCTAGAGTTTTGACTAAATTTCCTGTCTCTAAATCCACACACCTATTGTTTTTGATAAAGAGGCCAGAAATACAGTCTGGATAAAAGATAGCCTCTTCAACAAACGGTGTTGGTCAAATTGGATGTCTGCACGTAGGGAAATCAAAATAGGAAATCACTGGTCCACTGCAGTTGTAGATTGACTCCTGGGTGCCTGCAGAAGTGAGGCCCTTTGGGGGAACCCAGACCCTCGTGGTGATGGAAGAGATGAAGGGAAGATCCAGCAAGGAAGGACTATCCCTGAGGTTACTGCCACAGGAGATGATGCCCTACCTGTCTGCCCTGGCTACCTTGATAACCAGGTCTCCCTCTGGCTACTGGATTCCATTTACAGGGATCTGAATATTGTTAAGATATTAATAATACTGGAATATTATTTTATGCTGGTCTACTTTTCTAAAAAGCCCCCTCTGGATTTGACTTATGACTCTAGACCTAATCATGCTTTAAAAAATGAACAAAAATTCCTCTCCATCTAGTGTTTGGTGATCTGCCTGACTTTATGACAGGGAAAGTAAGGCAAAGCAGAACAGTCAAGAAACTGAGCGATTGGCTTCATTCAACTCCCTAAGATTTTGCAACTGCAAGACATACATGTTACAATTAGACCCTGTCTACTTGCAGTACAATATATTGTAATCTTGTATTTTTGTCTCTATAAGCCTTGGATCACTCGGTCCAGGGACCAAATCTAGGGAGAGCTCTCAGTTTAAGTCCTGGAGTCATGAGCATACAGCACTGTTATTTATTTGATCAAGCCTCTTCTTATTAAAATTGATTCATGGTCAGGGTGAATCTCTGAGTGATCCCAGACCCACAACATTGTGTTCAATTTTAACGTGTTAGCTTCTATTTTCCTTATTATATTTTCTTTTATTATTACTCCTTAGAAGACTGTACGGTTGTATACATTCTACATATAATATATGATATATGCAATTGCTTTATTGATTCTTTGGGAATTTCACAACATGCATCCCAATTCTGCTCATTTCCCAGTCCCTCTATATCCTCACTTTTCCCCTGTGGTGTCCCTCCCGGAAAAGAAAATTTAAAAAAACACCAAACCAAGCAACAAAACAAACAAACAAACAAAAATCCCCACTTCACTCCTTTGTCTTTCGTGCTGCTCCAATTATTTTAGTGGCCTTGGGACCCGTGGTCTGACATGCAGTATACCGTTTTGTCCAATCAGACTCACCTGAAAACGTTCACTTTGATGAGTCGTCGGTCTGGTTAAAGGTCTCTGGTATCTGGATCCTGACAGAAACTCCTCTCCACTATCCCGCAGCAGCCCCAAGTCGGGGAGATCCTGCAGAACCAGTCCCTTCACATGTGCCAGCAAGTCCTAGATGGGTAGATGCTATAATGGGCCAACTCAAAGCCCTGATATTGCCCTGAGAGGTAGGTAACCTGGTCAGTATTGGTCCTCAAGCCGCCCCCTCAGGTCATCAGTGGAGCCAGCTCTCCTACACCAATTCCATCAGGGCCAGCGGTTGCATGTCTGTGTTGAGGGGTGGGGCCATCTCTCCTGAGTGCAGGGACCAGTCCTTCATGTCTGGGCCACTGGGACCAGCTCGGCCGTGAGTGTCAGGGTCAGTTCTCTTGCCACAGTGTCTAGCATGATTCAGGACCAACTTTGCCAAGGCTAGTGAAGGGCAGGACTGGCTCAGCACGACCCTTGGCTTTCATCATGCATGACCTTCTACGGTAACATAGACCAGAGACATCAGCACAAATCTCAGCTGCACCAGGACCATAGATCCAGACATGGCCTTGTGCATCGTCTCTGGATCAGATGTCACCATGGCAGCTGTGGCAGCCTAGGTCATCCAGATCTGTATGGCCCCAGCAGCAGCATGGCTCTCCACCACACATTTGCTCATCACAGTGACCCTCTCTGCCCATGAATGTCTTCAGCCGGTCCAGGCTGGCCTGTGGGCGTTGTCCACCCACCTGGGCTTTTTCTTTTTCGAATGTATCCAGATGGGATACAAGGGGAATGTATCCAGATGGGAGGGTAAGTGGGGAGGAACTGGGAGGAGTAGGGGGAAGGGAAACCATAACCAGGATATGACAAAAAAATCTATTTTCATTATGAGGAAAAAATGGTACAATCTCCCAAGTAAAATGCATTCAAACCATCAATATCATCTGTGCCAGCTTCTCCTTAGATTTCTTGTTTACAGGATTACTTCTGAATCTCTTGCTCAAAGGATCAAGTGAGCCTGAATCAAGAAGGCTTATGTGACCCACTGTCTCCCAATCACCACATATTGGGAATAATCATCTATGCAAGCAACACTCATGACTTAGAAATGATACCCCATGAAACTAGACTTTGTCATTCTGTTTAAATGGAATTTCCTGAAAAGTGTACCTCATAGCCTACAAAATACCAGAAAGCATGTGGAGGTTATGTTTTTATTGTTAACAAGAGTGTTCAATATTAGTTAAGCTTAACAATGGGCACATGTGTCACCAATTAGCCATTTGGCTCCTGAACGAAGGATGATGCCTTTCTAGAAAGAATCTTCTTCTATGTCTCTAAGTATAATGATGTCTTCAACTGGAGGTGTGTTTTCTACCGGACGAGTGTTTTCTTCTTCCTTTCTTTGGCTCTTTGGTTGGTAAACCACACCTAAAATCAGAGGGAGACAAGATTGTTTTAGCATTGGCTTCCACCCTCAGAGTCAAGAGAAAAAAGTCACTTTAAGGCATCTAACATGGAACTTCCTACTCAGCTCACAAAAGCAAGCCCTGGCTGTGTGTCAACCTCTGCAAATAGGGCCATGATTTTGTCTTTTTCCTGCACTATAAACACTTCAGTAGGGACTTCCACCGATGGTAAATCTGACCAGCTTATTCTTTCATGTTATACAAAGTTCTTTAGCATCAGGATGAAGAGTACTATCCATGCTTCAGCGAGACTTCCAGAATCCTGCCATGCACAATATTAATCTTTGTGTTTTAAGTGTTGTTCTTCCATACCTATCAGTCCTTACCTCCACTCAATCCTTATATAACTGTTGGTAATGTGTTTGACTAGACACAACACAGAATGCCAGAAAAATTAACATTAAGGGATGCCACTATGTATTACCATCGTCCAAAGATATGATCATTTCTTTCTTTATGCAGTGTAGTACTTTAACCTGATATTCCAGACACCAAACAGAAAGACGTGAACAATCAAAGAGTTAGAGGGGCAAGGAGTATTTCAGTAGGAGGCCAAGTGTCTGGCCAGCTGAGGGTCAAGAATTGCATCACAGTGAACAACATATGTTATGAAGGTTGTCCACCTAGAGAGGATGGCCCTTTTATGTAGTGTTGTTTCAATTTATGCCAAAATAGGGTTAATACAGCTCAGTTTGTCAGGTGCTGTAATCTCAGCACTTGGGGGACTGGAGGCAAAAGAACCCCGAGTTCTAGGACAGCAAGGGTTACATAGAGAAACCCTGTGCCAAAAATCAATCATTCAAAGAGGGAAAAATGAAATCCATTCATTTAAATGTGCCTAGGTTAAGGCTAGCTAACCCTAAAGAAGGCCATAAATTGTCTGTCCAATTGCTGTGTTTGGATTCACTGACCTTCAGTTTGTCTTCAGGCACGTTCAGAGCTCTAGCAAGTTCTTCCCTGTGTAAAGACAACCACGGATGTTTATCATTCTGCTTTACATGCAATACAATGTCATATATGAATTTTATGCCTTTTACAATATCACCATCCTTTACCCTCACACTCGGTATTAACTTTCATTCTCAGAGGCAGTCTTACTTTTGATATGTCTTAATTTCCTGCAAAAGTTTCTAAATGATAGAGACAAATAATTTTAACAAACTTTCAAAAATTAAAAATAATTGTCAAACTCTTGCAGAGCAAAGAATGCTAATTTAAAAACAGCACTTGGGGCCGGGCAGTGGTGGCACAGGCCTTTAATCCCAGCACTCAGGAGGCAGAGGCAGGCAGATGTCTGTGAGTTCCAGGCCAGCTGGTCTTCAAGAACTAGTTCCAGGATAGGCTCCAAAAGGTAAAGAGAAACCCTGTCTCGAAAAAACCAAAAAAGGAAAGAAAGAAAGAAAGGAAAAAGAAAGAAAGAAACAAAACAAACGAAAAGAAAAGAAAAGAAAAGAAAAGAAAAGAAAAGAAAAGAAAAGAAAAGAAAAGAAAAGAGCACTGGCGAGGGGAAAGAGAAAGCAAAAGGAGTTGATGGTTATGTACACAGTCCCTGAAAAGATGAGGAGACTACTGGTGGGGAGGTCACCAAACACAGTATAAAACCCTAGCACTCGTGAACTTGATGCTAGTAAGTTGTTTGGGTCCACTAAACTCTGGTCTCTATATTTCAGAGAAATTAAAATATGACTCGTAATGAGAGGTGTGGACTAGGGACACTTGCTTCACGCCAGCACTACATGTTGTTACTGAGCTCAGCCCCCACAAAGGGCACCCTCCCGTACCCACCACCAAAGGAGAAGACCCCTGTGACTTGGAGATGGGCGATAGGGAATACAGGGCCTTGAAGCGCAAAAGGACACCTCAACATGAGCCAGAGGCCAGGGAGGGTGGGGAGCTCTTAGTCCAAGCCACATACCTGGCAGCCAAATCTGGGCACTGGGATTGTTCAAAGTCTTGTTCCATTTTCTGGATCTGGCACCTTGTGAAACGGAAATGGTTTTGAGGACCCTGGTGCCTCTGAGGAATCCTTGCCACACCAGCCGCTGAGGTGTTCAGATCTTCTGGGTCAAGCTCCAAAGAACATTCCGGGTGGCCACTGCTTTCTCCCACGTTGGCATCACTTTCCTCAGAGTCCCTCTCGCTATCCTGGCCCTGGATGCTGTCATAGAGTCTGATAAATGGGAGACCTATGCAGCATCCACAATGGCCACCAACTGCTTCCTTGGCTGCAGCTGAGGAGGAGGCCACAACCCTGTCCTCATACACTATTTCATCCCCATAATCTTGCGTAGTATTGAGTTGAAACTCATAATAAAGCTTCTTGGCCATGACTCCAACTGTGAGCCACAGACAGACTGGGGTCCCGAAAATGAGTGACCTCGAGTTCTAGAATCTCAGCACTGCTACAGACAAAACAATGAGAGGACTGAGGAAAGGGTGACGTCAATGTGTCAATGCTCAGGTCCGAGCATGCTGCCCAGTTCTTCATGCTCGACGTCCAGGCGCTTGCTTGCATGCAGGAGCTGTTGAATTGTGCACCCTCCACTCACTGCTGCCTGACTGGCTGCGCTGGCCCTTCTGCCCACTTGCTGAGGTTGGTGCTGTCTGTTTCAGTGCACAAAGGATGGGTGTGGCCTAAACGAGGAGGACCTGAGGGAGACTGAACGGGGATGTGGAAACGTAGCATGGAGTTAAATCTTTCTCCTAGGCCATTCTTCCAGAATGAGCTTTAATGCTTGTATGCATGGTGCCCGTTCCTTCTAGCTTGTAAGGAGGAGTTAACAGGTGGATTGTGTGGAAGTGCTAGATATTTTGGAATGGAGTATGGGAGAAAGGCACACACTTGACTCCAGGATCCTCGAGTGAACATGTAAGAATTTCTGTGACCCCCACCCACCACCCAGGACTAGAAGCTCAGAGAATGGGTTTAGAACCAAGTGGACATGATCAGCTTTAGAGACCACTATTTCAGGAATGCCTGTTAGCATACTGAATGCTAGCCTGCCATTGCTTTTCAAGTACAACATCAAGATTTTAGGACTGGGTTGGAATAGAATGCTAGCTAATGACACTTTCGAAAAGCAAACAAATGGTATGCTCCTCCCAAAGAAAAATGATCTGCTTAGGAAGTAATTACATTGACGGGCAATAGTGGCACACCTTTAATCCCAGCACTCGGAAGCCTGAGGCAGGCAGATCTCTGTGAGCTCTAGGCAAGCCTGGTCTAAAAGAGCTAGTTCCAGGACAGGCTCCAAAGCCACAGAGAAAACCTGTCTGGAACAAACCAAACAAAGAAAAAAAGAGCTAGTTCCAGGACTTGTAGGACAGTAACACAGAGAAACCATGTCTCAAAGAGCCAAAATAATAGTAATACTGATAATAATTATGTCAGATTTTTAATAATTTCTGTTAAATTTTACGTGTAACATTTGCATCAGATCTTATCTCTGAGGGTATTGATGTGGTTACTTACTCCTGTTTGACTGAAGGTAAATATATAAATATTCAGGCAACATTTAGAATAAGATTTGGCCTAGAACATAAAGCATGTGACACATTTTCAGCAAAAGAATAGGTGTCTGAGTTATCCAAGGTTGGATGTTGGGGAGGTTAAGTAACCCTCGTCCTGGCAGATTCTCTAGGGTTTTCCTTGCTCTTGGAATTTTTGGAATCAGCACTTATATACATTAACACCATACACACAATATAGAAATAAAATGAATGGCTAAATCTGTTTACAGTTATTGAATAAGGAATCATTTAATTTTTCTTTCTCTTTTTATTTTTTAAGCATTAATATCTTTATTGTAGAATAATGCAGTACTTTATACAGGGGAAGAGGCTAAAACCTCTTTTTTTAAAGATGTATTATTTATATAGCATTCTGCCTGCACACCAGAAGAGGGCACCAGATTTCATCATAGATGGTTGTGAGCCACCATGTGGTTGCTGGGAATTGAACTCAGGACCTCTGGAAGAGCAGCCAGTGATCTCAACGTCTGAGCCATTTCTCTAGCCCACAGTTACCCTTTCTTCTTCTCCTCTCATCCTCTCCCTTTCCCCGACTCCCATCTATCCCCCTTCCCTTCTACCCACTGCTCCTTGGTCTCCATCCAGAAAGGGGCAGGCCTCCCATGGACTTGAACATAGCAGGACACATCAAGTTGAGGGAGGACCAAGCTCTTTCCCTTGTATAAAGACTGGTTAAGGTAATCCAGCATGGGGACTAGGGTCCAAAATGTAAACTAAGCACCAAGGACAGGTCCTGATCTCACAGCCAGGACCTTACAAACAGAGAAAGCTACACAATTGTCACACACATGCAGAGGGCCTAGGTCGGGTCCATGCCAGCTCCCTAACTGTTGGTCCAGAGCCCATGTGGTCCCACGAGCTTAGATCAGCTGTGCCTGTGGTTCTTCTGTCATGACCTTGACCCCTCTGGCTCATACAATCCCTCCCCCTTCCTCATGAGGACTCCCAGAACTCAGCCCAGTGCTTGGCTGCCGATGTCTTTGAATGATTTGATCTTATTTTATCTTGTGATTCTCTGTGAATCATTAGATTCTTGAAAGAGCTTGCTTTAGAGTAAGTGCAAAGATGGAAGTCTTTAAATCGCTTACACAAAACTTTTGCTAAAAACACACAATGGGGGACTGGATAGATAGGTGCTTCCGTGATCAGGAGCCCTTGCTGCTCTAGCAGAGGACCAGAGTTTGGCTCTCAGAGCCCATATATGCTAGCTCACTACCACCTATAGCTCTAGCTCCGGGCATCCAGCGTCCTTGCCTGGACACTGAAGACACCCACACAGATGTACAAATATATACATATGAATACTCACACACACACACAAATAAAAACAAAAATAAATCTACAAAATGAACTTAATCTTTAATTCTGAGCTACAAAACTTTCAAGGACAGAGAAAACCCTAGATAATTTGTTAGGAAGAGGGCTACTGACCCTTCCCCATTTTCCATGCTGGTTAATTCAGGCACCGATTATTTTTCTGAAAACGTGTCATATGCCTTATTTTGATGTTTATATTAGTTGATGACTTGACTGTTTGTTGGTCTGGCAGTGTAGATGAAGAGACAGAGACCCAGATTCTGCAGAATGCCAGTGCAGGAAGCTGGGGTCTTTCTGATGACAAGGAGTCAAGGATGATACTTGACATTTGTACTTGGGCCTCAGAACAGTTTCCCCTCTCACTGACTACCAAGCACTTTCTAGGAGACCTCTGGATTATAACTTCAGAGGAAGAAGAGAGTAGGCTGCTAAGAAAGAAGCAGCATAAGAAAAAGAAAATGGGATGGGCAGTGCCAGCTCTGTCTAGTAGGAAGCTAAATCCCAAAGCCTGAGCTCTGCATATCTTGGGACCCTGGATGAAATGCTTCATTCACAGCTTCCATAACCATGAACGGGGATAACATCAATGGCACAGGACAGGGATACCGTCCAGGTTCATTAATTACTTGCAGAATTTTGGCATCCTTTTACTTCGGCTTCACAAACCAGTGTACCAGCAACTACGGTTTCCTTCTCCTGGAAAGCACATCCTCAAACCTCTTGATTTCTTCCACAGAGCCTAGTAACTCACCACCTGGGGTAGATTTTATATTAGCTTCTGTCTTCTGGCTTGGACCTTTTCTTCCTTGAACCTCCTTTCATTCAGAAGTGGTGGAGGGTGGGCCTACGGATTCAGCCCTGTTGGTGCACCTTATTACACCTTATGATGTTTGTCCTTGGGTTGTGCTCTGGAGAGGCACTTAATAGTTTCAACTGAGTTTGGCGTCCTCATTTTCAATGTATAATAAAACATGTAGTAGGCCACAAAAGCAACTGTACCAAGTGTGTCAAAGAGATGACATCCTGGCATAGTTCCTGGCAGTGCTCATACCTAGTGCAGCCAGTTAGAGGGACGGGGCAGAGGAAGCATTGAAACTCAGTCAATTCCATTGCAGGAACCCTGCTCAGGTAACACCTGAGCTTGGGGGGTCAGCCTGCAACCAGAAGTGCACTAATGGAAGACAGCTCAGGTCATATGGTGTTGGACACAGAGCTCATGCAGTGTGGGTATTGCTGGATGTATGAAACACCATGCTGGGGTCCACACATACACTTCAGAGTTGCAGTCATTGCTCTGAATCAGAGTACCTTACCTGAATGACAGTCTCAGCACTAAGATAATACTTTCAGAGCTTTTGTCAGCCTGGAAGCTGCTGACTTCTGTATTACTGTAAATAGCCCAATTAAAGTGACTTTAACAATTCATTGTGCCTCGTACTCAGCACTAAATGGGATGTCTCCCCCAAATCCCTCACATCAGAGTTCAGAGAACCCCGTGGAAGAGGAGGTAGGAGGAGTGTAAGAACCAGAGGGGAAGGAGGACACCAGGATAACAAGTTCCTCTAAGTGGACTGAGCAAAGCTCATAGGAATTCTCAGAGACTGTGACAGCAAGCACAGGGCCTGCACGGGTCTCCCCTAATCCTCTACATATGAACTATAGCTTTCAGTTTAGTGTTTTTATGGGACTCCTGAGTGTGAGAACACATGGGTCTCTGATTCCTAGGCTCTTTTCCTTCTGTTAACTTGCCTTGTCCAACTTCGATGTGATAAATGTTTAGCATATTTTATTTTGTTAAAAAAGAAAGAAAATATACTATAGGTCAATCTGGTGGCAGTACTGTCTCAGTTCAAGTTTCCTTTTCCAAAATGACTCTGATTTATGTCAAGCTGACATAAAACCAGCCAGCACAGCAGTCAAGACTGTAGCTTATCTGTATGGAAATCATTTGTATTCCACATAGATTTTTAAATTCTGTTTGTCTGTTTGTTTGTTTGTTTGAGAAAAGATAAGATCTCATTATGGAGTCTTTTCTGACCTGGAATTTACTACGTCGTCCAGGAGAGCCTCAAATATGTGGTGATATTGTTGCAATCACTTTCTTCATGCTGGGATTTTAGATATGTGACGTCATTCCTCACATTGTTGACTATTTCTTATAGAAGTATTAAATATTAGGCTTGACTTTATCTATGAAAATTAGAATTGCACTTAAATTCCGTATACAGTTGGATTGGTCAGAGACCAGATCCCTCTCAGTCTTCACTGAACAGCATTGTTAGATTACATAGGCTTTCTTCTCGCCCATGGAAGCATCAAGTCCTCGTCACAGAAAGGCAGTCCCTTCATCTAGTCCCTTCATCTAGTGATAGTAAATATATTTGGTGCCTGTAACAGACATGCTGCCACCAGAATCAGACATGTCAAGAGGGGCAGACCCTACTAAGGTCAAACCCCTAGACCCACATGACAATTGCTGAGGGCCAAAGGACATGCTTTGCGGAGGCAAACGCTTTGTTCTCCACATGCAAACCATGCAGTCAGCACAGGTTAAGTGACAGTTGACACTTAGATGTCAGTCTGAGCATGAAAGAGGACATGGAGGTACTTTGTGGTCATAGCCAGGATGATGGCAGATGCCCCAATGAACTCCCAGATATTACATTTCTCTGGGGATAGCCCAATGTTCTTTCCTTTTTTAAATCTGCAGCTTTTGGCTTCCCATCACCCACTCTGGGACCATGGGCGCCATTACCTCTCCCTGACAGTGGGTGTGCTCATTTTCTGTTTTCTTTCTCTTCCTTTTTGGATTTTTGAGACAGGCTTTCTATGTAGCTTTTGGTGCCTGTCATAGAACTAGGTCTTGTGGACCAGGTTGGCCTCGAACTCACAGAGACCCGCCTTCTTCTCCCTCCTGAGTGCTCTGATTAAAGGCATGCACCACCCGTGCCCGGCAATGTGTTCACTTTCTGTATGATGAACTGTTCGTGGATGACCGGAAAGAGCATGAGAGCAAACACTCTTAGGAAGAGAGGCCCCTTTCACAGTAGCAGTAGCTATGGAACATAAGGGAAAGTGGAAGCAGCCAGGAGCAGAGGAAACCTGCAGTCAGTCCAGAAGCCCCGGGACTTCGTGCTTTCACTGTGTGACTCCAGAGCTGGGAGAATATTTCCCTAATACTCCTAATGGTCCTAGTCCTTATGTATGTGGGTTATGCACATGCTCATGGCCTGAGCTAGGGCTGTACGCAGACCTCATTCCCCACTCCTTGGCTCATTTCATGCTTCTGACATCACACTTCTGAGTCTTGATATTTGTCTTCTGCCTGCCCCCTTTCGGCTCTCCATACCTCCCTTCACTCCGTCAAGGTGCAGTCCCTTCTCCACCCTACTCCTGAACATTCTCAGCTTCCTCTCTCTCTCACGATGTGTCCTGCTCCCTCTGCTCTCCCTCACAGTCCCGTCAATGCAGCCATGGCTAGCTCCTCAGACTCACTGGAATATCCCTCCATTTTTGCTGCATAGTGTGGTTTTGTCTCAGTGCCATCTATCTTGAGGTCATGGAGGGGAGAAGCCTGTCATTCAATCTCTCCTGAGTTCTTTGAGACTGGGTGTGGACTCTGAGCTTATGAGTTTGTGTCTGCCTGTCGCAGGTTTAGCAAAGCTCACACTCAGTCAGTTGACCTGCACTGCATAGCCTAGCACTGCCCATGTCTGCTCTGCATCCACATCCTTGTGCACACCCAGCAGAAGTCTGGACAGCCTGGCCTGACTTAGGCAAAGTCTTATTATCTCTAGTCAGCCAGAATTCTTCCTTCCATGAAAGGATTTCTGTGAATAGGGTTTCCACCTATTCCACTACTCCACCCTACTCTTGATCTGTGAATTCCCACATTCCCAGGTTCCCATTTTCCTTAGATTCATTTCTTTTAGTTTATGTGTGTGACTGTTTTGCCTGCCTGTATGCATGTGTACTATGTTCCTTTCTAATGTCCGTAGAGGTCCGAAGAAGGTATCAGATACCCTGGAAATGAGTCTCTAGACAGCTGTGAGCCACCATGTTGGTAAAGATAAGTGAACCTGGGTCCTCTGCAAGAGCACCAAGTGCTCTTAACCACTGAGTCGTCTCTCTAGTCCCAACCAGGTTTCGTTATAGTGACAGTGACCTCAGTTACAGAGCCCTAAATGCATGACATACGTGTAGAAGAAGCTAAACTTCTCTTTCTCCTCCACAGTCAGAGTCAGAGCACTGATACTTGCTATTTATGCCAAAGAGGACAATTGGCTACAAGCTGTGTTGACTTTTGCCCACCCTGAACCTGATGTCGGCTCCTTTCCCTATTTCTGTCTCTATGCTCCCCCTGAACAGCCTCTCTTTCCACCGCTGGAGAATTCAGTAAATGTTTTCCTTTCTTAGTTGGGATGTTGTAACTTTGACATCCCTGAGCTCCTGGGCCTCTCCTCTGGCACCCCAGATACTTACACTTCAACGCTGACCCTTCACTCCTGACCTATATACTTGACAGCGACTCATGAATCATATTCCAGACTCGTTGCTTCAGGCAGCTCCTGTGAAGCTGGTCAGGGTGGACTTAACTCCGAAGACTTAAGCCTCCTGGGAGGCTGGATCTTGGAGAATGGGTTGGAGTGCTAAGCTTCTTTTGAAAGACTCCTCCTGGGTGCAAACTCTTTCCTCTTTTAGCTTTACCTTGTGTGTGCATCAGTACCAGTTTCCTTGTTCTTGGAAGTCTCTTTTGCTGACAAAGGGGTCTTTTTGTTCTATGACAGTGTATGAGAGATCTTATCTAAATGGAACCCTATTCTTGAGGCCCTACTGACACTGACATATTTTCTGGCAGGATTTGGTGAAGGTCACTTGA